>NC_034180.2:44580120-44918453 GCF_002021735.2 Oncorhynchus kisutch | reverse complement strand
CCCTCCCTCCCTCTCCCACCCAGCTCCCCAGCCCTTTTTTTTAATCAATAACCGTCTGCCGTCTTCTCTAAGAATAAGTTATTCCCTGCAACTCCCTTTCCCTTTAAGCTTGTTGGGATTTTCATTGTTTGATCTGGCTTGATAAATAAGATGAATGCCGTTAGAAATTCATGGCTGCCCTGTTTCATCAATAAATTATTAGTTTGCTGTGCTCCCCAGTGATTGATAGGTTCTGCATGGGATGTATTGGAACCAAATGAATTCAATACAGTGGGAGTCACTGGGGAGCCACAAAGCATATCAGCTCATGAAACATTGAGGTCAATGGAAAATGTAAAAAACAAAGAGGGGAAGAAAGGAAAGGGGGTACAAGTTTTGTACTAAAGCACATTAGACATGTAACACAACATGTTTTAGCCTTTGAAAATAACAAGAAATAGATACATCTCAGTGTGAAAAAAAACTTCTATGGACTTCGGTTCAGATTCGATCCATGGTCTTTGCTTTGTGTAGTTTGCTCACACAGGCTCTGGAGATGACCTTGAGCACACAGCCAGGGGCCATCCCAAGAACGCCACAGAGTCTTACTTCTACGCCAAGCCAGAGAAGGAGAGAGAGACAGCCAAACAACAGAGGCAGGTGTCCAGACTCCCACTTCTTTACACAACGGGCGGTAAGTAGAGCATTTCCTATAGAAATGTCTTCCAATGTTTCATGTGTGTATCACTGTTTCGCTACGCTCCCCCTCTCTGTTCCTCGCTCTCTGTGATATCAATTGAACCTGTTGTTTTTGTTGAAGGGAAGATTTTCTTAGCACTCGGTGTGTGCATGTGTGGATACAGAGAAAGCAGAGGCATGTGGAAGTGTGAAGAGCTTTCTTTGAATTCCCAACCTGCTCTCCAAAATCGACTTCGTACATCAGGGGAACAGAACAGGTTTTCAGCCTTAGGAAGAATGTAACTCTTTACGCTGTGAATATTAAACCGAACGAAACTTCAAACACCATCCAGTGCTCTAAATCATAGATTCATTCAATCAGGCCATTTTGTTGAAAATGGATCCAGAAAAGCCTTGTTAACTATGCTAGGAAAAGAAAATGCTTCGTATTTTCTCTTGATGGGGGAATCAAAACAATCATAAGTTATTCATCACAATAATATAGCGGAGAGATCATAAAGCTGACAAAATCCTCTGTTAGATTGATGGTATTTAGCATTGCGGCAATTACACAGTCTGATTGTGATACGTAAGCTATACGATACATAGTAATTGCACCAGTGGCCTTAGACGCTCAACTGTTCAATAGTTATTATGCCGGTGTCTCTTTACAGTGTCCGGACCAGAGATATACCATGACATCATACAATGAGTAATTGCCACCGTTTTAGCATCCTGCCATCATTTCACATCACACATTACAGCTGAGCCAGCAGTATCCTATGTGATGGAGTTGAATTTCCTTTCCTCCAATCACGTTTGGGACAGCGCATTAGCGCCTGACTGGCTGTCTACATCCCCTGCAGACCTGGTTATGAGAGAGCTCCTCTCACACGTCTCTGGCCACTTTTTGGACACTTGATCATCCCCTGGGGGCAAGAACCCTCCTCCTCATTAACTCATTACTAATGGTTGAATAAAATCCATAGGCTTCCTCTTAACTACATCAATCTGGCCTCACACACAAAAGCATGCATGCATGCAAACACACACACACACATCACTCTTACCGCACAGGGACAATCAGGGCCTATCAGGCAGTGGCTCGGAGCACTGTTGGCAAGCATTCGCTGTCAATCGCAAGAGAGGAGGCAAAGCTTTCGGCAGCAGATTTTCATCACTGGCTTTTTTTCTGAACTTGATATGGAAGGATTGATCCCCGCTGCACTCTGTGAAATCCAACACCGTCACACCTTGCAACATGCTTCAATTTGGTGACGTCCTACTGTAGTTGGTGGCAACACACAGTTACTGAACAAAGTTCAAATGGCTCTTGGTCCATATGTTATTTTAAACACAGACACAATTATATTTATTTACTACCAAAGGACAATGTGGTGTGCATTACTCAAATGCATCAAGAGTCACTGTCAGAAACTGCTGTAGGAACATATCCTCACACAGGGAGGACAAACCTGTAGCGGAGAAGTCTTGGCTTACACTTGGCCTGCACTCTAAATTAATTAATTTTTTGACATGATCACTTCTGATGTGAAGGACAAATGGGAAAGAGAAGGAAAAAGAGGAGGTAATTGTGATCAATCACTTTTCTTAGAAGGCAGTGTGTTCCGTGCGAAAGACAAAAGAAGTGAAACTGTGGGAGCAGCTGAGGTCCAGGAAGATGGCAGAGTGATGGTGGACCTGCCAATTGACCAGGTAAAAAACAACCTTCATGATCTGCAATACCTGTAGCATATGCGTATGGCTAGTTGTAACTGACCATCAACAGACGACAAGACCAGTAATACAGATGTATGTTGAGCGGTAATTAGTTAAGACATGGTTCCCCTTCCTTTCCCTGCCCAGGTTGAGGCCAAGGTAGTCCCGGAGGAAGAGCAGTATGTCCGGAGGAATTCTAGGCCGGCCGGTGAGACCCAGAGTCCCTACAAAGCCTTCCTCCAAGGCTCTGATGCATCCAGGAAGGTCAGTGGACTGGACTGCCACGTGGACAGTGTATGGCATTTTGGAACGAAGGGAATTAATTCATGAATTAATGCATGGAATGGAATTGAAGAGGCAACTCCGGGATGCTGGCCTTCTAGGCAGAGTTGCAAAGAAAAAGCCATATCTCAGACTGGCCAATAAAAAGAAAGATTCAAATGGGCAAAAGAACAGACACTGGATGAAGGAACTGCCTAGAAGGCCAGCATCCCAGAGTCGCCTCTTCACTGTTGACGTTGAGACTGGACAGAGGAACTCTGCCTAGAAGGCCAGCATCCCAGAGTCGCCTCTTCACTGTTGACGTTGAGACTGGACAGAGGAACTCTGCCTAGAAGGCCAGCATCCCAGAGTCGCCTCTTCACTGTTGACGTTGAGACTGGACAGAGGAACTCTGCCTAGAAGGCCAGCATCCCAGAGTCGCCTCTTCACTGTTGACGTTGAGACTGGACAGAGGAACTCTGCCTAGAAGGCCAGCATCCCAGAGTCGCCTCTTCACTGTTGACGTTGAGATGGTTTTGCAGTTACTATTTAAGCTGCCAGTTCAGGACTTTTGAGCCGTTTGTTTCTCAAACAAGACACTCTAATGTACTTGTCCTCTTGCTCAGATGTGCACCGGGGCCTCCCACTCCTCTTTCTATTGGTTAGAGACAGTTTGCGCTGTTCTGTGCAGGTAGTAGTACATAGCATTGTACGAGAACTTAATTTCTTTAGAAAAAATAGGCTGACGAGTTTCAGAAGAAAGAGTCTCTGTTTCTGGCCATTTTGAGCTTGTAATCGAACCCACAAATGCTGATGCTCCAGATACTCAGCTAGTCTAAAGAAGGCCAGTTTTATTGCTTCCTTGATCAGAACAACAGTTTTCAGCTGTGCTAACATAATTGCAAAAAGGGCTTCCTAATGATCAATTAGCCTTTTAAAATGATAAACTTGGATTAGCTAGCACAATGTGCCTTTGGAACACAGGAGTGAGTGATGATTGCTGATATTGGGCCTCTGTACGCCTATGTAGATATTCCATAAAAAATCTGCCGTTTCCAGCTACAATAGTCATTTACAACATTAGCACTGTATTTCTGATCAATTTGATGTTGTTTTAATGGACCAAAAATGGGCTTTTCTCTCAGAAACAAGGACATTTCTAAGTGACCCCAAACTTTTGAATGGTAGTGTTGATAGGGGTTTAACAAGAGTTTTCTGTGTGTGTGTGTGTGTGTTCCAGGCCTCGGCCCCCTCGTCTGGTCGCGGGGAGTCAGGTAGAGGCACTGGTCTGACCAGCTCCAGAGACGGAGGACTAAAGTCGCCGCTGGAACCTGAGCCACAGGTACACACACAACACACACTGAGCTTATCTCCTGCTAGCAGAATGAACAGAGTGATGCCTACTAGACTGGGGAAATGCAGCGTTGGCCCATCTTATTATATAACTTGTGTTAGATCCTTGTCCCTCGCATATTCTAGTTATTATGTAGGTCATAAACAAAAGTTAGAGCGCTGTGTTTCTGCATGGATGTGTGGTTTAGTGTCGCATGGTATACCGGTAGCACGGTAATATCACGGTACCAAAACATTATGATACCAACATTTTTAAATGCCGTAGTACCGTTTCATTTGATATACAACCAACTTTTTCAGCCCTACCGATTTAAGAACCTGCTGGCGCCTGTTAGAAAATGTTTATGAAGTCAGTTTTGTTTATAGATTCAGTTGAATTGAAGCAACAGCCACTAACTAGTCTGTTGTATGAGCAGGTCTAATAATATCCACTTCACTTTCATGCGCACATCACGTGGCAACTGTAATCAACCAGCCCTCACTCACCTGCTTCTCTCAGCATCCCCTACCAGCCCAGCCCTCACTCACCTGCTTCCCTCAGCATCCCCTACCAGCCCAGCCCTCACTCACCTGCTTCCCTCAGCATCCCCTACCAGCCCTCACTCACCTGCTTCTCTCAGCATCCCCTACCAGCCCTCACTCACCTGCTTCTCTCAGCATCCCCTACCAGCCCTCACTCACCTGCTTCTCTCAGCATCCCCTACCAGCCCTCACTCACCTGCTTCCCTCAGCATCCCCTACCAGCCCTCACTCACCTGCTTCTCTCAGCATCCCCTACCAGCCCTTACTCACCTGCTTCCCTCAGCATCCCCTACCAGCCCTCACTCACCTGCTTCTCTCAGCATCTCCTACCAGCCCTCACTCACCTTCTTCTCTCAGCATCCCCTACCAGCCCTTACTCACCTGCTTCCCTCAGCATCCACTACCAGCCCTCACTCACCTGCTTCTCTCAGCATCCACACCAGCCCTCACTCACCTGCTTCTCTCAGCATCCACTACCAGCCCTCACTCACCTGCTTCTCTCAGCATCCACTACCAGCCCTCACTCACCTGCTTCTCTCAGCATCCACTACCAGCCCTCACTCACCTGCTTCTCTCAGCATCCCCTCAGAGAGGTTAAAACATGACCCATATTACCTGAGTGGCCTTCTTTTATTTTTATCGGGAGTCGCATGCATTTTATATAATTTCACAAACCATGTCGCAGGCTGTTTAAAACTAATCCTGGGTCGCTAATTATTGGTTGATAACAAACACCATTGTTCAGTCATGATACCTAGCTAGCTAACAACCTGGTAACTTGACAGTAGTTTTAGGCACATTTGATTTACACAGGAAGAAAGGAAAAGGGTCTGCTACTCATGAGATGTGCTTCAAAAGGTAGGATTCATATAGGCCTAATGTAAGACTAAACTATATCAAAATCTATTTATTCTGCTGCTCCTTCAATTCTGTTTGGTGCCCAACATTTTAAAAGTAGGGAGCAGTGTGTGTGTTTGTGGGAGAGAGAGATTGGTGTGTTTTCATGAGAATGAGGGAGACAGTGTGTCAATGTTGACTGGAGAGTAAAGGTTTCATGCAGTGTTTTCCCCTCACTGACAATGATATGCAGATCATTATGCATGTATATTGATCCTTCCAATCCTCCAGCCAAATTGTCCTTAGGGAGTTATTTAGTAGTTCAGTTTTTATTGTTATTCTTTTGTTTTTTTATCCTCTGATGTGTACAAAATTTGTTTTGTACTAAATATTTACGTTTTTATTTTCATTGTTTTTATTCGTTTTTTCCCTATGAAGTACATTGTGTTGCATTCCATGTCTGAAATGTGCTGTGAAATCACAGGTAGGCCTTTTCAAATATGAGAAAATCAGCCGTTATATGCAGTATTCCATTATACACCGAATAGTGTGAAGTTGAATTCAATGTGTTGTATACAGTGGGGCAAAAAAGTATTTAGTCAGCCACCAATTGTGCAAGTTCTCCCACTTAAAAATATGAGAGAGGCCTGTAATTTTCATCATAGGTACTCTTCAACTATGACAAACAAAATGAGGAAAAACAATCCAGAAAATCACATTGTAGGATTTTTAATGAATTTATTTGCAAATTATGGTGGAAAATAAGTATTTGGTCACCTAGAAACAAGCAAGATTTCTGGCTCTCACAGACCTGTAACTTCTTCTTTAAGAGGCTCCTCTGTCCTCCACTCGTTACCTGTATTAATGGCACCTGTTTGAACTTGTTATTAGTATAAAAGACACCTGTCCACAACCTCAAACAGTCACACTCCAAACTCCACTATGGCCAAGACCAAAGAGCTGTCAAAGGACACCAGAAACAAAATTGTAGACCTGCACCAGGCTGGGAAGACTGAACCTGCAATAGGTAAGCAGCTTGGTTTGAAGAAATCAACTGTGGGAGCAATTATTAGGAAATGGAAGACATACAAGACCACTGATAATCTCCCTCGATCTGGGGCTCCACGCTTTCTCACCCCGTGGGGTCAAAATGATCACAAGAACAGTGAGCAAAAATCCCAGAACCACACGGGTGGACCTAGTGAATGACCTGCAGAGAGCTGGGACCAAAGTAACACACTACGCCGCCAGGGACTCAAATCCTGCAGTGCCAGACGTGTCCCCCTGCTTAAGCCAGTACATGTCCAGGCCCGTCTGAAGTTTGCTAGAGAGCATTTGGATGATCCAGAAGAAGATTGGGAGAATGTCATATGGTCAGATGAAACCAAAATAAAACTTTTTGGTAAAAACTCAACTCGTCGTGTTTGAAGGACAAAGAATGCTGAGTTGCATCCAAAGAACACCATACCTACTATGAAGCATGGGGGTGGAAACATCATGCTTTGGGGCTGTTTTTCTGCAAAGGGACCAGGACGATCCGTGTAAAGGAAAGAATGAATGGGGCCATGTATTGTGAGATTTTGAGTGAAAACCTTCCATCAGCAAGGGCATTGAAGATGAAACGTGGTTGGGTCTTTCAGCATGACAATGATCCCAAACACACCGCCCGGGCAATGAATGAGTGGCTTCGTAAGAAGTATTTCAAGGTCCTGGAGTGGCCTAGCCAGTCTCCAGATCTCAACCCCATAGAAAATCTTTGGAGGGAGTTGAATGTCTGTGTTGCCCAGCAACAGCCCCAAAACATCACTGCTCTAGAGGAGATCTGCATGGAGGAATGGGCCAAAATACCAGCAACAGTGTGTGAAAACCTTGTGAAGACTTACAGAAAACGTTTGACCTCTGTGATTGCCAAAAAAGGGTATATAACAAAGTATTGAGAAACTTTTGTTATTGACCAAATACTTATTTTCCACCATAATTTGCAAATAAATTCATAAAAAATCCTACAATGTGATTTTCTGGATTTTTTTCTTCTCATTTTGTCTGTCATAGTTGAAGTGTACCTATGATGAAAATTACAGGCCTCTCTCATCTTTTTAAGTGGGAGAATTTGCACAATTGGTGGCTGACTAAATACTATTTTGCCCCACTGTAAGTGTGAATTTTGAAGAGTGTTTAGAAAACATGAGCAAACGTCCGGGGAACAGGGCGAACAGGATGCTAGGCCACAAAAACAAATTGACCACGGTATTGCGATACTACTCGGTATCGTGACACTTGGCCTGGTATCGTATTGTTTCTAGAAATTGTACTCATTTTAACACACGTGTTCTGGTCTTATAAACTTTAAAGGAATTAAAATGGGGAGCCTCATAACAGTGATGAACGTACACAATACTTGGGTGATATTACTATTCCATGTAATTGCATTCAGCTTTGGAAATGAGAAGATATTGAGTCTTATTTAGGCAATCAATAACAGTGAACATTTTGTTTAATGAAAACGATCATTTCAGCCTATTGTAATCACACTTTAGTGAGATGTTTTGGTGTGATGATGATTCTTGCAGTGGTATGCACATTTGTAATAAAGATATTCTTATCAAAATCATTATTGACTTCGGGGGAGTTATTACCCTGTTAAGGACCCTGTTAAAGATCACTAGCTTTATTCATTACTTATCGCATTTACTCATGAATGAATATTGCTGAATCAGAATGGCTATAGATTCTTGGAATGACCATTAGATAATGGGGAATAATGATATCTGGACTCAGCTAATTTGTGGCGTTATCTCACCACCACTGCACCAAACAACGTTTGACTTGACTTGCTGCAGCTGACACGAAGTCAGTCTAATTGTAATTGGGGTATTTACACTTCTGTCCAAAATTCAATAGATACATCTACAGTGAGTGGTTTGAAATAGGGTTGGATGAAATTCACTATAGCAGTAAAAAATATACTTTATTTTATTAGTGTTAGCACAGGGAATTGCTGCTTTAAAAGCAAGGTTTGACTTCATGAAGTTTATTGTCGTAATTAGAGAAAACCCGAAGCATATTAATGTCACCCCTGGTGAATATATTTAATGTGTTTTGTAGCTACATTTTATGGGCTGAGATTTTTATTGGAGATTATATTATCAATATTATTTATGGAAGCTTTGATAGCAGTCAAACTCAGAGCTGATATTCTGGCCAAACAACATTCATATTACTTACTTCTCTCCCTTTCTCTCTCCCAGTCTCCTTATGAAGATAAGCAGAGTGTTTCAGTCTGTCCTGCTTCTTCATCATCTAGTGTGAATGATAATAAAACACTATGGCTATGACTCATAGTTGAGCTGAGTTTGAAATAGATTACATCCCAGTCTGGCCACGCTTGTGAAATACCTCTCATGCCATATATATTGATGACCAAATTCAATTACATGATTGCATTCTCAGCCAAAACCTCTTCCCCCTCAGTTTAAATGATTCATTGCATTGGATTTAAATAGTGAATAGTTACAGTGGCAAGGTAGAGGTAATATTTGAAGGACCTCCGCTAGACAACATAAAGTGTTATTAGAATCAGCATGTTTGTCTGTCTGCCAAATGGTGACACACAATGTCTCTTGGGCATGACAACAGACTTCTGCAATAGACAGATGCGAAGGCCAGAACAGGGCAACAATCTTCTTTTTATTTTTTGTATTTAACTAGGCAAATTAGTTAAGAACCAATTCTTATTTACAATGACGGCCTAACTACTAAAGTAGTTTGTTCGTGTTTGAGAGCTTGAGCCAATCACAGACTGAGCCGACTGACTGATCTACAAATAATAACGAGCAGTTATTTCGAATCCAAGGTGATTTGTAGATCAGTCATTGTGCAGACGCCGACTGCAATGAAGTCGATCTCAAACATGATCATTGCGTTAAATTGACATGAGTTGTTTCCTGATGGGTCTTTTGGAACACCTTCAGTTGAACATACTGTCAAATGTGTTCTCTTTATTTATATACAGTTTTCCTTTAGCCTAGAAACGATGTAGAAATAGTTATGGTCCGCTGAATGTTCATGCATGTTGAACAAAGGTAGAGTTGAATGAGCTTGTGTAATTGTCTGTTTTTAACAATCGTTTGTTTGATTTAACGATATTGGCTGATTTATCAGCCGGTCAGCTAAGCATTCTTTCTTAATTAATATTGTTAGAAATGCCAATAGGACTAGGCATGTTTTATCAGTCGTCTTCCTCTTAAGAATTTTGTGATAAGAAATCAAATAGTTATCGATCTTGCCATCGACCTCCACTATTCTTTACCAATGCAATTCCTTTTCATTTGTCTTGTCCTGTTTTCCTGCCTACTATTCCCCTAGCTTCTTAGGTTCGCTATTTGTAAAGCTTCTCCTCTCATGCAAGGTCAACTATAATCAACCCCAGACAATGTCACTGGCTTCTGCAGCAACCAGGGTATTCCTTTGGGGCTCTTAGGGCCCGCTGCATTCTACCATTCAATTACTGTTCATTAGACAGTGTACAGCCATTAATCAAACTGAGATGTTCTGCTATTCTTCAAAGGGCCATTGAACCAGGGAGGAAAAACACTGGCTGTTTATCCTTGTTTCCTGTTCTGAGATACTGTAGGAGCACAAAGAAGACACTCTGGGATTCCCACTCGATATGTCTGTTTTAAACTTCTCCTCCACACTACAGTCTCGGAATGTTAGATTAATAAACAGAGAGTGCTAGAGATATACCGCAGTATTAGGAGTCAAATAGATGATTTGGAGTAGTAACTTGACAGATTTAGTGAATGCGGCCCGTATGCATTGAATCTGACTGGATATGATATGAGGAACTGATTTATGTGCCTGTGTTCCAGGAGACTAAAGAGGAGGTGGAGGCAGTGTCGTCCTCAAATCTGTGCGGAATACGGTCACGGATGTCCAAGTTCTTCAAGGGTAGGTTAATCAAAGCATAGTAGCACCACAAGCTAATCGCCCCACGTTTCCTCCACAACACAATTGAACATAATGCGACCATAAGAAACCATAGAGAGACAACGAATACTCTCAGAGTTACCCGGTTTCCCCGTTGTCATGTCACCTAATCCTCAACTGCAGCTCTGTACATCTGGGAGAGCTACCGTACTTTATGGTTACCTTGTGGTTGAGAGGTTGATTTTAGTATTAAAGTTGCACTCTACAGAAATCGCTCAGCAAATTCCTGTTTGCTAAAACTCTAATAGTTTGCCTAATTTCAGTTTGTGCCAAAATAAGCTAGTATTGTGCAGAGAATCATTTTATCATCTAAACTGCTGTGAAATATATTTTCCATAACCAAAAATGTTGTTGTTTCAGCTGTTTGAAGCTGGTATACAAAAGTAAAAGATGCAAAAACAAAACTTAAGTACGGGAAGCATAGAAATAGCACACATAGAACATACTTTTGCTCATGTAGTGTATGTGGACATGTGCTGATCGAAACATCTTCCAGAATCATGGGCGTTAATATGGAGTTGGTCCCCCCTTTGCTGCTATAACAGCCTCCACTCTTCTGGGAAGGCTTTCCACTAGATGTTTGAATGTTGCTGCAGGGACTTAATTCCATTCAGCCACAAGAGCATTAGTGATGTCGGGCACTGATGTTGGGCGATTAGGCCTGGCTCGCAGTCAGCAATCCAATTTATCCCAAAGGTGTTCGATGGGATTGATGTCAGGGCTCGTGCAGGCCAGTCAAGTTCTTCCACACCGATCTCGACAAACCATTTCTGTATGGAACTCGCTTTGTGCACGGGGCATTGTCCTACTGAAACAGGAAAGGGCCTTCTCCAAACTGTTGCCACAAAGTTGGAAGCACAGAATCTTTTATAATGTCATTGTATGCTGTAGCGTTAAGATTTCCCTTCACTTGAACTCAGAGGCATATACCGAACCAAGAAAAAAAAACACTAGACCATTATTTATCCTCCACCAATATTTACAGTTGGCACTATGCATTGGGGCAGGTAGCGTTCCCCTGGCATCCGCCAAACCCAGATTTGTCCGTCGGTCTGCCAAATGGTGAAGCATGATTCACACAAGAGAACGCATTTCCACTGCTCCAGAGTCCAATGGCGGCAAGCTTTACACCACGCTTGGCATTGCGCATGTTAATCTTAGACTTGTGTGCGGCTGCTCGGTCATGGAAACCTAACGGTATGGCAGAACGAGACCTGACGGTACCGTAACAGAACGAGACCTAACGGTACCACGGCAGAACGAGACCTAACGGTACCGTAACCGAACGAGACCTAACGGTACCACGGCAGAACGAGACCTAACGGTACCACGGCAGAACGAGACCTAACGATACCACGACAGAACGAGACCTAACGGTACCATGACAGAACATGAAACTCTCCTATGTCGGATGATGTGCCTCATTCCCAGTTAAAATAACTTTCTCTATTTGGCCACATAGGCTGTAGGAGCAAGACCGTTCAGTGGTCCAGATGTGTTCCAGCATTTGCCGTCCCGTGAGAATTCCTTAAGTGGCTAAAGGGAGAGAGAAAGTCTGGGTCCTTCGATGTGGTTATTTTCTGTCCCTGATCTGAGGTAGTACAGGTTGTCACGGGTACCAAGACCTTCACTACATCCTGTGTTGCTAACAGCAGGCGCCCATCTCACTCACATGTAGCCGCGCTGTCAGCACACAAGGCAATTTACAGAAGCAATCTCATCCCCATTCATCTCAAATGGTTTCTTTATATTCACGTTTGTTTTATATTGACTGGACTGGAGGTCTGGCATGATGAGAGAGATGGGAATTATGTCCTGTTAGGTTTGTCTCTCTGTTTGGAATGGAGATATTCCCGTTAGGGGTCCTTGGAATCGTGACTTCTCATCATTGGCATTGTGAACTCCAGACTCGTCCTTATTATACGTATGCACATTGCTGTTTATTGTCCTTATTTCTCAATGGGATGGAATGGTTCAGCTGTAGGCTACTGTATGCCCGATATTCACAACATCAACAGATCTGTTCAGTAGCTCTATGCCACAACCACTTCAGAGCTGAAGTGCAGTGAAGGGTCATTTTTTTAAATACAGGAAATACATGGGATCTACTGTAACAGTAAGGGAAATCCAACACTGCCTGACTGCTTTGTATCAAAAACTATACGTCTGTCTGTGCAAATATTTGTCCTCAATGGGAATTTTTCAGTTGGTAGAAATGGGTTGTTCTTGAATTGCGGTAGCATTTGGGCATGCCATTTTGGGAAAAATATACATATTTTTTCTCATTTTCTTTATTTAAATGTATTTGGGTACATCTTCCCATTCTACATCAACTAATATGGCATCTTAATGACTTTAAATAATGTTAACCATTATGATAACATTGTGCCACCAGTAGGTGTAACACGAATGATGGCAACACCTGAGAAATGTTTGGTTATTGAGGAGTTTCTTAAATGATGCTGAAATCATTAACCCTTTAAAAATTATTTACTAAATTTATATGATGAATCATTTTGCTCACAATGTAATTTCTGTTAATTTAAATGGACTAACAGCAAGTTACACCAAATTGTCAATGGACTCCTCAAACGTATGACATACTAAAAGGGTGTAATTACCTAATAATTTATTTAATATAGACTCCTTCCCCCTATTGTCACACCCTGGTCTGTTTCACCTGTCTTTGTGATTGTCTCCACCCCCCTCCAGGTGTCGCCCATCTTCCCCATTATCCCCTGTGTATTTATACCTGTGTTGTCTGTTTGTCTGTTGCCAGTTTGTCAAGTCAACCAGCGTTTTTGTTCTCAGCTCCTGCTTTTCCCAGTCTCTCTTTTTCTCGCCCTCCTGGTTTTGACCCTTGCCTGTCCTGACTCTGAGCCCGCCTGCCTGACCACTCTGCCTGCCCCTGACCCCAGGCCTAACAGCCAACCTGTACCTTTGCCCCACCTCTGGATTATTGACCTCTACCGACCCTGAGCCTGCCTGCCGTCTGGTACCATTGCCACACCTCTTGTTTACTGAACCCTGCCTGCCTTGACCTGTCCCTGTTGGATTATTAAACCATTGATTATTCGACGTGTCTACATCTGGGTCTTACCTTGATACTTGATACCTATAACAGTTTGCCACTGAAGGGAATGCTTAAGGTCCTTGTATATCTTTGTAATGAGTCATTTTCAAGTCGGTAACACCAATGACAAAACCGAGGGACAGACATACTAGTAAATACAGTGCCTTGCGAAAGTATTCGGCCCCCTTGAACTTTGCGACCTTTTGCCACATTTCAGGCTTCAAACATAAAGATATAAAACTGTATTTTTTTGTGAAGAATCAACAACAAGTGGGACACAATCATGAAGTGGAACGACATTTATTGGATATTTCAAACTTTTTTAACAAATCAAAAACTGAAAAATTGGGCGTGCAAAATTATTCAGCCCCCTTAAGTTAATACTTTGTAGCGCCACCTTTTGCTGCGATTACAGCTGTAAGTCGCTTGGGGTATGTCTCTATCAGTTTTGCACATCGAGAGACCGACATTTTTTCCCATTCCTCCTTGCAAAACAGCTCGAGCTCAGTGAGGTTGGATGGAGAGCATTTGTGAACAGCAGTTTTCAGTTCTTTCCACAGATTCTCGATTGGATTCAGGTCTGGACTTTGACTTGGCCATTCTAACACCTGGATATGTTTATTTTTGAACCATTCCATTGTAGATGTTGCTTTATGTTTTGGATCATTGTCTTGTTGGAAGACAAATCTCCGTCCCAGTCTCAGGTCTTTTGCAGACTCCATCAGGTTTTCTTCCAGAATGGTCCTGTATTTGGCTCCATCCATCTTCCCATCAATTTTAACCATCTTCCCTGTCCCTGCTGAAGAAAAGCAGGCCCATACCATGATGCTGCCACCACCATGTTTGACGTGGGGATGGTGTGTTCAGGGTGATGAGCTGTTGCTTTTATGCCAAACATAACGTTTTGCATTGTTGCCAAAAAGTTAAAATTTGGTTTCATCTGACCAGAGCACCTTCTTCCAAATGTTTGGTGTGTCTCCCAGGTGGCTTGTGGCAAACTTTAAACAACACTTTTTATGGATATCTTTAAGAAATGGCTTTCTTCTTGCCACTCTTCCATAAAGGCCAGATTTGTGCAATATACGACTGATTGTTGTCCTATGGACAGAGTCTCCCACCTCAGCTGTAGATCTCTGCAGTTCATCCAGAGTGATCATGGGCCTCTTGGCTGCATCTCTGAACAGTCTTCTCCTTGTATGAGCTGAAAGTTTAGAGGGACGGCCAGGTCTTGGTAGATTTGCAGTGGTCTGATACTCCTTCCATTTCAATATTATCGCTTGCACAGTGCTCCTTGGGATGTTTAAAGCTTGGGAAATCTTTTGTATCCAAATCCGGCTTTAAACTTCTTCACAACAGTATCTCGGACCTGCCTGGTGTGTTCCTTGTTCTTCATGATGCTCTCTGCGCTTTTAACGGACCTCTGAGACTATCACAGTGCAGGTGCATTTATACGGAGACTTGATTACACACAGGTGGATTGTATTTATCATCATTAGTCATTTAGGTCAACATTGGATCATTCAGAGATCCTCACTGAACTTCTGGAGAGAGTTTGCTGCACTGAAAGTAAAGGGGCTGAATAATTTTGCACGCCCAATTTTTCAGTTTTTGATTTGTTAAAAAAGTTTGAAATATCCAATAAATGTCGTTCCACTTCATGATTGTGTCCCACTTGTTGTTGATTCTTCACAAAAAAATACAGTTTTATATCTTTATGTTTGAAGCCTGAAATGTGGCAAAAGGTCGCAAAGTTCAAGGGGGCCGAATACTTTCGCAAGGCACTGTAAATAGAAAATATAGCCTTCTTTGTTAAGTGTTGGTCCCATGTTTAATGAGCTGAAATAAAAGATCCCTGAAATGTTCCATATGCACAAAAATCGTATTTCTCTCAGATTTTATGCGCACATTTGTTTACCCAGTGCCCTTCTCCAACTTGCTACTACGGAGGAGAGAACAGTGGAGACAGGAGAGACCAACTTTCAAGGAATACGTCTTTGCCCTCATCCGTCTGATGCATTCCACCCCTATGGTCCATCCCATGGACACAATGCTTAATGACAGGGTGGCGGATTGTGTTCCCTGATATGCATAAACCAACTGATTGACAGAGAGCGCCGGGCCCTCTCTATGCACTTATCTTCTCAACACACTGGAACATCCAGCTACTCCTCTGCGCGATATCAGAGAAGACCGTTGTCCCGGGAAACATCCTCGCATCTGCTGCACCAGTGCTGTCCCCTTAGTGTATCCCAAGTAACCGAGCAGTTTGTGTCACTTTATGCCTTGCTCTCCAAACCACCTAATGTGGCAGTCAGTGCATTCGTAAAGTATTCAGACCCCTTGACTTATTCCACGTTACGTTACAGCCTTATTCGAAAATTGATCATTTAATTTCCCCCCTCATCAATCTACACTTAATACCCCATAATGACAAAGCAAAAACTTAAAAAAAGGGTTATTTTGTAAAAATAACTGAAATATCACATTTACATAAGTATTCAGACCCTTTACTCAGTAATTTGTTGAAGCACCTTTGGCAGCGATTACAGCCTTGAGTCTTCTTGTGTATGACACTACAAGCTTGGCACAGGGGAGTTTCTCTCATTCTTCTCTGCAGATCCTCTCAAGCTTTGTCAGGTTGGATGGAGAGAGTCTTTGCACAGCTATTTTTACATCTCTAGGAGATATTTGATCGGGTTCAAGTCCCGGGCTCTGGCTGGGCCACTCAAGGACATTCAGAGTCTTGGCTGTGTGCTTAGGGTCGATGTCCTGTTGGAAAGTGAACCTTCGCCCCCCAGTCTGAGGTCTTGAGCACTCTAAAGCAGGTTTTCATCAAGGATCTCTCTGTACTTTGCTCCGTTCATCTTTCTTTGAAAAACATCCTCACAGCATGTTGCTGCCACCACCATGCTTCACCGTAGGAATGGTACCATGTTTCCTCCAGACGTGACGTTTGGCATTCAGGCCAAAGAGTTCAATCTTGGTTTCATTAGACCAGAGAATCTTGTTTCTCATGGTCTGAGAGTCTTTAGGTGCCTTTTGGCAAACTCCAAGCGGACTGTCATGTGCCTTTTACTGAGGAGTAGCTTCCGTTTGGCCACTCTACCATAAAGGCCTGATTGCTGGAGTGCTGCAGAGTTGGTTCTCCCATCTCCACAGAGGGACTTTTGTGCTCTGTCAGAGTGACCATCGGGTTCTTGGTCACCTCCTTGACCAAGGCCCTTCTCCCCCGATTGCTCAGTTTGGCCGGGCTGCCAGCTCTAGAAAGAGTCTTGGTGGTTCTAAACTTCTTCCATTTAAGAATGATGGAGGCCATTGTGTTCTTGGGGACCTTCAATGATGCAGAAATGGTTTGGTACCCTTCACAAGATCTGTGCCTCAACGCAATCCTGTCTCGGTGGTTTTTGATTTGGCTTGGTTTTTGCTCTGACATGCACTGTCAACTGTAGGACCTTATATAAACAGGTGTGTGCCAAATCATGTCCAAATAAATTGAGTTGACCACAGTTAGACTCCAATGAAGTTGTAGAAACATCTCAAGGATGATCAATGGAAACAGGATGCACCTGAGCTCAGAGCAAAGGTTCTGAATACTTATGTAAATAAGGTGTTACTGTTTTTATTTTTAATACATTACAATGTTTTCGCTTTCTCATTATGGGGTATTGTGTGTAGATTGATGAGAAATGTATTTAATAAATTTTATAGTAAGGCTTTTTAATGTAACAAAATATGGAAAAAGACAAGGGGTCTGAATACTTTCCAAATGCACTGTATGTGTTGTGTTAAGCACTGATTTGTATTTATTTAACCTTTATTTAACTAGGCAAGTCATAGTATCCACGATTAGTGTCATCGATTGGACATTATATTTTATTGATATGTTTTTTATCGGAAATTACTTTGTGATTTGATGGTTCTATTTCCGTATTTTGAGATGCTACTCGTTGAGATAAACGTCAGACTCAACAGGGAACAAGTGTTTGTTCTTTAAAAAACATAACCCTATGTAAATAGTTAATGGGTAGGCTACATGTTGATTATTTGTGTGTTTTTCAGGAGTTTTTATTTTTAAAGAGATCAGGGAAATGTTTTCCAGTTTACTCCATATTGGCTTAAATTCAGGTTTTTCGCTTCTCTCTAGAAAATCAGCTGTTATTAATTACTAGCAACGACATTATTTCTGTTGTCATTTGTCATTGTGTTTGTTTTTTTACTTTACTTGTATTTGTAACGGATGTCATCTGGAGATAGAGAGGAGGACCAAGGTGCAGCGTGGTAAGTGTTCATAAGTTTCATTTTAAGAAAGCACTGAACACTGAATCAATACAAAAATAACTAAATGAATGAACGAAACAGTCCTGTCTGGTGACATACACACGTAACACAAAGACAGAAAATAAGCACCCACAAAACCCAGGTGGAAAAAGGCTACCTAAGTATGATTCTCAATCAGAGACAACTAACGACACCTGCCTCTGATTGAGAACCATACTAGGCCGAACACAAAAACCAACATAGAAAAACAAACAGACTGCCCACCTCAACTCACGCCCTGACCATACAAAGACAAAACAAAGGAACTAAGGTCAGAACGTGACAGTATTGCTGTGTTATGTTGTATAATAATGTTGCATAATCACCTACCCCTGTAAAAACCATGGAAATTAAAAACAAAAAGTATGCCCATGCTCTACCAAGTTTTTCCAGCACACATCTCTGACCTATTACAGTAGCTATGTTGGACTATTACAACAATGTGTATGCAGTTTGCTTAGTATTCAAACAGCCTCATTCATACGCTTCAGTGGAATAATGGACTACATTGTCCTGCTATTAAAATCATGTGTATACTGTATATATCATTAGGCTGTATGTATTTTTACATAAAAGCCTATTGTAAATAAGTATTATTGTAGCCTCACCATCTTTATTGCAAAAATAAATACAAGTACACTCACCTGTAAGCTACATATTAATTTAACAGAGTTAATAAACTGCCCATTGATCAGCACAGCAATTGATAAAACAGGAACATGTTTACAGACCAAGTGTTTCTGAGCTTATGTAAATATTACATGGGTAAGCTAACGGTTACAGAAATCAGGAATGCAGACAGGCTCTATATACCTCTATATAAGAGTGACTGTGTCCAACCCACCAACACCTGGTGTTATGTTGGGCACCTACTGACCCAAAAAATATCAAATATACTGACATGTATTGCTAAATCAAAAGGTTTAAGGAAATAAAGGCAGGCACTACATTACTACAATATTAAAAAACATGATGGCCTTATAAGTATGAAGGTAAAGCTTGTTTTCATATATAGTGGGGCAAAAAAGTATTTAGTCAGCCACCAATTGTGCAAGTTCTCCCACTTAAAAAGATGAGAGGCCTGTAATTTTCATCATAGGTACATTTCAATAATCGAGGGAGATTATCAGTAGTCTTGTATGTCTTCCATTTCCTAATAATTGCTCCCACAGTTGATTTCTTCTAACCAAGCTGCTTACCTATTGCAGATTCAGTCTTCCCAGCCTGGTGCAGGTCTACAATTTTGTTTCTGGTGTCCTTTGACAGCTCTTTGGTCTTGGCCATAGTGGAGTTTGGAGTGTGACTGTTTGAGGATGTGGACAGGTGTCTTTTATACTGATAACAAGTTCAAACAGGTGCCATTAATACAGTGGAGGACAGAGGAGCCTCTTAAAGAAGAAGTTACAGGTCTGTGAGAGCCAGAAATCTTGCTTGTTTCTAGGTGACCAAATACTTATTTTCCACCATAATTTACAAATAAATTCATAAAAAATCCCACAATGTGATTTTCTGGATTGTTTTTCCTCATTTTGTTTGTCATAGTTGAAGTGTACCTATGATGAAAATTACAGGCCTCTCTCATCTTTTTAAGTGGGAGAACTTGCACAATTCGTGGCTTTTTTGCCCCACTGTAATAAAAAAGATATATATATTGAAAAAGGTAGCGGAATGAGATTGGTATGGTGCGTGAAGAATATGTGGGTGCACTTCCTCTAAGAGTCTGATTTCGGCTGTTTGAGAATGTTTGACTCCTAAGCAACCTGCATACCCATTGTTTTAAGTAATAGACCAGCATAGCTACTGTAGTAGGTCAAAGCTGTGTGCTGGAAAACTTTAAGTATTAGCGGATTAGGCATTGGGTTGTTCATGTGAATTTCCTATCTTTTTTGGCTTCAGTCAAATAGCTACTTCTTCTCACTTAAAACATTGTTTATTTTGTATTTTTTAAAATTATTATTACATTATTTTGTTCCATTTCTAATATAAAAAATAATATATAGATATCTCTAAATGCCTAAAACATGTCTTTACACATCACTACAGGGACAAGCCAATTTGCTTACCCCAAGTACTTTAAACAATGCATAAGCATACAATTTTGCAGTATAAAGGACTTACATTATGTTTTATCAATATAAGCCAAAACATGTACGATGTGTAACTCTGTACCGGCACCCCCCTGTATATATTGTTCTTTTTTGCTGCTGCTATTTAATTACTTGTTACTTTTATCTCTTATTCTTATCCGTATTTAAAAAAAAACTGCACTGTTGTTTAGAGGCTCGTAAGTAAGCATTTCACTGTATGTCACGCCCTGACCTTAGTTATCTTTGTTTTCTTTATTTTGGTTAGGTCAGGATGTGACAAGGTGGTTTGTTTAGTTTTTGTATTGTCTAGGGTTTATCGTATGTCTAGGTGTTTATGTCTATGGTTGCCTAGATTGGTTCTCAATCAGAGGCAGCTGTTTATCGTTGTCTCTGATTGGGGACCATATTTAGGTAGCCATATTCCTTTGGTATTTTGTGGGTTGTTATTCTATGTTTAGTTGCCTGTCTGCACTAGCCATATAGCTTCACGGTTCGTTTTGTATAGTTTTGTTCAGTGTTCGTTCTTTTCTTAAAAGAGTTATGTATGCTTACCACACTGCGCCTTGGTCTCCTCTATACGACGACCGTGACACTATAAGGTCTACACCTGTTGTATTCGGCGCATGTGACTAATAAGATTTGATTTGAACTATTTGTAATTTTAAAGTGTTTTTCATGGTTTCAAAGTCAAGGGACGCAAGTCCGCCGCAATTAAAGAATGACCCAAATAGGAAACTTTATTCAGTTCAGCAAATGTAAATATACCTTCAAAGTGCTTTTTCTTATTTGCTTCCGGGTTGGATTAGGTATATGGCCTCTACTAGTGCATTCTGTCCTGGGTTTCTGTGTGTAACAGTAGACACTACAGTGTTAATTTTGCTGGAGATTCTCCTTCAAAAGTTATTGGCAACATGAACAATGGTCTGTCTATGGATGGTGATTATTAGAGCTTCTGACAGAAGTTATAAAGCATTGTGATTGATTGACGATATGAGATGTGTGCAGTCATGGTATATTGTCTCCCTTGCATGCACACACTACATGCAGTTGTGTGTCACATAAGTTATTCCACACAACCAAATGAATGTGTAGTAAATCATTTGTCTGGACCCGTGAGTAGTCTCGAATGACGACCTTTACGCCTATTTCACTTTTACTCGTATTTATGTAAATCACATCGGTGTTCAGGGTGTCATATTCATCGAAGGTCATGATGGTACTGTTTATTTGAGACAAAAACATGTAGTTTTTTACAGTATAACATTTTACAGTATAAAAACTGGTTTTCTGTTAATTCTCCAATGATTGTAACAGTCCTTTTCCCTTTATTTTTCTACAGAAAAAAGAAAAAAGTGACCAGTTTCCAGACCAAAATGCCATTTATTCAGTCAGAGGTAGGTTGTGTGCTTATGTTGGCATTTTATATGTTATTAATTCCAGTCTGCATTACATTTACAGACATTGTTGGTGCCATTCATATGTAAAATATCCAGCGACTATATCAAATTGTTGTGAAGCCATTCCACAAAAGAGTTCATGTTATTTGTGACACACTGGTAATTGCATGTTCCATGGGTATTTGAACACACAGTCCATTTCACAACATGCTCATTCATCCAAGTTGAGTACTGGTCAGAGCAAATAATATCCCTATGGAATTGAATACTTCTTCCCATTCATCATATACATGGCATGAAAGGCCCTTCAATGCAGCTCCACTAGCAGTATGTTTTCAACATGGAAAAATAAAAAGTTCCAAAAACCGTGTGTGGAGAATTTGCCGTTGTGATGTGAGGAGGAGAGAGGGGATGTCTGCGTGTGACCTCAGCTACCATTGTGATGTGAGGAGGAGAGAGGGGATGTCTGCGTGTGACCTCAGCTACCATTGTGATGTGAGGAGGAGAGAGGGGATGTCTGCGTGTGACCTCAGCTACCATTGTGATGTGAGGAGGAGAGAGGGGATGTCTGCGTGTGACCTCAGCTACCATTGTGATGTGAGGAGGAGAGAGGGGATGTCTGCGTGTGACCTCAGCTACCATTGTGATGTGAGGAGGAGAGAGGGGATGTCTGCGTGTGACCTTAGCTACCATTGTGATGACGGGTCCCTGTGAAGTGCACCACTGGCCAGTTACACGTTAACCTTGATTGCCAGTTTGCTCTGTTCGCGGTCCGCTTTGAACCGCATCTCAAGATGAAAGCCAACCTTGTCCAGTGTGTCCATCCATTGTGTCTACTGTTATAGCTCTTTATTGCAAAAGAGCTGGCCCTCGTTCCCGCAGGAGGCTTTTTGCCTTTTGGTAAGCCATCATTGTAAATAAGAATTTGTTCTTAACTGACTTGCCTAGTTAAATAAAGATTCAATAACATAAAAATAAATAAATAAATGGTCTCCAGGTGCCATCAAGGGCCTTCAAGACTTTAGCTACCATGCTGCGATGAGCATTATGTATCATGTATCATACAATGAATCTCCGACGTCAGCCCCATCTCTGTTCCTTCATTTTAATTGAATGCCATTTTATTTTTTTTCTCCTGTTGACAGACTGTGGTAAACCTATTGTAACAACGTATGGCTTGGTTGTGTTTTTGGATGCACTTTGATGTGGGTGGATCCTGTGGTTCTGAATGTATCAGTTCTCTGTTTTCTCTTGCCCTATACAGAATTCTAAGAGCCAGAATCAGAAAGTCCTGTAGTAACAGGAGCGGTCGAGGACAGCGTACCCCTTACGAGACCCCCACGTACGAGATTAAAAAGTGTTTTAAACCAAATAAAAATGTTTGTGTCTTGACAGCCCCACCGTGGATATATAAGGCCTCTTATTCCACAGACTGTATTGCATAATTATGTATGGTCTATGAATATTGCATGACGCCTCACACTGAGCGCATGGTAAAATGCCTAATTGCAGAGTTTAATTATTAAGAAGCAAAGGTCCTTGGCGGGTTACACAGAAGCACTTTTGATCAATTATTTTTGGTGTTTTTTCTGATTAATTATTTTTGGGCTGGTGCCTCAGCAGGCCTAGTGGACAGTGTAACCGCTCTTGAGAGAGACTTAGCCTCCTGTGAAGAGGAATTACTATGCTGATTAAAATCCGGTGGAATCAACTAAAAACTAATGATATTGAAGTGGTCGAGGGGATCAAGCAAATTTCATTCCTCTCAGTCAAGGCTAGTAAAATACAGAGGCACCTTGATGGGGAGAATAAGAGCTGCTGGTATTGACCCTCAGGGCACTGGTTTAATTTGTCCATGTAACATGAGAGGGAGATAGAAACGGTGGTGTTTGCCTGAGTGCAGAGTAACCTACACTGAGTGCACAAAACATTAAGAACACCTTCCTAATATTGAGTAGCACTTCCCCTTTTGACCTCAGAACAGCCTCAATTTGTCGGGGCAAATGGACTCTACAAGGTGTCGAAATCGTTCCACAGGCATGCTGGCCCATGTGGACTCCAGTGCTTCCCACAGTTGGGTCAAGTTGGCTGGATGTCCTTTGGTTGGACCATTCTTGACACTCCTGGCACCTACTACCATACCCCGTTCAAAGGCACTTAAATCTTTTGTCTTGGCAGTTCACCCTCTGAATGGCACATATACATAATCCATGTCTCAAGGCTTAAACAAAACTGTTCAATATGTTTCCTCCCCTTCATCTACACTGACTGATGGTGGATGTAATTAGTGACATCATCAAGGGATCATAGACTGACCAGGTGAATCCAGGTGAATGCTATGTCATGGAGTGAGCAGGTGTTCATAATATTTTGTACACCCCTGTGTATGTTGTAAATATGTATTTCCTGACACTGTCCTGAGCAATACTTAGCGGACAGAGAAAGGAAACCACCTTAGAGCAGTTTTCCAACACCAATGTGGAAAAAGCTATAGATTATATCTACACATCAAATGAAGACTCCTGTGGTAATTTTGTATTTTGTACTGACTTACACTATTTCCCGCCCCAAATGAATAACATGCTGTGCATGGGTTGTTCTATTCCTTATGTCCTCAGTGGTTGGAGGTAAGGCATTACTTCTTTTCAAGTCTTTTCACTTTTTTGTGAGCTGGAAGAGCCCATCTAAAGTCCCATTTGAGCATCCATTAGCCTTTTCACTGTCATCAAATACAAAATAAATAGACGCCACATTGAACTATAATGGAGGTCAAATTTGAGACAACAGCTGTTTTGAGAGCCCCTTTTTTCACAGTTAGCTCATGTTGCAACTTTAAAGCATATCTCCTATGACTATAAAATAAGAATCATGTTGACAGCTGACCCGTAATACTCAGTGCCACACAGTCTATCCACAACAAGCTACGGCACTGTGAACACTACAATAGCTTCAAACTCTGAGTAATGGATCAAAGAGCTCCTGCAAAATGCATTGCAGTCTCGCACTCCAGTCAAGCTTCTTTTTGCAAGACCAGCACAAATAAATGAATAATTGATCAGGATCAATGGGAGGATTACTTTGAGTGTCAAGCAGTGTGTGGTGTGGCTAACTCTCCTATACCCTGTCTGTCAATGACGTGTCAGTCTTCTTATAGTCTACAGGGTACCTAGACATGCTACCTACTGTACCTAGACATGCTACCTACTGTAGCTATCCACTTCCTTTGTGTGTTTTTGGACAACCAACTATTCTGTGACAGGGTTCAAGGCCTTGTTTGAGTTGA
The DNA here is from genome assembly GCF_002021735.2 of Oncorhynchus kisutch. Taxonomy (NCBI): domain Eukaryota; kingdom Metazoa; phylum Chordata; class Actinopteri; order Salmoniformes; family Salmonidae; genus Oncorhynchus; species Oncorhynchus kisutch. The sequence goes on along the minus strand of NC_034180.2, from coordinate 44,893,958 downwards.
TCCAGTAAGTCAAGGAACTGCTCCGTAGGGAACAGTTTGAAGACATCCTGACAGAATGTTTGGTTGTTCAAGTTTGAAATGAAAGGGATTTTGGAGCAGGATAACAAGAAATAGAATCGTGACAAAAAACTAAGGGCAACACATTTGTTAGAGTCAACATCTAACCAAGGCATTTACTTAAACAGATCACTGGGTGACTGATTCACTCAGTAATACATGGCCGCCCGCGGGAAGATATTTTGGATTGGTCGTGCTTTCGTCGAGTTCTTTTCTCCGCTCATACAGGAGTAATAAAGGCCTAGTTCTCTCATTTTGTGGGTTGTTTTGTATATATAGTTAAGCAATAAGGCACGAGGAGGTGTGGTATATCGCCAATATACCACGGCTAAGGGCTGTTCTTAGGCACGACAATCAAATCAAGTTTTATTGGTTACATACACATGGTTAGCAGATGTTAATGCGAGTGTAGTGAAATGCTTGTTCTTCTAGTTGACAGTGCAGTTATATCTAACAAGTAATCTAACAGTTCCCCAACTACCTAATGCGGAGTGCCTGGGTACAGCCCTTAGCTGTGCTATATTGGCCATATATCAAACTCCCGAGGTGCCTTATTGCTGTTATAAACTGGTTCCAACAGAATTAGAGCAGTACAAATAATTCTTTTGACATACCCGTGTAATGAATACTCAGGGAGAAAAAGTTATAGATTCACGCTCAGAGTGCGGCAGGTGTTTATTTCACCTTCACAGAAGGCCGGAATCATGGTCGCAGGCAATGTTCATACACAGGTAGGCAAACAGACAGGTGACTCAAAACTAGGACTGAAGGCTACAACGGGTTCTCACGAACGAGCTAGGATAAGGCTTAGTAGAGTCAAAACCGACAATACCTTACAAAGGCACAAACAGAATGAACTGAACTAAATAAGGAGCTGATGAGACCAGGTGAGTAACAAACACAGGTGAAATCAATGAACAAAAAGGAAAGACAGGGCTACGTTCAAGAACACAACGAAACAGAACACAAGGTTGACTAAGAAAATAAATACAGAACCTTACAACCTGTGGTATACGATCTGATATACCACAGCTGTCATCAGCCAATCAGCATTCAGGGCTGGAACCACCCAGTTTATAATTACGTATATATAAATATGTTTTTTAATTTATTTATAATTTATTTAATTGTCAGGGGGTGCTTCAGCACCCCTATTTCCCGTAGCTATGCATCAATATCCTACTCTCTCTGGCTTCAGTCAATGTGTAGGTCCACTAACTAGCAGCAGTGACATTTTAGAAAGCAACAAAGGATAAACCAGTATCAAGATTGAAAAAAATGATGGATCAAGATATAGTTGTAGTACTTGCGTGCATGGTTGGGGAGTAAATTATTACATTTAATCAATTCCACACAAAATATAACTGGAATCAGTTACGTTACCAGCAGATTACAGGTACTTTTGAAAAACTGGACGATTACTTCTTGGATCACTTTAAAATTCAGAAAGGATGTTTAGAAAAAAATACATTATGAAACATTTCAGTTTTCTCAATGACATTCAATTCAGCATTGAAAAAAAGCACAAGTTTAAGTTTGTTCCACCTGAGCGAGTCTTCTTCTAATACCTCTTAAGGGGAAAGTAATCATAAATTAATCAGATTACTTTACTGAGTTTGGGTAATCCAAAAATTACCTTACTGATTACAATTTTGGACAAGTAACTAGTAACTGTAAGGGATTACATTTAGAAAGAAACCTGCATTGTGTGAGTGCACGCGTGTGTGTTTGTGACACGCGCATGCGTTTTACAGTAGCTCTCTGAAGGGCCTAAAGTGGTCCTCCTAGCAGGCGCTCTTACAGTTTTACAGTAGCTCTCTGAAGGGCCTAAAGTGGTCCTCCTAGCAGGCTGTCTTACAGTCACGGTTTTACAGTGGCTCTCTGAAGGGCCTAAACTTGTCCTCCTAGCAGGCACTCTTACAGTAGCTCTCTGAAGGGCCTAAAGTGGTCCTCCTAGCAGGCACTCTTACAGTCTTACAGTATCTCTCTGAAGGGCCTAACGTGGTCCTCCTAGCATGTGGTCTTACAGTAGCTCTCTGAAGGGCTTAAAGTGGTCCTCCTAGCATGCGGTCTTACAGTAGCTCTCTGAAGGGCCTAACGTGGTCCTCCTAGCATGTGGTCTTACAGTCTTACAGTAGCTCTCTGAAGGGCCTAAAGTGGTCCTCCTAGCATGCAGTCTTACAGTAGCTCTCTGAAGGGCCTAACGTGGTCCTCCTAGCATGTGGTCTTACAGTCTTACTGTGGCTCTCTGAAGGGCCTAAAGTGGTCCTCCTAGCAGGCACTCTTACAGTCTTACAGTAGCTCTCTGAAGGGCCTAACATGGTCCTCCTAGCATGTGGTCTTACAGTAGCTCTCTGAAGGGCCTAAAGTGGTCCTCCTAGCATGCGGTCTTACAGTAGCTCTCTGAAGGGCTTAAAGTGGTCCTCCTAGCGTGCGGTCTTACAGTAGCTCTCTGAAGGGCCTAAAGTGGTCCTCCTAGCATGCGGTCATACAGTAGCTCTCTGAAGGGCCTAACGTGGTCCTCCTAGCATGTGGTCTTACAGTCTTACTGTGGCTCTCTGAAGGGCCTAAAGTGGTCCTCCTAGCAGGCACTCTTACAGTCTTACAGTAGCTCTCTGAAGGGCCTAAAGTGGTCCTCCTAGCATGCGGTCTTACAGTAGCTCTCTGAAGGGCCTAACGTGGTCCTCCTAGCATGTGGTCTTACAGTCTTACAGTAGCTCTCTGAAGGGCCTAAAGTGGTCCTCCTAGCATGCGGTCTTACAGTAGCTCTCTGAAGGGCTTAAAGTGGTCCTCCTAGCAGGCGGTCTTACAGTAGCTCTCCGAAGGGCTTAAAGTGGTCCTCCTAGCGTGCGGTCTTACAGTGGCTCTCTGAAGGGCCTAAAGTGGTCCTCCTAGCATGCGGTCTTACAGTAGCTCTCCGAAGGGCTTAAAGTGGTCCTCCTAGCGTGCGGTCTTACAGTGGCTCTCTGAAGGGCCTAAAGTGGTCCTCCTAGCAGGCGGTCTTACAGTAGCTCTCCGAAGGGCCTAAAGTGGTCCTCCTAGCATGCGGTCTTACAGTAGCTCTCTGAAGGGCCTAAAGTGGTCCTCCTAGCAGGCGGTCTTACAGTAGCTCTCCGAAGGGCCTAAAGTGGTCCTCTTAGCAGGCGGTCTTACAGTAGCTCTCCGAAGGGCCTAAAGTGGTCCTCCTAGCATGCGGTCTTACAGTAGCTCTCTGAAGGGCCTAAAGTGGTCCTCCTAGCAGGCGGTCGTACGGTCTTACAGTAGCTCTCTGAAGGGCCTAAAGTGGTCCTCCCAGCAGGCGGTCGTACGGTCTTACAGTAGCTCTCTAAAGGGCCTAAAGTGGTCCTCCTAGCAGGTGGTCTTACAGTAGCTCTCTGAAGGGCCTAAAGTGGTCCTCCTAGCATGCAGTCTTACAGTAGCTCTCTGAAGGGCCTAACGTGGTCCTCCTAGCATGTGGTCTTACAGTCTTACTGTGGCTCTCTGAAGGGCCTAAAGTGGTCCTCCTAGCAGGCACTCTTACAGTCTTACAGTAGCTCTCTGAAGGGCCTAACATGGTCCTCCTAGCATGTGGTCTTACAGTAGCTCTCTGAAGGGCCTAAAGTGGTCCTCCTAGCATGCGGTCTTACAGTAGCTCTCTGAAGGGCTTAAAGTGGTCCTCCTAGCGTGCGGTCTTACAGTAGCTCTCTGAAGGGCCTAAAGTGGTCCTCCTAGCATGCGGTCATACAGTAGCTCTCTGAAGGGCCTAACGTGGTCCTCCTAGCATGTGGTCTTACAGTCTTACTGTGGCTCTCTGAAGGGCCTAAAGTGGTCCTCCTAGCAGGCACTCTTACAGTCTTACAGTAGCTCTCTGAAGGGCCTAAAGTGGTCCTCCTAGCATGCGGTCTTACAGTAGCTCTCTGAAGGGCCTAACGTGGTCCTCCTAGCATGTGGTCTTACAGTCTTACAGTAGCTCTCTGAAGGGCCTAAAGTGGTCCTCCTAGCATGCGGTCTTACAGTAGCTCTCTGAAGGGCTTAAAGTGGTCCTCCTAGCAGGCGGTCTTACAGTAGCTCTCCGAAGGGCTTAAAGTGGTCCTCCTAGCGTGCGGTCTTACAGTGGCTCTCTGAAGGGCCTAAAGTGGTCCTCCTAGCATGCGGTCTTACAGTAGCTCTCCGAAGGGCTTAAAGTGGTCCTCCTAGCGTGCGGTCTTACAGTGGCTCTCTGAAGGGCCTAAAGTGGTCCTCCTAGCAGGCGGTCTTACAGTAGCTCTCCGAAGGGCCTAAAGTGGTCCTCCTAGCATGCGGTCTTACAGTAGCTCTCTGAAGGGCCTAAAGTGGTCCTCCTAGCAGGCGGTCTTACAGTAGCTCTCCGAAGGGCCTAAAGTGGTCCTCTTAGCAGGCGGTCTTACAGTAGCTCTCCGAAGGGCCTAAAGTGGTCCTCCTAGCATGCGGTCTTACAGTAGCTCTCTGAAGGGCCTAAAGTGGTCCTCCTAGCAGGCGGTCGTACGGTCTTACAGTAGCTCTCTGAAGGGCCTAAAGTGGTCCTCCCAGCAGGCGGTCGTACGGTCTTACAGTAGCTCTCTAAAGGGCCTAAAGTGGTCCTCCTAGCAGGTGGTCTTACAGTAGCTCTCTGAAGGGCCTAAAGTGGTCCTCCTAGCAGGCGGTCGTACGGTCTTACAGTAGCTCTCTGAAGGGCCTAAAGTGGTCCTAGCAGGCGGTCGTACGGTCTTACAGTCCCAGTCAACTGACATCATCCAGAGCCACCAGGAGCCACTTCTTTTTTCCATCGCTCTCTTTCATCCGGCGAGCTACTGCTAATGGCTGGAGGCTCAGCTAAAAGCCCCCAGTGTGATAAGATGTGAGTCTGAGAGAGAGACAGTATCATTGGGCCAGCTACAGTATGTACTGATTATTCTGTGATGAGGAAATGGTCTATAAATAAACCCAAATGGAAAAAGGCTAGATGATATCATCCCCAGATTGCGGAGTACAGCGACGGGAGAGAGGGAGGGGTGTGTGGGGAGACGGCGACTTCTCTGCTTCCTCAAATAACTTTACCTTATGGTAGAAGTTAAAACTGGTGTTAGTATGGCTAGTTAGTAGCATTGGGAATCATGGGAGGTAGTATTGTAATAAATATAATTAGATCTTTCAAGGACATTCCACCTATCCATAGAAAGTGGATAGGCGACAAATATACATCACAATATATACATGAGACAGTAACCCTCCTAAATATATGATGATCCTTTTGAAGTTCCACCTGTAGCAAACCAGGGCCATGTTCAGTATGAAAACATTCTTGACATTGCAGATAGAAATACCACAAATAGAGCCAACGTGATTCCTTATTCTACATGTCAGAGATGCATGTTTGTTCTAAATAGCACAATTATATCTGAACGTTCCAAAACATTGTGTCCTGCTGAATGCCACCAAAGTATGTGGTCCAATGAATGTGGGTGGTGGGCCGCGTGCACCTCCTAATTGGCCATCAAGTTCAAACAGGTGAGGCTCGATAAACGTTTGCCTTTAGGGTTCCTAGACGGTGCATTTTGCCAGGAGAGTGGTGGTCTTGAAGACATAGATATTCACAGGCATACTACCACCGTTTGACTTGCTCAGCTTCTACTGATGTCTGCAGAGGGAGACACTGGTCCTAACAAGGCAACAGTAAATATGTATTCCCCTACGAATAATACAGCGTCCCCCTTTGGCCAATCAGTGTAGTTTTGTAAACGCTGCATCTCTATCAGAAGACCTATTATTGAACCAAGTTTCATCAGAATCAGGCCAGTGGTGTTTGAGATGTTATGTGGATAAGCTAGACTCATATCCCTGAGCATTTGTGTCATATTTCAGCGCTCTGAGTCAAACAGATCAAGAGATATAAACATATGCCTGTTATAGTGCCACTGTTGGTTTGCTGACAACGTCACGAACATTATGAGCACGCTTCAATGGGGCAGTTGTTGTGATTTTTATTTGTATTATTTTTTTATTTCACCTTTTATTTAACCAGGTAGGCTAGTTGAGAACACCTTTATTTAACCAGGTAGGCTAGTTGAGAACACCTTTATTTAACCAGGTAGGCTAGTTGAGAACACCTTTATTTAACCAGGTAGGCTAGTTGAGAACACCTTTATTTAACCAGGTAGGCTAGTTGAGAACACCTTTATTTAACCAGGTAGGCTAGTTGAGAACACCTTTATTTAACCAGGTAGGCTAGTTGAGAACACCTTTATTTAACCAGGTAGGCTAGTTGAGAACACCTTTATTTAACCAGGTAGGCTAGTTGAGAACACCTTTATTTAACCAGGTAGGCTAGTTGAGAACACCTTTATTTAACCAGGTAGGCAGGTTGAGAACACCTTTATTTAACCAGGTAGGCTAGTTGAGAACACCTTTATTTAACCAGGTAGGCCAGTTGAGAACACCTTTATTTAACCAGGTAGGCCAGTTGAGAACACCTTTATTTAACCAGGTAGGCTAGTTGAGAACACCTTTATTTAACCAGGTAGGCTAGTTGAGAACAAGTTCTCATTTGCAACTGCGACCTGGCCAAGATAAAGCATAGCAGTGTGAACAGACAGCACAGAGTTGGAGTAAACAATTAACAAGTCAATAACACAGTAGAAAAAAAGAGAGCCTATATACATGGTGTGCAAAAGGCATGAGGATGTAGGCGAATAATTAACATTTTGCAGATTAACACTGGAGTGATAAATGATCAGATGGTCATGTACAGGTAGAGATATTGGTGTGCAAAAGAGCAGAAAAGTAAATAAATATAAACAGTATGGGGATGAGGTAGGTAAAATTGGGTGGGCTGTTTACCGATAGACTATGTACAGCTGCAGCGATCGGTTAGCTGCTCAGATAGCAGATGTTTGAAGTTGGTGAGGGCGATAAAAGTCTCCAACTTCAGCGATTTTTGCAATTCGTTCCAGTCACAGGCAGCAGAGAACTGGAACGAAAGGCGGCCAAATGAGGTGTTGGCTTTAGGGATGATCAGTGAGATACACCTGATGGCCAGATAGCTACCAACAATGACAAAAAACGGAAATGTGGGGAATCGTAAGTGACTCGTTTCAGCTATATGGTTTCATCTTGTTCTTGGTACCATGTCTTGTTTTGACTGATTTCTTGTCAATTCTTATAGTACCAGTCAAAAGTTTGGACACACCTACTCATTCAAGGGTTTATCTTTATTTATTCTACTATTTTCTACATTGTAGAATAATAGTGAAGACATCAAAACTATGAAATAACACAGATGGAATCATGTAGTAAGCAAAAAAGTGTTCAACAAATTCTTCAAAGTAGCCACCATTTGCCTTGATGACAGCTTTGCACACTCTTGGCATTCTCTCAACCAGCTTCATGAGGAATGCTTTTCCAACAGTCTTGAAGGAGTTCCCACATATGCTGAGCACTTGTTGGCTGCTTTTCCTTCACTCTGCGGTCCAAACCATGTCAATTGGGCTGAATTCTAAATGAATCACTGACAGTGTCACCAGCAAAGTACCCCCACACCATCACAACTCCTCCATGCTTCACGGTGGGAACCACGCATGCGGAGATCATCCGTTCACCTACTCTGCGTCTCACAAAGACATGTCGGTTGGAACAAAAAATCTGAAATTGTCACGCCCTGGTCAAAGTATTTTGTGTTTATCTTTATGTATTTGGTCAGGCCAGGGTGTGGCATGGGGTTTTTGTATTGGGGTGTGTTTTGTCTTGGGGTTTTGGTGTTAGTATTGGGATTGTAGCGTAGTGGGTTATCTAGCAAAGTCTATGGCTGTCTGGAATGGTTCTCAATTAGAGGCAGGTGTTTATCGTTGTCTCTGATTGGGAACCATATTTAGGCAGCCATATTCTTTGAGTTTGTCGTGGGTGATTGTCCTATCTGTACTCTCTGTTAGTTTGCACAAGTATAGGCTGTTTTCAGTTTTCGTTTATTGTTTTGTAGTGTTCGTGTTTAGTCGTGTTTACGTTTGTTTAAATAAACATGGATCGCAATCGACACGCTGCAGTTTGGTCCGACTCTCCTTCATCACAACTAGAAAGCCGTAACAGAAATTTGGACTCATCAGACCAAAGGACAGATTTCCACCAGTCTAATGTCCATTGTTCGTGGTTCTTGGCCCAAGCAAGTCTCTATTTATTTTTGGTGCCTTTTAGTAGTGGTTTCTTTGCAGCAATTTGACCATGAAGGCCTGATTCACACAGTCTCCTCTGAGCAGTTGATGTTGAGATGTGTCTGTTACTTGAACCCTTGTGAAGCATTTATTTGGGCTGTAATTTTTGAGGCTGGTAACTAATGAACTTATCCTCTGCAGCAGAGGTAACTCTGCGTCTTCCTTTCCTGTGATGGTCCACATGAGAGCCAGTTTCATCATAGCACTTGATGGTTTTTGTGACTGCACTTGAAGAAACTTTCAAAGTTCTTGACATTTTCCATATTGACTGACCTTCATGTCTTAAAGCAGTGATGGACTGTCATTTCGCTTTGCTTATTTGAGCTGTTCTTGCCATAATATGGACTTGGTCTTTTACCAAATACGGCTATTGTTGTATACCACCCCTACCTTGTCACAACACAACTGATTGTCTCAAATGCATTAAGAAGGAAAGACATTTCACAAATTAACTTTTAAAAAGGCACACCTGTTAAATAAAGTGCATTCCAGGTGACTACCTCATGAAGCTGGTTGAGAGAATGCCAAGAGTGTGCAAAGCTGTCATCAAGGCAAGGGTGGTTACTTTGAATAATCTCAAATATATTTGTATCACTTTTTGATTTCTACATGATTCCATATTTGTTTTTTCATAGTTTTGATGTCTTCACTATTAGTCTACAATGTAGAAAATAGTCCAATTTAAAATTAAAATAAAAACCTTGAATGAGTAGGTGTCCAATCATTTGACTGGTTCTGTATATGGCTAAAACTAGCTAGTTAGCTAACCAACAACTGTCTCAATGTATTTGAGAGACAAGTGCTCATTGTGCAAATATATTTATGTTTTCAATAAACATTGGAGACTAAATATAGTTTACATGTTGTCAATAATCTAATACAACCTCGTCTGTTTTGCCCCATAGTTGTGCTTGCATCGGTTTTGTTGCTATACAACCAACCAGTCTATATGTTGAATCTTGACATTTAGTTTATCAGTTCTGTCTACGATATCATGTGACTAACGTACGAACAAACGTACGAACAAGCGTATGAACAAATGTACATACGAACGGACGAAGAAAGATCCATAGTCCCCTCCCCTATTTCATTGTGAGGGACAATTAAAGTCTGCAGAGGGAGCCACTGGTCCAAATGACCTCCCTCCCTCTCCCTCTCTATCTTTCTCTCTCTCTCTCCTCTTCTTCCTTCCTTTTTCTCAACGCAGGGCAGGCTATCTCAGAGTTACTGTCCTTAGTAAAATGCATTGATGCCGGTGTTCCAAGGGTAGATGGTCATTATTGTTCCTCTGTGTGTCATCCAGTACACACATAGACTATATTAACATCCAGCCTGCTTGTCAGAGCTGATTGACATTGCTGGGCCTGGGGGACATTACAGTAGCCTTAGTCTACCACATCATTGCATCTGTGGAGTGTTAGTAACTAACTGCAGGAGTGGTCACTCCTTTTGGGGGGAGATAGTAGAGTTGGCTATAGTAGGCTGTATAGGACATACAGTGCTCAAACACATGATAGTTCACTGATGGATTCTCTTACACATTCAATAGAAAAGTTATTGTGCAAAATGCAGGTTGAGAGGTGGATTTAAAATGCTGAGACAAATGGATTGATTTAAAACCACTAGTACTATGAACTGTACTTGTTATGCTATATAACACATGTTTACATATTCTATTTGGTGTTGACAATATGTAGAATGTTGCATGATACCCTCTTAATTCTGTGAGCATTTTGACTGATTTTCACCATAAGGGTTAGACTGTTGCCTTGCTCAGCATGCTGTTAACATTTTCACTCCCTCCCAATAATACCTCTGATTGGCTACCATTTTGCATAATGTGTTTTTGATAGATTCATTTCATTGAATCACTGTGATAAACTTTTATAACAGCTATCATTTACCTGCAGCATGTGTAGACCTCTTTAGGAGATCTACGCTAGATTTTCGGCGATGATCTAAGGCCTATAAATCACACAGCATATATAAATGATATCCCAAGTCCCCAGCTATATTTCCTTTGTGGGGTGCATATGTAAATTTAGCCAGCCCCAGGCGGTCATATGATATGCTATGCTCTGTGAAATTGCCATCTTTGTCTAGAATGCCTACCCCCAACCACTACCACCATTACCTTCATTTCAATCTCAGCATGCAATCGGAATATCGTCCCTTAGCTATTCCTAACAGATCTAATGAATGTATTGCCCCAAAGGTGAATGCCATAATTGATTAAAAACCACAATGTTTTCGCCTTGGCTGGGTGCTGGACGTGTGGAGACATCAAAGTCGTGCAGCACTCCACGCGCCGGCTCTATTTCATCCTGTTTAATGAGCAAACGGCGAGAGTGCTTCTGGGTCACTGTGGGAACATGCCCGGCGAGGTCACTTCAAAGGCGCGATAATGAAGGATTAAGTGTAAATCACAGTGATGGTTTTGTCCCTGCGTTATATTTCCCACTGTCTCCGTGCATTTGATTAACAAATCATTGCAATATGATCTGGTAAAATGTGTCCTCTGTCATTTTCCTTGTCCATCTTACTCTTCATAAATCCATAATATCCAGATTAACGGATACACAAAGTGGGCAATGGACCTTTTATAAAGCCCTGATGATTTTGATGAAATATCCTTTCTTTACAGCCCTATATCTCTTTGGTGTATTCATATTTTAATGTAATGCTGTGCTCGCATCCTTATTTGCCTCTTAGGGGGTTGTTGTCAAATGATAAGGACAGGATAGAACAGAAGTGTTTTCAAAATAGTGGCCTCCCACTTTATCCATCCAGTCTGTTTTAGTGCTCCTTTATCCAAGAGGAGTGGTTGACAGCAGGACAATATGGATATATTACATATCCTACCCATGGTCCTCTCCTTCAGTGTGTAACCCTGACCATCTCTCACCTTGGCCCTTCCAGTCCTTCTCGTTAGGGGGTTGTCCATAAGTGCAGCTGAAGTGATTTATGCACCTGTAGGCCCTCCGAGTGCACTCTACCAGAGAGCCACTCTTGTCAGCAAACACCCCAAATGATATGAGGAGGCTATACCCTTGAAGGGGTTTCTTTAAAAAATAGGTGCCTCTTGGGATAATTATTCAGTCAAGTGGTTGTTTATGACACGTCTTGTTAAAGTGTCTAAAACTATTATGGATTTAAGCGTTGGTTATGACCATGGTCAAAGACATGGTCGAGGTTTTTAAGATGGTTCTAAAACATAACAGGCGTTAATCCGGATCAGCCCTGATAATAATCTTTACATTTACACCTATAAACCACGGCAACAGCATTTATATTCCAGGATACATACATTAATAAGATCAACAGTATGTCAGTATCCATACAGGCATATTTGACAGTTTTAGCTTCGCAGTGATTAGTGGAGGTTGTAACAGGCAGCTGAGATTGGGCAGTCTCCCTGGCCAGAGGGGGAAATCAGGCTAATTTAGCTGCAAGCTCTGAGGTGGCCCTTATTTCACCTGAGCCCTCTAATGTTTAATTGGCCTCATTATGTAATTAACTTAGAAAATGTACCTCTTCTCCTCAAGGGCACAGCGTTAAACAGTAGCAGACCAAGAGGCGTCCCAAAATCCACTCCATCCTACACACCACAGTGTCAGCATGTAGGGCTACAGATGTACTGTAGGACTTTAATTTGATCAATATTTTGTTGCTGAACATTTTCCTACACAGCAGGAAATACAAACTTGGAGTGTATTCAAGGTTTAAAAAGGCTTCTAAAGTTTGTAATTTCCACTTTAAAATGTCAGAATTGATTTGCCCTAATGAAAAAGGTATCAACTACTACAAAAAATATATATACATTTGAGTCCACATAATAATTCCCCATTTCCAGTTGCTGCAGGATTATTTTCCTGTTGTAACAAACTGCCTCAAATTAGGATCCTGCATCTGTGTATAAGAGCTGTTGCTGGACATTGGACCTGAAGTTTTAGGAACATTTCCTAAGGTCTCGGCAATATTGTTTTGGACATGTAGCTACAGCTCTTTGTTTTGTTCTCTATTCCCAACAGCTTAACCCTGTGATGAATGTGTTATATCAACCAAATAACCGATAACAAACCTAAGAACTGCAGCACAAGTTGGAGCTCAGGCTAGTTCTATATACTGTAGCTACTGCAGGAGTTCTGTAATGTAATACTGATGTCTTCTGGCCCTTTGGCGAGTGTAGTGAATTTCTGTGTGTTTTAGGATTTTTATTCTACAGTCATCGTAACAAGGACAAACACTACAGTAGCATCAATGGCGCCCCTAAACCGACAGATCTATGCACACCATATTGTCAAATATCCTTGAAAGGCTGCAGTCTTGTCTGATATTGGTTGCATATATTCTTTTTTCTCCTTTGGGGAATAAAACAAATGAATGATAGATGAAACAGAAAAGGCCACGATATTAATCTGTGTTGTCGTCATTGAATTATCTGTCCTCTGTGAATTCGCAGATGAAATGACAAAGTGCCAATTTAACCAGTTCACTTGTTATTCGCCAGCAAAGTTATTGGGGTGCTTCCTGTTTTAATGACCACTGGCACAGTTCTGTGAAAGCCCAGCGACGGGGGCTGGAGAAGAACAGCTTTACAAATGGGATCCATCATTTTTCATGCACAGAGTGACATCCTCCCATCAGCCAGTTTCGCCCCAATAGCTTCTCCCCGGGATCACTCATATCTGCATTAGAGACCTTTGTTAAAGGTCTCATCTAAATGCATTGAAAAATGCCTTGCTCTCCTGTGTACTTCCAGCTGAAAAAGCAATGGGTTGGTTGTGTGTGTGTGTGTGTGTGTGTGTACGTGCTCGCAGTGCTGAAATTTGCTGACTTTGCTCAAAGTTAGCACTGGGCCAAAGCAATATGGTGTCACTGAACCCTGGCTCAAAACAACAAGAGGAAAACAACAACAAAAACAACATATGGGCTTTTAGAGGACAGGGTTCTCACAGCAGTGCATACAGGTACAATTGAGCAATGAATTGTCAACTTAAGGAAAAGGCCTAGCCTATTATTTGTTTTAAAATTGCTCCAACTTTTGCATTTATAGCACAGCAAGTAATGTACCTGTAATGTAATGTACCAGATGGTGTAGCGAAATGCTTGTGCTTGTAGTTCTGACAGTGGAGCAATATCGGTAACAAGTAATATCTAACAATTTCACAACATATACACACAAATCTAAGTAAAGGAATGGAATTAAGAATATATAAATATATGGACGAGCAATGTCAGAGCGGCATAGATTAAGATACAGTAGAATAGTATAGAATACAGTATATACATACAAGTAAAGTGACATTATTAAAGTTAGTCAAAGTATGAGGGGTACATTTAGACAAAACATGATAATATAATGAGGAAAAGTATTTTATTTTTTAAATCATTGGCATGTAAAATAAGACTATGAATATGCTCAGTGTCTTAAATAATATTGGTTTGAGTAGCTACCCGTTAACCAAAACACTACAGAGGCACTTATTTTTATTTGACTAAACCCCATCTCAAAAGTATCTCCTTAAATTAGCCTATACTTGACAATAACTCTGCTTTTCCCTCTGGTCAAAATGAGAAATTGGCTGTTTCTGCCTTTCTATTTCCCAGAGCAGAATGAGACAGAAGTGATCAAGTGTTCATCTGCGTTTTAAGGTAATAATGTCACTGTCTAGCCACCATTTTCTCTCCTATGTAACAAGTCTATGGCTTAATTTCTCCTCTGATAAAAGCACCCTTGAGCTTCAAGGGGCCTCACTGATGCACTTGATTTGAAATTGCCCCAACCTCTCTGCCCACTAATTTCACAACACTTAGAAGTACCTGTAGCCACTGTAAAATACCACATAAAACCCCAACCCTGCACTCAGACAATCCAATAAAACAGTTATATATAGGATGCAAATGTATGTCGAACATTTCATTAGGATGAACTAGGTAGTTAGGCTATATGTTCTGGCACACTTGGAAGATATATTAAGAATAGTAATTAACAAACCTGATAATCCAGAGTATCCTGAAATTGACTAATAATGTGGTGCTGGAGGACATCCCTGCATTAGGGTTCCATAGGGACCCCGTGAGGGCCTTCTTCAATAAATCCTTAACATATAGTTGTGCCTTTTGTACAGTTTGGCCATGTTATCCCTAACACAACAATATTGAAATCCACTTTCAAATGACATTGGAGTTGGTATTTTATCTTGACCGTATTCATATTATCACAATGGTTACTCGTTACATGGATGGTAGTTTGTCCGAAAATGGTAACAATGTTTCCAATTTCACTAGAGCCATCTCTCATTGACAGTCACGTCCTTGAAGGAAATTTTGAAAAAAGCTCTTATCAGAGTTTGTGAAATGCTGTTGGTTTTTCTGTTGTAAAAAAGAAGAGATTGGCGCCAATGGTTACCAACATTGATCATCTGTTTTGTAGACAATAAATGTAAGATTAAAAAATAAATGCAAAACCTGAACATGCATCAAAAGAAAGGATAAAGTCACCCCCCCTTCTATTTTGAATATACTTATCAGCACTTTACTACTTTATCATGTGAGGCGGAAATATCCTTTTTTTTTTTCAGCTACAACTCCAACAGAGAACATCCAAACACCAAAACGTGGAGAGAGGTTGGATGAGAAATCAGTGCAAGGGTCACTGACAAAAGAAATGGGGTTTTACCCAGACCGTGTGCCTCAATACACAACTCTCCCAATAGCTCTGTACCAAAGGTAAAGGCGCAGGCTTACAGCCATGTCCAACCTATCATTATTCCTCATAAATCCCAAAGTAGCCCAGTCCACTGCCTCTGACAGCATGACTGATGAGTTTTCCGTCGTGAATGTCAAGAGAAATGGTCTCCCGCACCTCATCTCCCCCCAGTTCTCATTCTGTGTGAGACTTTGGGTTTTATGGAGCCGTTGTGATGAGCATTTCTCAGCGATAATGAAGGTTATGTTGATGTTGCTGTCAGGTTCTTACCAGCAGGCTGTGCCCTGTGTGGAGACATTGTCCATTCAGGCATTTCCTCTGCCCATATATATTTATCTGAGCCCAGGGATAAATAAGCATATTTATACATATTTCTATATTTACATTGTGTCAATGTGGTTATCTAGCACCGGTTTCACTCATGAATAGAAATATCAAGAACTAATCAAGTCAAATAGCACCTTTAACAATGCTATTCCCATATGAGAAACTGCGTATTCAAAGCATTTCCCGTTTTCCTTTTGCTCAAGGTTTCTTTGCATCAATCCTTGTTATCCATCATGTAGCTAGCTAGTCTGTGTAGATTATTACACTATTTTTCATTCATGTTTTTTTAAGTACATTTCACCTGAGCTAAACACGAGATGCACATTTGAGATTAAATAGGATGAACTGAGATGAACATCTCTTGATTAAAGATTTACCCAGCACATAGCTTAACCCATGTTTTGAATATCCCACTGATTTCACGACCACCTCATCAAAGATAGTGCTCTCAGAAGGGCTGTAGTCTTCGGAAGGTAATGTACGGATTTGACTTACTCCCCTGCACTCTTTTCACGCAACAGCTTGCCAGCGGATCCTATGGATAATGAGAGCTGAGCCAGGTTTTAGCAATGGCTATTAGCCCCAGCAATTGCATATCTATGAAAGCTTTCATCCGGTGATTATGTGCAAGGACTTGACAGATTTCCTTTGAGATTAGTCTCAGATACCTTTGTTAGACGGCAGTCTGCACAGATCTGTTTTTTTTTTCCTGAAAGAAAGTCCCCCTCAGCTCTTAGGTTCTTCTTCTGGGGCGCTGTTACACAACTGATAGGAATCCGGGCAAAAGTGTTTGTTGACTGTGAAAAGAGAGAGAGAGGCAGAGAAAGCGAGACACAAAGAGACAGAGAGAGAGGGTGTGCAGCTCAGCACTGTGGTAAATGTCAAGAATGATGAGGTCATTCAGGCTGGCAGCGCTGTTGCTATTAAGACAGCAGTTGGCCTCGCATGGCATCATCACAAACTCTGAGAACCGCATTGAGACCCAATAATGCATGCTTCAGAGACTTGCTCCTCTCCGAGTCCCGCTATGTTTCACCTGGAAATTAGATTTGCATGTTATCTTTGAGAACATCCTCCCTCATCACCCTGATGGCAGCGTCAGAGTAGGTAAGGGTCAGGTGCCCCACTGTGCTGCTGCTGTTAAAGCAATTAGAAATGGACTCAGGCTTTAGAATGTTGTGCAAAACGTTTTACTTTGTGGCTAGATGAGGGCTTCTGAAACGATGGACTCGACAAAACATTCAGAAAATACACTTTCTTTGTTTTTCAAGTTCGTGTGGCAGCTATGGCACTATCTTCTAAACAATGGACCTAGAGTTGCATATAATATTGTGCAACTTCAACATGATCTAAATTGTGCTGTCAGTAAACATAAAACTACAAGTTACTTTCAAAGAAAGGATACAGAAAAACCTGAAGAAGTGTTTATCCTCACTATTGCACATAAACATGCTGGCATCTTTTCATAAGGTAGCTGCTCGAGCCAGGCTTTATCTGTTTACTGAGCCTGCATAGGATTCTTTCATGAGCTGTGTGCTGGCTAGCCATTCCTATGCGTGCCTCTCATTGGACACTTAATCAATAGCTGTCATCTCCAAGTCATCCTTCAAAGTAGACCCCGTTCTCAGCCTGCCCCATAATCCGTCTCCATATAGAGCTATTTGAATTTGTATTACACGTTAAGAGGACCTTCTTTACCATCAGACAACTTAAAGGATTGTTTAAGGACCTTCAGTATGTAGTTTCATAAGCACCAGACCTGCTTTATAAAAATCCATACACTGCCTGAGGTCCTGAGGCAGCCTGGTGACAGAGGAAAGAGGACGTGTGGAGAATCCTAGTTCTCGCACCTAGTCCTCCCACCCAAAGGCAATTTCAGTGTCTCGATTTTTCTGATTGTTTTGTAAAAGTGTTTTTTATTGGTGTTTTTCTCCAGCTCCTGTCTGTCTATTTGTTTTGGGTTTAAGGAGTCGACAATCATTTCTGGCATTTTCCTCATGGAGGAGAGTGTTTATAAGGCGTTTCTAAAACTGACCTACTCCAGACTGCAGAGAAAGCAACGAGTCCAGTGGTCGTTTTGGATTCAGAGTGAGTGTACTGCACTCCAACATCACTGGCAATGGCTTGTGATTGTACTCTGTGAGTTTATCTGAAGTAACCACTGATCGTATTCTCAAGGCGAATTCTGTAAAGGCATTCTTCCAAGTGATTGTTCTGTGTAGTTTGTGAGTTTATCTGAAAGAGCACTGATAGCATTGGAGACACAAGGCCTGTATACATTCTGTTTAAATGAATATTTGGTTTTCAATGTACTCTCAGTTCCCTACAACACAGCGGTCTCTGCAGTATCAGGTGTTCACTGATCCGTCGACCCGACACAGTTAAAGAAAACTGTTTTCCAGAATAGATCGTTTAAATCTGAATGGAAGAGTAATTGGAGATCATTGGAAACGAATGCTCCAATAGTCATTGGTGAGTTGCTCTGCCTCCACCACAGAACCCTAGACCACAGAACCCTAGACCACAGAACCCTAGACCACAGAACCCTAGACCACAGAAGCCTAGACCACAGAACCCTAGACCACAGAACCCTAGACCACAGACCCTAGACCACAGAACCATAGACCACAGAACCTAGACTACAGAACCCTAGACCGCAGAACCTTATATCACAGACACTAGACCACCGATCCCTAGACCACAGAACCACAGACCATAGACCACATACCCTAGAACACAGAACCCTAGACCACAGATCATAGTTCCTAGACCCCGGAACCCTAGACCACAGACCCTAGACCACAGAACCCTAGACCACAGACCCTAGACCACAGAACCCTAGACCACAGAACCCTAGACCACAGAAGCTTAGACCACAGAACCCTAGACCACAGAACCCTAGACCACAGAATCCTAGACCACAGAATCCTAGACCACAGAAACATAGACCACAGACCCTAGACCATAGACCCTGGACCACAGAACCCTAGACCACAGACCCTAGACCACAGAACCTAGACCATTGACTAGACTACAGAGAGAGAGTAGAGGCAGGCTGTCTGTCAATCAACCAGCGTTTTGCCCGCATCGCACCTTCATTTAATCACTGTTTAATTACTGCCATCCCCGGAGGAGCTCAGCTGGGTTCGGTTTCGGAGGTTTCCCTCTTCTTCTCTTCCCTCTCCTCCGTCTCTCAGCGAGTATTTAGCCCTCGGACACTCTCTGAAGCAGGCCACTCAGTCTCTAAAGCCTCAGCAGTATTTCAACCTTACCTCGGGGCCTCAGCACATCTGCTGATGATAATGTCAAGGGCAAGCAAATATGCATATGTGTGATGAGAGTTGCCCGCAGGAGGATAGGGGAGCCCAGCGAGCGCATACTGGGACAAGCTTGGAAACATCTTGTATTAACTCCTCCAGCTCCTCCAACCCCTTTCTCCACCCCCACCCCCACCTCCTCTACCTACCCCTTCTCCACCTCCTCCTACCCCATTCTCCACCACCTCCCTCCCTTCTCCACTCTGCTACTGTACTACCACTCTCATGTGTGAGGATTATGTACTATGGCAAATCATCCACTTACAATCACTGCTGGAAGGCCACGGTGGGGGATGGGTGGGGGGAACAGGTTCATACCGGTACTGTATAATACACCCATATCTACACCCATATCTATGCCAAACGCGTTGGACATTTGGCAGTTGGATTACCAGCTCTACCGCGGTATTGTACATGTACACGGCCACAGCGCCCGGGGAATAACTCACGTTTAGCTCTTAAGCTACAGCAATCAATATAAATTTAGCATGGTAATGATCATGCACTGGGGGTATAACTCTCCAGTGCCCTGCCTCTTCTCCTGGTACAAACTGATGCGGCAGGAGACTACACAATCCCAACAGGCTCAGAGGCACTGACATACCACAAACCCCAAAAATGTGTCACCAACCTCCACAGATAGCATATTCCAATACCAAAAATGTTTAGAATGACAGGAAATTAGCTGTAAAACTGCAACATTTTCTCTCAGCCTCACAGCAAAATATGTAGAATAGCATGAAATTAGCTTTAAAAATACTAAATTCTCTCAGCCTCATTGGAAAATATGTAGAATAGCATGAAATTTGCTTTAAAAATGCTCAATTCCCTCAGCCTCATTGCAAAACGTGTAGAATAGCACGAGATTAGCTATACAAAATGGCACATTTTTGGACTGAGTGTCTCCATCCATCGTCTTGAAGAGGAGTTCTTTTTTTATTTGTTGTATTAAAGATACCATTCCTGTGTCTGAGGGACACACACAACTTCACATCTTAAGAAAAAGGTTTCAAACATGGTTCTTCAGCTGTCACCCATAGGAGAAACCTTTTTGATTCCCTTCTGGGTTACATGTAAACTCAGCAAAAAAAAGAAATGTCCTCTCACTGTCAACTGCGCTTATTTTCAGGAAAATATGTAAATATTTGTATGAACATAACAATATTCAACAACTGAGACATAAACTTAAGTTCCACAGACTTGTGACTAACAGAAATGTAATGTGTCCCTGAACAAAGGGGGGTCCAAATCAAAAAGTACCAGTCAGCATCTGGTGTGGCCACCAGCTGCATTAAGTACTGCAGTGCATCTCCTCCTCGTGGACTGCACCAGGTTTGCCAGTTCTTTCTGTGAGATGTTACCCCACTCTTCCACCAAGGCACCTGCAAGTTCCCGGACATTTCTGGAGGGAATGGCCCTAGCCCTCACCCTCCGATCCAACAGGTCCCAGACGTGCACAATGGGATTGAGATCCGGGCTCTTCGCTGGCCATGACAGAACACTGACATTCCTGTTTTGCAGGAAGTCAAACACAGAACGAGCAGTATGGCTGGTGGCTTTGTCATGCTGGAGGGTCATGTCAGGGTGAGCCTGCAGGAAGGGTACCACATGAGGGAGGAGGATGTCTTCCCTGTAACACACAGCGTTGAGATTGCCCGCAATGACAACAAGCTCAGTCCGATGATGCTGGGACACACCGCCCCAGACCATGACTGACCCTCCACCTCCTAATCGATCCCGCTCCAGACTACAGGCCTCAGTGTAATGCTCATTCCTTCGACGATAAACGGGAATCCGACCATCACCCCTGGTGAGACAAAACCGCGACTCGTCAGTGAAGAGCACTTTTTGCAAGTCCTGTCTGGTCCAGCAACGGTGGACATAGGGCGACGGTGCCCATAGGCGAAGTTGTTGCCTATGATGTCTGGTGAGGACCTGCCTTACAACAGGCCTACAAGCCCTCAGTCCAGCCTCTCTCAGCCTATTGTGGACAGTCTGAGCACTGATGGAGGGATTCTGTGTTCCTGGTGTAACTCGGGCAGTTGTTGTTGCCATCCTGTACCTGTCCCGCAAGTGATGTACCGATCCTGTGCAGGTGTTGTTACATGTGGTCTGCCACTGCGAGGACGATCAGCTGTCCATCCTGTCTCCCTGTAGCGCTGTCTTAGGCGTCTCACAGTACGGACATTGCAGTTTATTGCCCTGGCCACATCTGTAGTCCTCATGCCTCCTTGCAGTATGCCTGAGGCACGTTCACACAGATGAGCAGGGACACTGGGCATCTTTCTTTTGGTGTTTTTCAGAGTCAGTAGAAAGGACTTTTTAGTGTCCTAAGTTTTCTTAACTGTGACCTTAAATGCCTACCGTTTGTAAGCTGTTAGTGTCTTAACGACTGTTCCACAGGTGCATGTTCATTAATTGTTTATGGTTAATTAAACAAGCATGGGAAACAGTGTTTAAACCCTTTACAATGAAGATCTGTGAAGTTATTAGTCTTAGTTAGTCTTTTTATGAATGATCTTTGAAAGACATGGTCCTGAAAAGGGAGGTTTCTTTTTTTGCTGAGTTTAGAACCCTCTGTAGAAAAGGTTCTACCTTGAACCAAAAAGGGTTCTTCAAAAGGGTTCTCCTATGGGGACAGCCAAATAACCCTTTAAGGTTCTAAGATAGCACCTTTTTTCAGGGTTTAGGGCTCTGTTCTGCTCCACTATATGCCTCTACTGGGGATTACAAACGGAGCACACACAGACAAACAAGGCTGTCTAGAGACAGCACCATTTGTAAATGGAAGTGCCTGTAAATGTGTTCCTCCTTAGACCTAGAGAAGGGGATATTAGCTCGTGTTAAGCATGTAAATGGGACAAAGTCAAGGTGTGTGTGTGTGTGTGTGTGTGTGTGTGTGTGTGTGTGTGTGTGTGTGTGTGTGTGTGTGTGTGTGTGTGTGTGTTTGTGCGTGTGTGTGTTTGTGCGTGCGCATGTGTCTGAGTGATGGACAGATGAGGTGCGGTCTCTGAGGAGATGGACTGTGATGACTATCACTCAGTGTGTGTGTGTGAGAGAGAGACAGCAGTGGCTCCTGGGTTCAGTCGCCAGTGTTGACAGGTTTATTATTGTGGGTTTCTTAGTATGGATGGATATGTAGTCAGAACATGGAAGCCTCAGTGTTTTTCCATATTTCATACATGATGGATACCAACACATCACAAACATCTGCTGTTCTATTCTGTGAATCATTTGGCAAATTTTCCTAGTGGATTCATTTATTTCGATAACGACACAAGAAGATAAGTGAATTACGTTAGTAGTTAGCTAGTTGTGTTACAACCCCTGCCTCATTCGAATCTACTTCATATCCATTAACCATTAAGTCAGTGTACATTTACAATGGCTAGGCACATTTACAGCCCCCAAGAACCCAAATTGGCTGCAGATTTGTGTCAAGACTAATTCCGATTTGTGTCAAGACTAATTCCGTGAGCCAAAGGCCGAATGCCTAGCCAGGAAGCGAAGGCCCTTAAAACCTCTTACATGCAAAGTCCCCTTACGTGGTTCTGGTACCGGTTCCGACCAACATTTCAGCTTTAAAATTGTCTGTAGACACCGTAGAAAAGGCTTGGTTTGAGCGGTAGCCTTGGTTCTCATGGACACTGTATATCTCTTCCACCTGTCTGAAGTAGGATGTGAAATCTGACACCACTTGAAGCTGGAAGCTGGTATGTCCCTCCATTTAATTTGTCTTTCCAACTGTCCATCAACTCCTGGCTGAATCATATGTCAGAGCCCCTGACCAAGCACATAACTGGAATCCTTACTTTGAAGTGCAGCAGGTGAGAGTGGTTTCATCCCTCTAGCACAATCAGTGATCAATTTATTGCCAACTTTATCAAAGTAATCTAAAATATATCATCGATTTTAAACAAAAAGCACTTTTTTTCACATGTAGCAAGCAAAGTGTTTGTGTTGTCCAATCTACATGGTAGTAGGTAACTCAGACAGATGATATAGTTGGCATGCATCTAGTTAGTCTATTACTCAGCGGTGCCGGCAGTAGCTCGCCTCGGCCTCCTCACCTAATTGGCTATCAATTGAATTTGTTTTTAATCATCTGGGACTGGGATGGAGAGTGAGTGAGTTGTTCAAGATCGATAAACAAAAGGCAAGACCAAGTGGTGCACAAAAACGCCCTCCAAATGTTTTATCTGATCAAGCTCGTGTCAAATTACTGAAGATTTCAACATCAGCAAAGCTACTACATCGTCCTCGACTGATAAAACACCATGGCAGCTGGAAGCTAGTAGGCCTTATGCAGAAGCTGGCTCTAGCAGCCTTACAGTCCTGACAGAGACCTCACTACCAGGCCCGGCAATGACAGTGTCCTTGCTCCTCCTCTTCTTCCTCCCCTTGAGAATAGAGATAGTTGCTCTAGTGAGATTTTCGGCCCTCCTTCCACTCCTCCTCCTCTCCCAGAAAACCAAGCTGCCGAATGCCAGATACCCAGCGGCGCTCATGAGAGCGACCCCCCCTTCTGTGAACACTGGTAAACATAGAGAGATGAGACGAATTGCCCTTACAGCGTGGAGTCCGAGTTTCAATATGTAACATAAATAGGCTACCAGCTAAATACTGTATATAGCTATAGATAGGCTAGTAGGCTATCTGCATTGTCTGCATTATTAAATAATCCCTAGTGAGCTGTTGTTTTGATGGTGGACTGGTTGTATTATTTGGCATTAATAGACTGTTTTTTCCCAAGCTTGAGAGAGCGTGAGGACTGCTAAGCCTGCTAAGGTAGGCTATAGGCCTACAGTACAGTTGTACAGTGCATTCGGAAAATTGAGACCCTTTGACCTTTTCAACATTTTGTTACAGCCTTATTCTAAAATGTATGAACTAAAATAAAATCCTCATCAATCTACACACAATACACCATAATGACAAAGTGAAAGCAGGTTTTTAGACATTAAAACATTTATTAAAACATAAAAATAGAAATACCTTTGAAGTCGGAAGTTTACATACACCGTAGCCAAATACATTCAAACTCAGTTTTTCACACTTCCTGACATTTAACCCCAGTAAAAATTCCCTGTTTTAGGTCAGTTAGGATCACCACTTTATTTAAAAAAAAAAACAAGCCTTGAAGTTGATGGAATTGTCCGTAGAGCTCCGATACAGGATTGTGTCGAGGCACAGATCTGTGGAAGGGTACCAAAACATTTCTGCATTATTGAAGGTCCCCAAGAACACAGTGCCATCCATCATTCTTAAATCGAAGAAGTTTGGAACCACCAAGACTAGAACTGGCCGCCTGGCCAAACTGAGCAATCGGGGGAGAAGGGCCTTGGTCAGGGAGGTGACCAAGAACCCGATGGTCACTCTGACAGAGCTCCAGAGTTCCTCTGTGGAGTTGGGAGAATCTTCCAGAAGGACAACCATCTCTGCAGCACTCCACCAATCAGGCCTTTATGGTAGAGTGGCCGGGCGGAATCTACTCCTCAGTAAAAGGCACATGACAGTTCGCTTGGAGTTTGGCAAAAGGACTCCTAGACCATGAGAAACAAGATTCTATGGTCTGATGAAACCAAGATTGACGTCTTTGGCCTGAATACCAAGCCTCATGTCTAGAGGAAATCTGGCACCATCCCTACGGTGAAGCATGGTGGTGGCAGCATCATGCTGTGGGGATGTTTTTCAGCAGCAGGGACTGGGAGACTAGCCAGGATTGAGGGAAAGATGAACGGAGCAAAGTATAGAGAGATCCTTGATGAAAACCTGCTTCAGAGCGCTCTGGACCTCAGACTGGGGCAAAGGTTCACCTTCCAACAGGACAAGAACCCTAAGCACACAACCCCATCCATCCTGACAGAGCTTGAGAGGATCTGCAGAGAGAAATGGGAGAAACTCCCCAAATACAGGTGTGCCAAGCTTGTACCCAAGAAGACTCTATGCTGTTATTGCTGCCAAAGGTGTAAAGGGTCTGAATACTTATGTAAATGCAATATTTCCGTTTAAAAAAATCTGAAAACCTGTTTTTGCTTTGTCATTATGGGGTATTGTGTGTAGATTGATGAGGGGGGAAAACTATTTAGTTCATTTTAGATTAATGCAGTAATGTAACAAAATGTGGAAAACGTCAAGGGGTCTGAATACTTTCCGAATGCACCGTATACTGTATATATAATAAAAGGTTATTGGTTACTGAGTAGTATGCTGTTGCATTGAAAATTCATTTTACAATCTGCAATGTTTGAATTTCCCAGAGACACAGAAGAAGTGTCACGCCCTGACCTTAAAGAGCCTTTTTATGTCTCTATTTGGTTTGGTCAGGGTGTGATTTGGGGTGGGCATTCTATGTTTTCTATGATTTTGTATTTCTATGTTTTGGCCGGTTATGGTTCTCAATCAGGGACAGCTGTCTATCGTTGTCTCTGATTGGGAACCATACTTACCATGACAAGAAGAGCACTTATTTGGTTTGTAGTTAATCCATGAGGTGCTCTTTGATCTTGGGATGAACTTCTATAGAACAAAAATGTGTTGATACTGGATAGTGAACAATGCTGGAAAAGCCTTTGTGCAAAACACACTTCCAGAAGTAATCAAGGAACTCTCATGTAGTTGAAAAATGAAAAATCCTTTATTGTTTTATGACTTATGCATGGCAAGTATAACAAAAACACAGAAGAGTTGCGGCTACAACAGCCTTCATCATGGTGACAACAAAGAATAGTGGACAAACAGGTGTCAATCCCAACTCTCACAGGAAGTGACTCAAATCATTACCATATGTAATTGATAAAGGAAAAAACTTGGGGGAAAAACACAAAAAACAACCATGCAAGATGCAAAGATAATCGAGACAAATGTGGCATAATGAAAATGCTATATCATAAAAGGAAAACACAAACTATTTACACATGAACTCATGTTACTAAACTTGCTACCAAAAAAAATGGAGAAGATCAAAATCAACCACATATCTGTTACAGGAACGGAGAACAATACATTCCCTAATTTAGACCTGGCACTTAGTTCAAAGATCCAGAACGTTTCGCGTTGTCAAATCAAAATGCTGTAACATACACATTATACACACGCACGCCTGGATTCTGTGTTGTAGTAGTGGATGGAGGGAACACACTTAATGTGTTGTGAAATGTTTCAAATGTTTATTATAGTGTATATTACTGCCTTAATTTTTGCTGGACCCCAGGAAGAGTAGCTGCTGCCTTGGCAGGATCTAATAGGGATCCATAATAAACCCCAGGAAGAGTAGCTGCTGCCTTGGCAGGATCTAATAGGGATCCATAATAAACCCCAGGAAGAGTAGCTGCTGCCTTGGCAGGATTTAATAGGTAGCTGCTGCCTTGGCAGGATCTAATAAGGATCCATAATAAACCCCAGGAAGAGTAGCTGCTGCCTTGGCAGGATTTAATAGGTATCCATAATAAACCCCAGGAAGAGTAGCTGCTGCCTTGGCAGGAACTAATAGGTATCCATAATAAACCCAGGAAGAGTAGCTGCTGCCTTGGCAGGAACTAATAGGGATCCATAATAAACCCAGGAAGAGTAGCTGCTGCCTTGGCAGGAACTAATAGGGATCCATAATAATAATTATAATTATAATAATAATAAATACAATAAATAATATATCCAATAAAGCAAAGATAAAGGCTTCTACAAGCACTAGAACCACATGATCTGATTTCAGAACCATGGACACTTTGTGAGTGGCTGATGCATTAAATACACATTTTTTCATGGCGGGGAAGGAGGGGGATGGGGGGGTCCAAACTTTGCGGGGGTCCCGAGAAATTGCCAGTGTCAAAAGAGACCTTTAGCAAATATGCAGATTGTCTCTAACTCTAAACATAGTTATATGGAAGGTGAAATTGTTTTATAGTTTGATTATACTATATTTAGAAAGCATATAATTTCAAACCTTATTTATACAGTTTTGTTGAATAGGAATATTCATATTTTCATATCTGTATCATATTTGTACTGTGTTTGAGCTTGTGTCCTCAAAAGTGACTACACCTCAGCAATTAATAACTATTTTTACCAGAAAGTGGAGATTTGAACCTTTCTTGAAGTAGGCAGAATTACTAGTTATTGTTTATGGCCCTCTCATGATAAATAAATATTTTGGAGATTACGTAGATTACATTTTTAGATTACATTTAGTTACATTTAATTGCTTAATGCAATTGACGACCTGCTGTCCCTGACGTTAACAAAGATAGAACAGGAAATTAAACCCTCACTTTCCAATTGTAATGAGATCGTATCCATCAGGCCACTGTTTACCCCGCAATCAGATTAAACGATCAAATTGAAGCTCAATCAGGCTCGCGCTCCTCGCAATCTCTGCAGCCCACCGGCATCACTCTTCTAAATGGATGGGAAATAAAATGGGATTTAAATAAAGACTCTATATGTTAATGGTGATGAGGGTTAGAGTTCCCTGGTGCTATACATTCTATGGAGAGAGAGAGAGAGGAAGAAGAGAGACTGCTTAGTGGTCTGTGTGTCTCTTGTGAGAGTTTGTAGAGCTAATGTAATATAAACATTAAGACTTCATTTTTAATGCTTTACAAAGTGCCTGACCAACATTCAACATGTTGACCTAAGCAGAAAATTTGGCACACACACACAGCATGGATTGGAGAGTGACCACTAGAGGGGAGTAGCAACACAGAGGATGGGCCAAGGCCAGACAAAGCAGCCCACCAAGGGGTTACAGATGAAGAAATACATTATCATTCATTTCACTTCTCTTTATGATTACTGAGTTTTTTTGTGTGTCTCCTTTAAGTCTATCATGTCTAATATAGATGGGGGAAAGCACTATAGATGGAAAAAGGCAATGCAACACTGAATGGACTGGGCTTTTATAGGTAATAAGGATCCTGATCAAAGTTTCACATTACTCAGGTATAACCTTTTTTGCACTAACTCTTTTCACTCATCACATACACTGCTGCTACTGTTTAGCTATCCTGTTGCCTAGTCACTTTATCCCTACTTTATCCCTACCTACAGTACCAGTTTTTTTTTTACTATTGTCTACATTAAACAAATCAAAATGAGATTCTTCAAAGTAGACACCCTTTGCCTTGATGCCAGCTTTGCACACTCTTGGCATTCTCTCAACCAGCTTCATGAGGTATTCACCTGGAATGCATTTCAATTAACAGGTGTGCCTTGTTAAAAGTTAATTTGTGGAATTTCTTTCCGTCTTAATGTGTTTGAGCCATTCAGTTGTGTTGTGACAAGGTAGGGGAGGTATACAGAAGGTAAAAGACCAAGTCCATAGTATGGCAAGAACAGCTCAAATAAGCAAAGAGAAACAACAGCGCATCATTATTTTAAGACATGAAGGTCAGTCAATACGGAACATTTCAAGAACTTTGAACGTTTCTTCAAGCGCAGTCGCAAAAACCACACGTTCATTTGAGTTACCAGCCTCAGAAATTGCAGCCCAAATAAATGCTTCACAGACTTCAAGTAACATACACATCTCAACATCAACTGTTCAGAGGAGCCTGCGTGAATCAAGCCTTCATGGTGGAATTGCTGCAAAGAAACCAATAAGAAATAGAGACTTGCTTGGGCCAAGAACCACGAGCAATGGACATTAGACTGGTGGAGTCCAAATTTCAAATTTTTGGTTGCAACTGCTGTGTTTTTGTGAGATGCAGAGTAGGTGAACGTATAATATCTGCATGTGTAGTTCTCACCGTGAAGCATAGAGGAGGAGGTGTGATGGTATCGGGGTGCTTTACTGGTGACAGTGATTAATTTAGAATTGAAGGCACACTTAACCAGCATGGCTACCACAGCATTCTGCAGCGATACACCATCCCATCTGGTTTGCGCTTATTGGAACTCTCATTTGTTTTTTGAACAGGACAATGACCCAACACACCTCCAGGCTGTGTAAGGGCTATTTGACAAAGAAGGAGACTGATGGAGTGCTACATCAGATGACCTGGCCTCCACAATCACCCGACCTCAACCCAATTGAGATGGTTTGGGATGATTTGAACCGCAGAGTGAAGGAAAAGCAGCCAACAAGTGCTCAGCATATGTGGGAACTCCTTCATGACTGTTGGAAAAGCATTCCAGGTGAAGCTGGTTGAGAAATTGCAAGAGGGTGGCTACTTTGTAGAATCTAAAATATAATTGGATTTGTTTATCACTTTTTTGGTTACTGCATGATTCCATATGTGTTATTTCATAGTTTGGATATCTTTGATGTTCTACAATGTAGAAAATAGTAAAAATAAAGAAAAACCCTTGAATAAGTAGGTGTGTCCAAACTTTTGACTGGTACTGTATGTACAGTTGAAGTCGGAAGTGTACAAACACTTATGTTGGAGTCATTAAAACTCGTGTTTCAATCACTCCACAAATTTCTTGTTAACAAACTATAGTTTTGGCAAGTCGGTTAGGACATCTACTGTGTGATAGATTATTTCACTTAATATTCACTGTATCACAGTTCCAGTGGGTCAGAAGTTTACATACACTAAGTTGACTTTGCCTTTAAACAGCTTGGAAAATTCCTGAAAATTATGTCATGGCTTTAGAAGCTTCTGATAGGCAAATTGACATCATTTGAGTCAATTGGAGGTGTACCTGTGGATGTATTTCAAGGCCTACCTTCAAACTCAGTGCCTCTTTGCTTGACATCATGGGAAAATCAAAAGAAATCAGCCAAGACCTCAGAAAAAAAACTGTAGACCTCCACAATAGTAATAACAAACAATAGTAATAACATACAATAATAACATACTTTGGTGTGAAAAGTACAAATCAATCCCAGAACAACAGCAAAGGACCTTGTGAAGATGCTGGAGGAAACAGGTACAAAAGTATCTATATTCACAGTAAAACGAGTCCTACTTTGACATAACCTGAAAGGCCGCTCAGCAAGGAAGAAGCCACTGCTGCAAAACTGCCATAAAAAGCCAGACTACGGTTTGCAACTGCACATGGGGACAAAGTTCATGCTTTTTGGAGAAATCTCCTCTGGTCTGATGGAACAAAAATAGAACTGTTTGGCCATAATGACCATTGTTATGGTTGGTGGAACAACAGGGTGTCACGAACCCCGCTTCCTGAGTCTGTGTTTGCCTGTGTTTCTGTCCTGGAGTGTGTTTCCGGTGTCCTGGAACGCACCCTGTCTGGTTGCCGGGCAGATTAGCTTGTTGGGAGATCGATGTTCACCCGCACCTGTATCCCATCAGTAATCTGCACACCTGTCCTGATCATCACCTCTCCCCTTCAAAAGCTCTGACCTGACATCCATTCCCTGCCGGATCGTTAGCCATGAACAGTATGTTGTGCCATAGTATCAGCCTCAAGTTGGATAGAATTTGTTTTGTTGTTTTGTACGTCTTGCTTGCCTTCAACTTACCTCCGTTTGTTCTGTCTTCAGTTACTCACCCGGATCATTTACCCCATTCCCGCCTGGTCATCAGAGGATTCCGCTTCCCCATTGGATCCACCTATTTACTCCCATCAACTCACCACCGCTGCCCGCTACGCCACCTGGATTTATCTACCCACTCACATTCACTTGTAAATAAATACTCACCTTCTTCCTACTCTCCTTGTCCTGGTCTGCTTCTGGGTTCGATTTTGAAGAAACGTGACAGAACGATCCGGCCAAGGATGAACCCAGCGGACCTGGATTCCGTTTGCCATGCCATTACCCAGCAGGGGAAGACACTGGGACAACACAAGACGACGCTACAGGAGATAGCGGGTGCAATCCAGAATTTATCTGCTAGCTTGACACAAATCCAGGATCAGCTCAGTTTGCCGGCGATTCATTCACCACCTGTTTCACCCATCTCAAGGTACCGACGCCTGATAAATATGAAGGGGATTTGGGAAGATGCCGTTCGTTTCTTATGCAGTGTGGGTTAGTGTTTGATCTGCAGCCCCATTCTTACGCCACTGACAAGGCTAGGATAGCCTTTGTTATTGAACTGCTGCGTGGAAGAGCTCTGGAATGGGCTTCAGCCGTTTGGGAACGACAGGAGACCTGCATGGCTTCATACCAGGAATTCACGGGAGAGATGAGAAGGCTTTTTGACCATCCAGTCCGAGGTAAGGACGCAGCTAAACGTTTGTTCACTCTTCGCCAAGGAGCTTGCAGTGTGGCAGACTTTGTGATAGAATTCAGAACATTGGCTGTGGAGAGTGGTTGGAATGAGGAATCACTACAAGCGTTTTTTTACCAGGGGTTGTCGGAGCAACTCAAGGACGAGCTGATCTCCTATCCAGAGCCTAGTGACCTAGATAGTTTGGTTACCTTAGCTATTCGGGTAGATAATAGAGTCCGAGAGAGAAGGAGGGAGAAGCAGTGGTGTCCATCTAATCAATCTGAGACTCGGTTACCATTCGGGTCAGGAAGTGGTAGCTCGGGACATTACATCTCCGTTTGTCCTCAGCGCCCGTTAAACTGCTCGGCTCGTTAAGTTTGGGAGGTTTGTTAGCGAGCCAGTTTCAACCTCTCAAGAGCCCTGTCAGACCTCGTTTTCCTGCTACCCTCATAAATAAGAATCAGAGTTTAGCGATTAACGCTTTCATCGATTCAGGTGCCGATGACAGCTTCATTGATGCCGACTTAGTGGAACAGCTGGGGCTTTCCAAGGAGCAACTACCGGAAGCCATTGAAGCAACCACTCTGAACGGCAGTAGTCTGGCACGGATCACTATGAGGACCGAACCGGTTAAGATGTTGTTGTCGGGGAATCATTCAGAGGTTATTTCTTTTTTCATTTTGCCTTCCCCCCATGTTCCTCTGGTTCTTGGATACCCCTGGCTAAGAGAACACAATCCTTCGTTCGATTGGGTGACTGGTAAGGTGACTAGTTGGAGCATTGAGTGCCATGCTAACTGCCTCAGGACTGCCTGTTCTCATGCTGTCCCCAGTCGGGTCAGTGAGTCTGCTCCTCCTGATTTGTCCCTGGTTCCTGAAACATATCATGAGTTGGGTGAGGTGTTCAGTAAGCAGAAAGCTCAGTCACTTCCTCCCCACCGACCTTATGATTGTACAATTAAGCTGTTCCCTGGAGCTGCCTTTCCCAAGGGACGGTTATACAGTATTTCTCGACCTGAGCGGGAAGCCATGGAGACCTACATAAAGGAGTCTCTTGCTGCAGGTCTCATTCGTCCCTCATCATCACCCCTGGGAGCTGGATTTTTTTTGTGAGTAAGAAGGATGGCTCTCTTCGACCGTGTATTGATTATCGGGGGTTGAATGATATTACGGTCAAAAACAAGTACCCCTTGCCCTTGATGAGCTCCGCTTTCGATTCTTTACAGGGTGCTACTGTGTTTACGAAGCTTGATCTACGCAATGCGTATCATCTGGTTCGGATCAAAGAGGGGGACGAGTGGTTGACTGGATTCAATACACCTATGGGACATTTCGAGTACCAGGTGATGCCGTTTGGACTTTCCAACGCTCCAGCAGTGTTCCAAAGTTTGGTGAATGACGTGCTGAGGGATATGATCGGTCTGTTTGTGTTCGTTTACCTGGATGACATCCTGATTTTCTCCAAGGAGCTTTCCAGCCACATCCAGCATGTTAAACAGGTTCTGCAGCGGTTATTGGAGAACCGTCTGTTTGTGAAGGCAGAGAAGTGTGATTTTCACGCCCACACTACATCCTTCCTCGGGTACATCATCTCCAGGGGTGAGATCAAGATGGACCAAGAGAAGGTTCGGGCGGTTCGGGATTGGGCCCGGCCCGGTACGAGATTGCAGCTCCAGAGATTCCTGGGATTTGCGAACTTCTATCGGAGGTTTATCCGTGATTACAGCCGGGTGGCCGCCCCTTTAACTGCTCTGACGTCTTGCACCAGAATATTCTGTTGGACTCCTGAGGCAGACCGAGCATTTCTGAACTTGAAGAGCCGATTCACCAACGCGCCGATTCTATCTCAACCTGACACTTCCCGTCAGTTTGTTGTTGAGGTGGACGCGTCTGATGTGGGGGTGGGCGCCATCCTGTCCCAGCGTAGCTCCACTGACGGTAAACTCCATCCCTGCGCCTTCTACTCTTGTCGTCTTTCACCAGCTGAGAGAAACTACGATGTGGGTAACCGGGAGCTTCTCGCTGTGAAGCTTGCCTTGGAGGAGTGGCGTCACTGGTTGGAGGGAGCGGAGCAACCGTTTGTGGTCTGGACTGACCACAAGAATCTGGCTTACGTGCAATCGGCTAAACGTCTCAACTCCCGTCAGGCCAGGTGGGCTTTGTTTTTTGGACGCTTCAATTTTTCCCTGACGTTCCGACCTGGGTCGAAGAACGGCAAAGCGGACGCCTTGTCCCGGATGTTCTCCAAGACGGATGAGAGTGGGGCCAAGACTGAGACGATTCTTCCCCAGAACCTTGTCGTGGGAGCCGTTACATGGAAGATTGAGGAGGATGTGATGGCGGCCCTTCGGACGCAGCCCGGCCCCGGTAACGGTCCACCCGGTCGGTTGTTCGTGCCTGAGTCGGTCCGTTCTGCTGTTCTTCAGTGGTCCCATGTCAGCAAGATAGCTTGTCACCCTGGCGTTGCTCGGACTATGGCGCTACTGCGCAGACGATTTTGGTGGCCTGCCATGGGGTTTGTTGCCGCATGTCCTGTTTGTGCTCAGAACAAAAGTACCAATCGGCCCAGCTCTGGGCTTCTTCACCCCCTACCTATTCCTCGGCGACCTTGGTCGCATCTGGCCCTGGATTTTGTCACGGGATTGCCCCCTTCTGTTGGGAACACGGTCATTCTGACCATTGTGGACAGATTCAGCAAGTTTGCTCATTTTGTCCCTCTCTCCAAGCTTCCATCTGCCACGGAGACGTCCGAGATCCTTGTTAGGGAGGTTTTCAGGGTCCACGGATTGCCCAGTGACATTGTTTCTGACCGTGGTCCTCAATTTACCTCTGCTGTCTGGAAATCCTTCTGTTTGGCCATTGGAGCTACAGTCAGTCTCACTTCTGGATTTCACCCACAATCTAATGGTCAGGCGGAGAGAGCCAACCAGAAGATGGAGTCCACGCTGCGTTGTCTTGTCTCCTCTGATCCCACCTCTTGGTCATCTCAATTACCCTGGGTCGAGTATGCCCATAATACCCTTCCTTCATCTGCCACTGGGATGTCCCCCTTCCAATGCCTGTACGGATACCAACCTCCCTTGTTTCCTTCTCAGGAGAGGGATCTTTCGGTTCCTTCTGTCCAGGCCCACATTCGTCGTTGCCACCGGACCTGGCATCGGGCCAGGAAGGTTCTCCTTAGAGTTTCTGACCGGTATCAGATCCAGGCGAATCGTTGCCGTATTCCTGCTCCCGCTTACACCATCGGAGATAAGGTTTGGTTGGCTACACGGGATCTTCCTCTACGGACTGAGTCGAGGAAACTGTCACCGAAGTTCATTGGTCCGTTTGTGGTGGAGAGAATCATTAACCCTGTTGTGGTCCGACTCAAATTGCCGGCAACGCTTCGAGTACACCCCACTTTTCATGTCTCCTGCCTCAAGCCGGTTCTCATCAGTCCTCTGTTGCCCCCTCCTCCTCGTCCTCCTCCTCCTCGGATGATCGGAGGTGGTCCTGCCTACACGGTGCGCCGCATAATGGATTCCAGACGGCGGGGTCGAGGTTTCCAATATCTCGTGGATTGGGAAGGATATGGTCCAGAGGAGAGGAGTTGGATTCCTCGGCGTCAGATCCTTGATGACGACCTGCTTCGTGACTTCTACCGCCTCCACCCTGGCGCTCTAGGTAGTCCGCCCGGTGGCGTTCGTCGGAGGGGGGGTACTGTCACGAACCCCGCTTCCTGAGTCTGTGTTTGCCTGTGTTTCTGTCCTGGAGTGTGTTTCCGGTGTCCTGGAACGCACCCTGTCTGGTTGCCGGGCAGATTAGCTTGTTGGGAGATCGATGTTCACCCGCACCTGTATCCCATCAGTAATCTGCACACCTGTCCTGATCATCACCTCTCCCCTTCAAAAGCTCTGACCTGACATCCATTCCCTGCCGGATCGTTAGCCATGAACAGTATGTTGTGCCATAGTATCAGCCTCAAGTTGGATAGAATTTGTTTTGTTGTTTTGTACGTCTTGCTTGCCTTCAACTTACCTCCGTTTGTTCTGTCTTCAGTTACTCACCCGGATCATTTACCCCATTCCCGCCTGGTCATCAGAGGATTCCGCTTCCCCATTGGATCCAACTATTTACTCCCATCAACTCACCACCGCTGCCCGCTACGCCACCTGGATTTATCTACCCACTCACATTCACTTGTAAATAAATACTCACCTTCTTCCTACTCTCCTTGTCCTGGTCTGCTTCTGGGTTCGATTTTGAAGAAACGTGACACAGGGAGGATTGCAAGCCAAATAACACTGTCCCAACCGTGATGCACAGGGGTGGCAGCATCATGTTGTGGGGGTGCTTTGCTGCAGGAGGGTTTGGTGTACTTCACAAAATAGATGGCAACATGAGGAAAGACAATTATGTGGATATATTGAAGCAACATCTCAAGACATCAGTCAGGAAGTTAAAGCTTGGTCACAAATGGGTCCAAATGGACAATGACCCCAAGCATACTTCCAAAATTGTGGCGAAATGGCATAAGGACAACAAGGTCAAGGTATTAGAGTGGCCATCACAAAGCCCTGACCTCAATCCTATAGAACATTTGTGGGCAGAACTGAAAAAGTGTGTGCGAGCAAGGAGGTCTACAAACCAGACTCAGTTACACCAGCTCTGTCAAGAGGAATGGGACAAAATTCACCCAACTTATTGTGGACAGCTTGTGGAAGGCTAACAAAATGTTTGACCCAAGTTAAACAATTTAAAGGCTATGCTACCAAATACTACTTGAGTGTATGTAAACTTCTGACCCACTG
Source organism: Oncorhynchus kisutch (assembly GCF_002021735.2). Taxonomy (NCBI): domain Eukaryota; kingdom Metazoa; phylum Chordata; class Actinopteri; order Salmoniformes; family Salmonidae; genus Oncorhynchus; species Oncorhynchus kisutch. Next base: position 44,858,460 of record NC_034180.2, on the reverse strand, counting down.
GGAATGTGATGAAAGAAATACAAGCTGAAATAAATAATTTTATCTACTATTATTCCCACATTTCACATTCTTAAAATGAAGTGGTGATCTAGGATTAATTGTCAGGAATTGTGAAAAACTGAGTTTAAATGTATTTGGCTAAGGTGTATGTAAACTTCCGACTTCAACTGTACATACAAAAATATGTGGGTGCCCCTTCAAATTAGTGTATTCACCGATTTCAGCCACACCTGTTGCAAACAGGTATATAAGCAATGTACACAGCAATTCAATCTCCACAGACGAGCACCATATGGCAGTCTGATGGACAAATCTGGTTTTGTCGGATGCCAGGAGAACACTGCCTGCCCCAATGCATAGTGCCAACTGTAAAGTTTGGTAGAGGAGGGATAATGGTTTGGGGGTATTTTTTATGGTTCAAACTAGGCCCCTTAGTTCAACCGAAGGAAAATCTTAATGCTAAAGCATACATTGACGTTATAGATGATTCAGTGCTTCCAACATTGCAGCAACAGTTTGGTGAAGGCCCTTTCCTGTTTCAGCATGTACTTTCCTCTTTTCGTGTACAAAGTGAGGTCCATACAGAAATGGTTTGTCCAGGTCAGTGTGGAAGAACTTGACTGGCCTGCACAGAGCCCTGAACCCAAACTCATCAAAAACCTTTGGAATGAATTAGAATGCCTACTCTGAGCCAAGCCTAATTGCCCAACATCCGTGCCCAACCTCACTAATGCTCTTGTGGCTGAATGGAAGCAAGCCCCTGCAGCAATGTTCCAACATCTAGTGGAAAGCCTTCCCAGAAGAGTGGACGCTGTTATAGCAACATAGGTGGATCAACTCCATCTTAATGCCCATGATTTGGGAATGAGATGTTTAACGAGCAGGTGTCCACATATTGTGTATCTACCTCAATTACCTAGTACCACAGCACATCAACTCGGCACTGGTACCCTGTATATACAGCCACGTTATCGTTACTCATTGTGCATTTATTCCTCCTATTATAATTGTTCTAGTATTTATTTACATTTTCTCTGAATTGTTGGGAAGGGCCGTAAGAATTTCACTGTTAGTCTACACCTGTTGTTTTTGAAGCATGTGAGAAATACAATTCTATTTGATTTTGATTTGAGGTTGCACTCAAGAGAGGGAACAAGTGCTCTGTTGCACCATGCAGCTCACTAAATTGCTAGATCAGCTAATCAGAATTCGACTGGAATACGAAATTAGTTGAGAGCAATTGAAGACAGATTTCAGGGAATCCATCTGGATACCTACCCCACTCCGGCTCTTTGCTGTAATTTATGGGGAATCTTATAATTTTTTTAAATAATATGTATAATAGTGGGATACTTAAAAATGAAGTCTAAAAGGCCCTTGGATGCATTGAGAAATTACTGTGAGAAATACACTACCCATTTAGTTTCCCCTCTCGAAGGGTCAGGTATGGTAGGGCTTGATGTACTCATATTCATGAAAAACAGTGCATGGGGGACATTAACAGCATCTGTTCAAGATAAGTAGTTTGCAATCCAATTACACTCATCCTCTACTAGATGGCAAGATACACATTGAGCGTCTGCCCCTCTCTGAAAAAGGTTGATTAAAGAGTACATTAGTCAGAAGTAACTAGGAAGTAAGCCCACTCCAGATGGATAAAACCACTGATTAATAAAATATAATATCTCAAAGCAGTGTTGTAGTATTCTAGTACAGGACTCGGACTTGGCTCGGACTCATGACTAGTGACTCGACTTGGACTATATCAGTGGGGACTCAGACTTGACCACTTGTGACTATCTTTTGCATAATTTAATATACTTGGTACAACAACAAACGTTATAGAGCTGTATAATCTATTTAGCCTGACAAATGTGCAACACTAATTAAATGTAGCTTATTCAATGGTTGGACAGCAACTTTAAGCACTAGGGAAGAGTGGGGTAAGCACTAGGGAAGAGTGGGGTAAGCACTAGGGAAGAGTGGGGTAAGCACTAGGGAAGAGTGGGGTAAGCACTAGGGAAGAGTGGGGTAAGCACTAGGGAAGAGGGGGTAAGCACTAGGGAAGAGGAGGTAAGCACTAGGGAAGAGGGGGTAAGCACTAGGGAAGAGTGGGGTAGGCACTAGGGAAGAGTGGGGTAAGCACTAGGGAAGAGTGGGGTAAGCACTAGGGAAGAGTGGGGTAAGCACTAGGGAAGAGGGAGTAAGCACTAGGGAAGAGGGGGTAAGCACTAGGGAAGAGTGGGGTAAGCACTAGGGAAGAGGGGGTAAGCACTAGGGAAGAGTGGGGTAAGCACTAGGGAAGAGTGGGATAAGCACTAGGGAAGAGTGGGGTAAGCACTAGGGAAGAGGGGGTAAGCACTAGGGAAGAGGGGGTAAGCACTAGGGAAGAGTGGGGTAAGCACTAGGGAAGAGGGGGTAAGCACTAGGGAAGAGTGGGGTAAGCACTAGGGAAGAGTGGGGTAAGCACTAGGGAAGAGTGGGGTAAGCACTAGAGAAGAGTGGGGTAAGCACTAGGGAAGAGGGGGTAAGCACTAGGGAAGAGGGGGTAAGCACTAGGGAAGAGTGGGGTAAGCACTAGGGAAGAGTGGGGTAAGCACTAGGGAAGAGTGGGGTAAGCACTAGGGAAGAGTGGGGTAAGCACCAGGGAAGAGGGAGTAAGCACTAGGGAAGAGGGGGTAAGCACTAGGGAAGAGTGGGGTAAGCACTAGGGAAGAGGGGGTAAGCACTAGGGAAGAGTGGGGTAAGCACTAGGGAAGAGGGGGTAAGCACTAGGGAAGAGTGGGGTAAGCACTAGGGAAGAGTGGGATAAGCACTAGGGAAGAGTGGGGTAAGCACTAGGGAAGAGGGGGTAAGCACTAGGGAAGAGGGGGTAAGCACTAGGGAAGAGTGGGGTAAGCACTAGGGAAGAGGGGGTAAGCACTAGGGAAGAGTGGGGTAAGCACTAGGGAAGAGTGGGGTAAGCACTAGGGAAGAGTGGGGTAAGCACTAGGGAAGAGTGGGGTAAGCACTAGAGAAGAGTGGGGTAAGCACTAGGGAAGAGGGGGTAAGCACTAGGGAAGAGGGGGTAAGCACTAGGGAAGAGTGGGGTAAGCACTAGGGAAGAGTGGGGTAAGCACTAGGGAAGAGTGGGGTAAGCACTAGGGAAGAGTGGGGTAAGCACTAGGGAAGAGGGAGTAAGCACTAGGGAAGAGGGGGTAAGCACTAGGGAAGAGTGGGGTAAGCACTAGGGAAGAGGGGGTAAGCACTAGGGAAGAGTGGGGTAAGCACTAGGGAAGAGTGGGGTAAGCACTAGGGAAGAGTGGGGTAAGCACTAGGGAAGAGGGGGTAAGCACTAGGGAAGAGGGGGTAAGCACTAGGGAAGAGGGGGTAAGTTGATTGAGCCACCCCTTGTTTCTAGGAAACCATCAACAAAATGTATCATGTGACCAAATATATAGGAAGAGGTCATCATTTCATGGAGTCTGTGAAGGAAGAACCCACATGGAAAAAGGTCCGAAAACAGATTTTCACAAAATTATTTGTCAAATTATTAATTGTGCTTGTATCTAAACCAAAGTACATTGTTTTGTTCATCATTTGGGGTCTCTTTAAGCTACAATGCGAGGTCCTAAACCAAGCATGAAAGTGCATCCTTGTAGCTGTGTAGACTAATATAGTCCAAATGTTTGCCTTGGGGTATACAATGTGTCATGCATATGAACTCAAGTTAGTGCATTTTTATTGTTACAGAGCAGACATCATCATGCCCCGTGTATACAAATGTAAAACAAGCAGGAGTCTAGCCCCCCTCGAGGTTCTTTAGAGAGCAGCCAAGGAAGTGAGAGAAGGGAAGAAGTCCATTTGAGCAGCAGCAAGGGAGGAAATAATTGACTGAATGACACTGAAGAGGTACACTAACAGAAAAGGAAGCGAGCATGTACCTGTGTGAAAGAGAGGCTATGATAGAATAGCAGAGGAACACTAACAAAACAGGAAGCGAGCATGTACCTGTGTGAAAGAGAGGCTATGATAGAATAGCAGAGGAACACTAACAAAACAGGAAGCGAGCATGTACCTGTGTGAAAGAGAGGCTATGATAGAATAGCAGAGGAACACTAACAAAACAGGAAGCGAGCATGTACCTGTGTGAAAGAGAGGCTATGATAGAATAGCAGAGGAACACTAACAAAACAGGAAGCGAGCATGTACCTGTGTGAAAGAGAGGCTATGATAGAATAGCAGAGGAACACTAACAAAACAGGAAGCGAGCATGTACCTGTGTGAAAGAGAGGCTATGATAGAATAGCAGAGGAACACTAACAAAACAGGAAGCGAGCATGTACCTGTGTGAAAGAGAGGCTATGATAGAATAGCAGAGGAACACTAACAAAACAGGAAGCGAGCATGTACCTGTGTGAAAGAGAGGCTATGATAGAATAGCAGAGGAACACAACATATTTTCTCATGACTTGGAGTCTGAGCTTGATAAACATATCAAGAATCTCACGGACCAGATTAATGGGTTTAGTAGTCTCAAATGCAGAGAAGGTGCCTACAAATTGGCACATCGAAACAATATCGCTGGCTCGTCCTACTATAGCTCCTCCCACCAGCCTCCTCTGCCATGAATTCAACTTTGGCCGACCAGCACCATCCCCCACTGTCACAGGACACCACCACCCACTTACCCCAAGGTGGCTCAACTTACCCTATCCCTATGCTCAATTTATACCATATCCAGGGTAAGTTGTGCCAAGTGACCACTTTTTTTGGACAAGCAATGTTTTAAAAACTGTTAACATGATTTCTGATTATTTCCAGGGATACACAACATCCTGAAATATATGTAGATATCTTTGTTAGAAAGAAAACGATATTTCCTTGACTCAGTGATGCTAAATGTAACAAATGGCTCAACATACCCCACTCTCCCCTACCAAGAGACTTGTGACTTGACCCGTGACTCAAGTATAAAGGACTGGGACTTGGACTCGAACACTAGGGACTTGAGACTCGACTCGGGCTCGAGGTTTAGTGACTTGACTATATCACAGTGGAGAGTTTATCACAGATGATAAAAAACACTTATTTGAAGGAATGCAATGGACTGGAGATTTCTAAAGAAAAATCCCGCTGTTCTATATATGTTTTTACATACAGCATATTATGGCGTGGAGTGTATGAATCCTTGCTCAATGTTCATGTGCCCGCTATGAAAGTCAATAAGACAATTATACACTCCGAGTTGTGACAATCAATAAGCATGACTTAAGTGGTTAGTTTAGAATTCTGCCAGTAGTACTTTAGTGTCCGTTGAACAATTTTATTTTTATTTATCTAACTTATTTTTCTAAAAACTGCATTGTTGGTTAAGGGCTTGTAAGTAAGTATTTCACTGTTGTATTCGGCGTATGTGACAAATAGAATTGTATTTGATTTGAAATCTATTTGAAATCAAATATCATGTTCAGTCTTTACCAGACAAAAAAAGACAAAAAAAACACCAACGTCAAACTACCGTCCTATCCCCCTAATACACTGTGATATCAGGATATTTTGAGAAATTATCCATCTTAAAGTTGTCATCGGCCCCAGCGATCACATTTAAGGAGTGATTACTGTCCCAGTCAAATGTCAGTAGTGATGAAGACCACAAAGAAGAGCATGACGATTATTAGTCCCCAAAGCCTGGAAGGTATAATATGTTCCGTTTCTCTCATTCCCGGATGCGTTTTCACTCTCCATTGCTTTGTTATGCCTGTCTGCTTCCAGTGTGTTACGCTGTAAAGAGTCCCCCTGCGACCGACAGGTGTCTGGTTCCGATTCCCAACAGCAGACGTGCCCTACTACTACTAGAGGCAGATTGCCCATCTGAGCGAAATTATATATATATATATATATATATATATATATATTGTTTTAATACCAGTGCAGAGGCCTTTAGTGATGCATTCTACAAAGAAATGATACAACAGCGAAAGAATGATAGAGTAGTATTAGCCATTTCTTCATAAATGGAACATTGGATTTATTTTTTATTTAACTAGGCAAGTCAGTTAAGACCAAATTCTTAATTACAATGATGGCCTACACCAGCCAAACCCTAACCCAGATGACTCTGGGCTAATTGTGCGCTGACCTATGGGACTCCAAATCAAGGCTGGTTGTGATGCAGGCTGGAATTGAACCATGGTCTGTAGTGATGCCTCTAGCACTGAGATGCAGTGCCTTAGACTGCTGCACCACTTGGGAGCCCCTTATGAGAGAAGGCATCCATATGGTATGATTTCTCTGACATTTTAGAGACGCTTTATTCTAAATTGCATGGATGCATTGGGCGCTTCAAGGCAACTCATAGATGTTTTAAATGAATAAGGTCACTATTGGGCAAAGACAATGACCGACTACGGCAAAGACAATGACTGACTACGGCAAAGACAATGACTGACTACTGCAAAGACAATGATTGACTACTGCAAAAACAATGACTGACTATTGCAAAGTAGTTAGAGTAGTTTCTGGCAGCTTTATTTAAAAGTTTATGTTTATTTGACACAAATGGATGGATTTTAATTAGGCTACACATTATCACCAGCTCATTTGATTGGACATGTGAAATAGATGCTTATACATTGGAACATACGTTTTCTAGTACATTGAAAAACTATTTTCTTATAGACATCTGTAATAGTGGGGTTAACCTCGGGGTATAGTAATGTGATTAGCATAGGAAGTCATTCCACCTCCATTACACAATGGTGATAGAAACACAAGAAACTGATTAGGTAGGAACAAGCCTTTTGTTCATTTATATTTCATATAGCATATGAAATAGTAATCTGACCCATACAGTAGTTCACAATGGCTGATAGAACCAAACCGGCCTACTTCCATAGAATTTTTAGTCCAAATGCTTAATTTCAAAAGAATCATTGATGTCGAGTGCCTGAAAATGTATAGGTCTAACCCATTTACAAAATACATTTGCACTAATAAAATCAAATATCAAATATGGGCGACAGTATGACATTTTTTTTCTTAGATATCTTAGATCAGCCCAGTCAATATAGCGTAATGTGAGGTGTATTACGTACTGACTGTATACTGTATATCTGTCATATAACATGGCATGCTTTTAGAAGGGAATCACATAAAATATAATCTGTGTTTGACAGCGGAGTGATGTTGGTTGAACCCCATGCATTAGACATGTTAAGTTCCGTCACTTTCAATATAGTCTTTACATTAGCTAAGTAGCTAACACATCACTTCTCCTTTTAAGCATTTATGAGATCATTCACTTCATTTGGATATTTTTGAAATATTCAGCAGGCAAAATATGTCACAAGCGCCTTATGTTAAGTAACACATATCCTCTCTTTTTAATCACTATGAAGTATATATAATTGACAGGAATAATATCTTAGAAGTGCCATATATTCTTTGTGGTAAACATCTGTTAGACTGCCGTTGCCATGTATAGAGATAACCATAGCTGCACAGTGGCGTCTGATTCCCCAGTGTTCTATATTGCCCCAGCAAGGTGAATGAGCATACTGACATCCATTGACTTTGACCCTCCAAAGACATTTACATAAAGAAAACACAAACCCAGTCTGTAGATGCCCTCATAAACATGACACGCGTGACGTGACTGTCAGACTTGGACAATGTCACTGTCACTTTGTGTGTGTGCGTGTGTGTGTGTGTGTGAGAGAGAGAGAGAGAGAGAGAGAGAGAGAGAGAGAGAGAAAGTGTGTGTGCCTCTATGTGTGTGTGATGTGTCTGTCAGATATGGGTTGTGTCAGTGTGTGTGCATGCACGTGTGTGTGGTCGCGGTGTGACAGCAGCCTTGGGTTTAATTGGCCATCTTAAATATTCATGGGGACGTTGTGTGGATAAATGAAGGTATAAGAACACTGTGAAATCTCCAATAGGTCAGGTGTCGCTGACTCCTCTGGATCCAATTTACTGTATGATCTCACATACAGTCGAATGTCAATTAATATGTTAACGTCATTAAAATAAACTCTAATGGTATTTATGCAGTAATGTAGATTAAGATGGGTACACTAAGACCTCAGGAAAAGACATTGCTTCATAAAATGAGCTGCTTTTTAGAAAGGTATTTTATTGTAATGTGAATTGCTATTTCAACACCTCTTTCCCTCTTTCACTCACTCTTTATCCATCACACAGTAGTCCCAACTACACAGTAGTCCCAAGGATACATCCAGTGATGCCTCACTAATCAAACCACATCAGCGCTAGCTAGCTCTTTTGCGAAGGTTAGCATTCCAACTCCTCCATTTTCATCACTCTTTTTCGTGGGATATTTGACGATAATTAACCCTGAATCCAATAGAGACAGGTCACGGGGAGATTGATGGTCTGGTCGGCCCACAACACCTGTTCTACTAGGAAGCTCCCAGTTACCAGAATATGACCGCCCGAGCCCGGTGCAATAATGTCAAAGACAAACACGCACACTGTTTGTTTTGTATTGGGCAACGGTGTGACCACAACCACTGAGCGTGGTCATTATTTCAACTGGGACTGGGCTGTTCTAGGGGGCATGCACCAGAGGAACTGTTGTCCAATTAGAAGAAGTGGCCATTGGCGCTATTATGTCTACAGATTTTTGTTTTGCAAAGCTGCCCTTCTTGAACAGGTCTCCCTTGAGAAAGACTTCTTCTGAACTCAATGGCACTTCCTGGTTAATTACAGGTTAAATAAAATGTGGAGGAATGTCTTGTAGTGTCTAAAGGTATAGTGGACCCCATAAAACTGTAATCTTGGTCTATAAATTCTGTTGATTGCAATTGGTTCACGTTTCCCGGCCAAGACAATCATCATGATGTTTAGTTTCTTGGCTCTCAAACGTACAATCACCCGATCTGTGGATAAATATGATGATGACTGAACTGCATGTCCTCTAGTCTACCACCACACCCAAACCCCTGAAACTACCCACAATTAGCTAGCCTAGCTCTGTCTTGTGCCAATGTTTATCGGACAGTTTTGCGCTGCGGATGATTACTGCAGTGGAAATAGAGCATCATGCTCATGATGAATGGCATTTCTAGACTGCACACACAGCCTCCATTCTGCCAAAGAGGTTAATCTACACTCCCTTCATCTCACCTCTCGCCTCCACAGTATGTAGCTAGGTTCCTGGCTGGTCTGCCTGCACAGCAAGGGTAATGCCTCTCATGTTGAGTTGAAAGAAATCGATGATAGGTTGAAGGAAATTGATAATAAGAAGATTGTGGGAGCTGTACTGTTAGATTTCAGTGCAGCCTATGATATTATTCACCATAATATGTTGTTGAAAAATATGTATGTGTTAGGGCCTTTCAACCTCTGCCATATCGAGGATGTAGTGCTATCTATCTAATAGAACGCAGAGGGTTTAATTTAATGGAAGCTTCTCTAATGTTAAACATGTAAAATGTGGTGTACCGCAGGGCAGCTCTCTTGGCCATCTACTCTTTTCTATTTTTACCAATGACCTGCCCCTGGCAATAAACAAAGTCTATGTGTCTGTGTATACTGATGATTCAACCCTTATGATTAAACCACAGCTAGTGAAATCACTGCAACCCTAAATAGAGTTTGACAGTTTTAGAATGGGAGGCTAGTAATAAACTAGTCCTGAACATCTGTAAAACTATGAGCATTGCATTTGGTACAAATCCTTCCCCAAGTTCTAGATGTTGGATAATGAATAATGTGGATGTTGAGCAAGTTGAGGTGACTAAATTACTTGGTGTTACCTTGGATTGTAAACTTTAATGGTCAAAACATATTGATTCAATGGTTGTGAAGATGGGGAGAGGTCTGTCTATAATAAAGATATGCTCAGATTTTTTGACACCACACTCCACAAGGCAAGTCCTGCAGGCTCTAGTTTGATCTTATCTTGATTATTGTCCAGTCATATGGTCAGGTACTGCAAAGAAGGACCGAGAGATACTACAGCTGGCACATCTGCATGTCTTGCACAATCAGAGGGCTAATATCATTATTATGTATGCTAGTCCCTCTTGGCTAAAAGCAGAGGGGAGACTGACTGCATCACTTCTTGTTTTTATAAGAAACATTAGTGTTGAAAATGCCAAATTGTATGCATAGTCAAATGACACTTTTTACAGTCCCCAAATCCAAAACAAATTCATGAAAACGTACAGTATTATATAGAGCCATGATTGCATGGAACTCCCTTCCATCAAAGATTGCTCACATGACAGCAAAACTAATAAAAAAATAAAAGCTAAAGAAACACTTCACTGAACAATTCATCTATACCTACCCAATGTTTTTACATCTTTGAGGGGAGTGAATGCGAGTGGCCAGGGCTAGCAAGAAATGGGATGCAAGTTTAGGAAAGGATATTGATTGCAATAACTGGTAAGGGACTCCCATCCTGGTTGTCTAGGTCTTAATTGAAAGGAAAAAACTAAATCCTTCAAACAATAGGCCCTCCATGGAATGAGTTTGACACCCCTGGACTTGAAAGTATTCAAAACTACCAAAATCTAAATTTCCACAAAAACTCATTTTTGTTACATTACCCCAACAATGAATCGTTGCAGAGGGCGTTTCGGGGGGAGAGAAATAAGTAAATGCAGCAAAGTGCTGTGGCTTCTGTTGAGCTTCGTGGGTGACTATTGTCGATGTGTTCAGAGGGCCCCTACAGGTCTATTATTTGGGACAGCAGGTAGCTTAGTGGTTAGAGTGTTGGGCTAGTAACTGAAAGGTTGCTGGATTGAATCCCTGAGCTCACAAGGTAAGAATCTGTTGTTCTGCCCCTGAACAAGGCAGTTAACCCCCTGGTAGGCTGTCATTGTAAATAAGAATTTGTTCTTAACTGACTTGCCTAGATACATTTAAAACGTTTTTAATTTTTCATAAACAGAGGAACCACCAAATGCACACAACTAACAATGTACCCCAAAGCAGATGTACAATATTGTTAATTTATGGAGGACTGAGCGAAACAGGCAGATGGAGCAAGAGAAGGTGGCCTGTTGTGGGACTCTCTGTTCTCACCTCACACACTGAAAACCACACTGGCACACACGGCATGCACACACACGCACACATATACAGGCGCGCACACTGACACACACTCATGCTGGCATACGCGCAAACACACACAAACACGCACAAATGCACACACAACTCCTTAGGGTACGACCGGACCGGTTTTAGAACCTGCAGTTTAATGAACTGACTTCATGCAGCTGGACATGGGAGAGGCTACAGGGAAGAGTCACGCTTCATTCTGGCTAACCATATGTATGCATGAATATGCATGTGAATCTGTCATACAGACAACAAGCGGGACGTATATGATGCCATAGGTCACTAATGTGAGGCGTGGAAGTGGCTCTCTGCTGGGCAGGCATCAGTACACGTGGGTGGACTGAGAATCATGGAAATGTAGTCCTTGACTCACTTTTGGAGGACAACGTTGATTGAGAAATTTTACCACTTATGATTTTGCTGAGAGTTCGAGGAAGCATCATTGTTATATCGGAAAAAGTAGCAAACCGGCAGTATATAATAAAAAAAGATGATATACAGTATAATATATATAAAGTATGTATATATATTGTATTGTCACATACACCGAATAAGTGTACACTGAAATGTTGTTTTGCAGGGTCAGCCATAATATTATGGCGTCCCTGGATCAAATTAGGATTATGTGCCTTGCTCAAGGGCACATTGACCGATTTTGACAATGGACACCTCAAAGGTTGGATAAGACTGTCCCTGTGTTGAATTTGTACAATTTACTCTAAACTGCACATTTTGAGTGTTGCAGGAATAACAAACGATCACGTAAATGCTCCTCAAACTACACTGTACTGTTTTTTTTCTCCCTATTGTGGATAGGCATTATTACATTTTTTTCTGAGGATTCAAGCTGAGACTCTTATTTGCCACAGACTATTGGTTTGCGTTACTGTTGTACAACAACTGCTGCAAACATTGCAAAACTACTTGACTGAATCATAGCCTTGTGTCAGGGCACAGGGTTTTTTCAATTGGATCCTTGCTAAACGTGTCTCATCAGATTCTGAATGCTTGAAGAAAAACCTTTCTAGCTACCACACCAGGCTACTGTAGCACAAATATCCCCATCTTGTTAACTATTTATTTCCAGTGACATTGGCCTAGCATTACGCCCAATGAAAACACATGTGTCCCCCGGCATGCTCCAGACTGTACTGTCCCACAGTCTTTCTGGCGTAAATTCCCCACTTAAAATTTCATGATCTCCGCACTGCAGGATGCCACTTCCATCATGAAAGAGTTCTCAAACCTAATAACCGTAACTATTCTGGCAGAGCCATCAAAAACCTATTTGTTTCAACAAAAAAACAGTTTCCCCCCAATGCAATACTGGGTAATAATACCGGATAGGGTTTAAGAGCAATGAATTGTGGAATTATCATTTTCTCCGATCCCTTTCCTTTCTTTCTCATTCACTCTCGCTTTCTCTTTCTTTCTCTCCCTCTTCTCTCCCTATCCCCGAGATCATTATATTAAACACTTAATTATTCATTGGTAATGCCTGTCATGGTGAAATATTCTCCTCTGCCAATCTGAATGCATCAAACTCCCTTTCTCCTCCCCACCCGAGGTTAATGGCAAAGCCCTCACTTGCATTAGCTGGGCTAAATGCGGTGCACCTCATAAGTCAAAGTTCCCTAAGTGAACAGTAGAAGAAGTCTCAGGCCGGGACAACCTGTCTCCTTCACAGCAGGAGGTCAATGAGATCATCCATAGGGATGGGCTGGCTGGACATGGCACACACAGGTTCCAGATCACACCCTTATTGTCTTCTCTTTAGTATGGCAGACCCAGGTAGCATTGGTAGATGGGATTGTGTGATTGGTCATGGGGTGAGTAAATGGAGGACAGAGGATGCTTTCTCTATTTGACAGTACAGCCCGCCCATGTAAGGGACCCTAGGAACGGTGCTATGACTAAATGATGAGAAGAATGACATTAGTAATTCCCAAGAGTATCTGCAATTCGGGCGGACATCAACAGTATTAAACAGATTAGGGGAGATAGTGATGACAAGAATCTCGCAGGTCTGATGGGAAGATGTATTGGGGGCCCTTATATTAATACACTCTGGCGGGGCAATATTTCCCAAGCAAATATGCAATGTTAACAAAAATGATAGTTTTGTGCACTTAGCAAATTGCATGTTGATTACATCTCCGAGATACTGCTGAAATGAAATGCACTTTATCACTGGTTAACAGGGTATTACACATAATATAAAACCCTTACGGAATAAAAATGCATGTATTTAGGTGTGTGCCAATAAAGGAAAACGCTGACACCTGGGTAAACATTTCACCAGCATAGCATATTTTCTCACAACAAATAAAATGAGCACCAGAAACAATACATTTAATTTTGAAGGAAGGTCAATCTGCAATCTGTCCAAAGAAAATGACTCAGGAAATGGGGCAACGGGTTTGATTTGATTTGATTTGAAAGGGAAGCCAGAGATGAACAGTTTGTCTTAAAAGTCGATATTGATCATTATTTTATCCTATTACCTCGTTAAACATGTATGACTTCATGTCAGCACATTATTAAAGCCGCCAGCTAAATCCACCCTTCATGCATACACTTTCTGGCCTGTACGAGCTCCACCATTGGGGCATCTGGTAGAGGTTCTGTAGATAAAAAAAAAAAGTTATTGGAATGGTTTACACTGTGTTTCAGCAACAACATGCTTGCATGTGCAACTGCATCTCAATTAGCTGAAAACTCACATGCCCACCTAATTCCCTCTCCTACATAAAACCTTTTAATCATATTTCAAGAGTTTAGAATCACGTCACTTACTTTGCGTGCTTATGACTTAAAAAACACTCAGCACCTGCGTTTCAATTGAATCCATGCCTCCAAATCAATATCATCCACCTTATACATTTTTACAGCGTCTGAATATCACTTCCATACTCTGCCGCTCATTAAGAAAAGGACGGCGAGAGAGAGACGGTGGAATTCCTCGGGGGGCCCACAAAAATACCACAGCTCCCGTAAATAATTTGTTTGTTAATATAATCTTTTCACAGTTGACTCTCCCCGCCGCCGGGCTCATTTCGGGGCCATCTCATCTCATTAGAGCAGGCAGGGTCTTACTAAGATGGCACCATGACAAAACAACAGTCTGAAGTTGCTCAGGAGTAGAAACAGGTGGGTGTGGGCGTCCCAGCCTGGCAGCAGAGAATAGTTTTTTTCTTGCTTCTCTTTCTTCCTCTCAATTCTATTCAATTTAAGGACTTTATTGGCATGGGAAACATATGTTTACATTGCGAAAGCAAGTGAAGTAGATAATAAACAAAAGTGAAATAAACAATCAAAATTAACAGTAAACATTACACTCACAGAAGTTCCAAAACAGGTCACAAATCTTGTTGCTATGATGGCACATTGTGGTATTTTACCCAGTAGATATGGGAGTTTATCAATATTGGGTTTGTTTTCAAATTATTTTTGGATCTGTGTAATCTGAGGGAAATATGTGTCTCTAATATGGTCATATATTTGGCAGGAGGTTAGGAAGTGCAGCTTCAGTTTCCACCTCATTTTGTGGGCAGAGTGCACATAGCCTGTCTTCTCTTGAGAGCCAGGTCTGCCTACGGCGGCCTTTCTCAATAGCAAGGCTGTAATGCTCCGGGTGTCGTGGGTGTGGAGTCAAATGCAGGAGAGTTCAATGCTGTGCGTCTTTTAATAGCACCTAACGCACCACAGGGTGCTCACAAAAGTTACGTTCCCAAACACAGGGAATCAAAATGTACAATGGAACAAATCACGACCAGGCACAAACACGTACCTCTACAACAGAGCCGAAGGTTACATTGAAATAATCCCGCACAACACCCAGGCGGGCCAGCTGTCTAATAAAGACAAACTAATTAACCATACACAGGTGCTACCACTAAACATACAAGGAGGGGGAGGAAAAACAATCAGTGGCAGCTAATAGGCCGGTGACGACGACCGCCGAGCGCCACCCGCCCGGGAAGGGGAAACACCCTCGGTCGGACTCGTGACAAAGGCTATGCTCACTGAGTCTTTACATAGTCAAAGCTTTCCTTAAGTTTGGGTCAGTCACAGTGGTCAGGTATACTGCCATTGTGTACTCTCTGTTTAGGGCCAAATAGCATTCAAGTTTGCTTTGTTTGTTTGTTAGTTCTTTCCAATGTGCTAAATAATTCTCTTTTTGTTTTCTCTTGATTTGGTTGGGTCTAATTTTGTTGCTGTCCTGGGGTTCTGTGGGGTCTGTTTGTGTTTGTGAACAGAGCCCCAGGACCAGCTTGCTTAGGGGACTCATCTCCAGGTTCATCTCTCTGTTGATGATGGCTTTGTTTTATGGAAGGTTTGGGAATCGCTTCCTTTTTGGTGATTGTAGAATTTAGCGGCTCTTATCTGGATTTTGATAATTTGATAATTCTGCTCTGCATGCATTCTTTAGTGTTTTACATTGCACAGACCACACAATCATAAAGGGCAATGGGTTCTATAACTGATTCAAGTATTTTTAGCCAGATCCTCACTGGTATGTCAAATTGTATGTTCCTTTTGATGGCAGAGAAGGCCCTTCTTGCCTTGTCTCTCAGCTCATTCACAACTTTGTGGAAGTTTCCTGGTATATATATATATATTTTGTCTGCTCTAGGGCAATGGTGCCTAGATGGAATTTGTATTTGTGGTCCTGGCGAATGAACCTTTTTTGGAACACCATAATTTTTGTCTTACTGAGATTTACTGTCAGGGCCAAGGTCTGACAGAATCTGTGCAGAAGACCTAGGTGCTGCTGTAGGCCCTCCTTGGTTGGTGACATAAGCACCAGGTCATCAGTAAACAGTAGACATTTGCCATCAGATTCTAGTAGGGTGCCGGGTGCTGCAGACTGTTCTAGTCCCCTTGCCAATTCTTTGATATAAACAGTTGAAGTCGGAAGTTTACATACACCTTAGCCAAATACATTTAAACTCAGTTGTTCACAATTCCTGACATTTAATCCTAGTAAAAATTCCCTGTCTTAGGTCAGTTAGGATCACCACTTTATTTTAAGAACGTGAAATGTCAGAATAATGGTAGAGTGAATTATTTATTTCAGCTTTTATTTCTTTCATCACATTCCCAGTGGGTCAGAAGTGTACATATACTCAATTAGTATTTGGTAGCATTGCCTTTAAATTGTTTAACTTGGGTCAAACGTTTTGGGTAGCCTTCCACAAGCTGTCCACAATAAATTGGGTGCATTTTGGCCCATTCCACCTGACAGAGCTGGTGTAACTGAGTCAGGTTTGTAGGCCTCCTTGCTCGCACACTTTTTTCAGTTCTGCCCATACATTTTCTATAGGATTGAGGTCAGGGCTTTGTGATGTCCACTCCAATACCTTGACTTTGTTGTCCTTAAGCCATTTTGCCACAACTTTGGAAGTATGCTTTGGGTCATTGTCCATTTGGAAGACCCATTTGCGACCAAGCTTTAACTTCCTGACTGATGTCTTGAGACGATGCTTCAATATATCCACATAATTTCCCAGCCTCATGATGCCATCTATTTTGTGAAGTACACCAGTCCATCCTGCAGCAAAGGACCCCAACAACATGATCCTGCCACCCCTGTGCTTTACGGTTGGGATGGTGTTCTTCAGCTTGCAAGCCTCCCTCTTTTTCCTCCGAACATAACGATGTTTATCATGGCCAAACAGTTGTATTTTTGTTTCATCAGACCAGAGGACATTTCTACAAAAAGATCTCTGTCCCCATGTGCAGTTGCAAACTGTAGTCTGGCAGTTTTATGGCGGTTTGGGAGCAGTGGCTTCTTCCTTGCTGAGCGGCCTTTCAGGTTTTGTCAATATAGGACTCGTTTTACTGTGGATATAGATACTTTAGTACCTGTTTCCTCCAGCCTCTTCACAAGGTCCTTTGCTGTTGTTCTGGGATTGATTTGCACTTTTCACATCAAAGTATGTTCATCATCCTGAGCGGTATGACGGCTGCCTGGTCCCATGTTGTTTATACTTGCGTACTATTGTTTGTACAGATGAACGTGGTACCTTCAGGCGTTTGGAAATTGCTCCCAAGGATGAAGCAGACTTGTGGAGGTCTACAATTTTTTTGCTGAGGTCTTGGCTGATTTATTTTGATTTTCCCATGATGTCAAGCAGAGGCACTGAGTTTGAAGGTAGGCCTTGGAATACATCCACAGGTACACCTCCAATTGACTCAAATGATGTCAATTAGCCTAACAGAAGCTTCTGAAACCATGACATAATTTTCTGGAATTTTCCAAGCTGTTTAAAGACACAGTCAACTTATTGTGTGTAAACTTCTGACCCACTGGAATTACAGTGAATTACAGTGCATTATAAGTGAAATAATCTGTCTGTAAACAATTGTTGGAAAATTACTTGTGTCATGCTGATGTCTAACTGACTTGCCAAAACTATAGTTTTTAAAGTATTTTGTGGAGTGGTTGAAAAATGAGTTTTAATGACTCCAACCTAAGTGATAGTAAACTTCCGACTTCAACTGTATGTTGAAGAGGGTGGGGCTTAAGCTGCATCCCTCTATCCACAGCTCTGTGGAATGAAATGTGTGTGTGTCTTGCAAATTTTACCCTGATTGAGGACAGCTTGGCTGTCAAAACGTTGTTGCATAAAATGTTGCATCTGAGCTCCTAGAGTGTGCGACTCGCCTTTATTTTCAAGTTTTGCCAATTTTAACCACACACTTGTTGTTTGTGTACATGGATTTTATAATGTTGTACGTTTTTCCCCCAACACCACTTTCCATCAATTTGTATAGCAGACTCTCATGCCAAATTGAGTCAAAGGCTTTTTTGAAATCAACAAAGCATGAGAAGACTTTGCCTTTGTTTTGGTGTGTTTGTTTGTCAATTAGGGTGTGCAGGGTGAATGCGTGGTCTGTTGTACGGTGATTTGGTAAAAAGCCAGGTTGCTGTTGACCCATATCCCACAGTTGTTATTGGGGTCAAATGTATCTCCACTTTTGTGGATTGGGGTGATCAGTCCTTGGTTCCAAATTTTGAGGAAGATGCCAGAGCTAAGGATGATGTTAAAGAGTTTAAGTATAGCTAATTGCAATTTGTTGTTTGTATATTTTATCATTTAATTGAGGATACCATCAACACCACAGGCCTTTTTAGGTTGGAGGGTTTGTATTTGGTCCTGTAGTTCATTCAATGTAATTGGAGAATCCAGTGGGTTCTGGTAGTCTTTAATAGTTCATTCTCTCTGTCTCTCTCTTTCTTCTCTCGCTCTCTTCTCTCTCTGTTTTTCTTCTATCTCTATCGCTCTTCTTCCTCTCTCTTCAGGTCTAGGTGAAGATGATGCCATCATGCTCTTCGCACCAACTCTCTTTCACCAAATCCAGCGTATGGAGAGTCTTATACACTGCTCAAACACTAAAACTGGAACACTAAACCTGGAATACTAAAATAACACATCCTAGTTCTGAATGAATGAAATATTCATATTAAATACTTTTTTCTTTACATAGTTGAATGTGCTGACAACAAAATCACACAAAAATTATCAATGGAAATCAAATTTATCAACCCATGGAGGTCTGGATTTGGAGTCACACTCAAAATTAAACTGGAAAACCACACTACAGGCTGATCCAACTTTGATGTAATGTCCTTAAAACAAGTCAAAACGAGGCTCAGTAGTGTGTGTGGCCTCCACGTGCCTGTATGACATCCCTACAATGCCTGGGCATGCTCCTGATGAGGTGGCGGATGGTCTCCTGAGGGATCTCCTCCCAGACCTGGACTAAAACATCCGCCAACTCCTGGACAGTCTGTGGTACAACGTGGCGTTGGTGGATGGAGCGAGACATGATGTCCCAGATGTGCTAAATTGGATTCAGGTCTGGGGAATGGGCGGGCCAGTCCATAGCATCAATGCCTTAATCTTGCAGGAACTGCTGACACACTCCAGCCACATGAGGTCTAGCATTGTCTTGCATTAGGAGGAACCCAGGGCCAACCGCACCAGCATATGGTCTCACAAGGGGTCTGAGGATCTCATCTCGTTACCAAATGGCAGTCAGGCTACCTCTGGCGAGCACATGGAGGGCTGTGCGGCCCCCCAAAGAAATGCCACCCCACACCATGACTGACCCACCGCAAAAACGGTCATGCTGGAGGATGTTGCAGGTAGCAGAACCTTCTCCACGGCGTCTCCAGACTCTGTCACGTCTGTCACGTGCTCAGTGTGAACCTGCTTTCATCTGTGAAGAGCAGAGGGCGTCAGTGGCGAATTTGCCAATCTTGGTGTTCTCTGGCAAATGCCAAACGTCCTGCACGGTGTTGTAAGCACAACCCCCACCTGTGGACGTCGGGCCCTCATACCACCCTCATGTAGTCTGTTTCTGACCGTTTGAGCAGACACATGCACATTTGTGGCCTGCTGGAGGTCATTTTGCAGGGCTCTGGCAGTGCTCCTCCTGCTCCTCCTTGCACAAAGGCGGAGGTAGCGGTCCTGCTGCTGAGTTGTTGCCCTCCTACGGCCTCCTCCACGTCTCCTGATGTACTGGCCTGTCTCCTGGTAGCGCCTCCATGCTCTGGACACTACGCTGACAGACACAGCAATCCTTCTTGCCACAGCTCGCATTGATGTGCCATCCTGGATGAGCTGCACTACCTGAGCCACTTGTGTGGGTTGTAGACTCCGTCTCATGCTACCACTAGAGTGAAAGCACCGCCAGCGTTCAAAAGTGACCAAAACATCAGCCAGGAAGCATAGGAAATGAGAACTGGTCTGTGGTCACCACCTGCAGAACCACTCCTTTATTGGGGGTGTCTTGCTAATTGCCTATAATTTCCACCTGTTGTCTATTCCATTTGCACAACAGCATGTGAAATTTATTGTCAATCAGTGTTGCTGCCTAAGTGGACAGTTTGATTTCAGAGAAGTGTGATTGACTTGGAGTTACATTGTGTTGTTTAAGTGTTCCCTTTATTTTTTTGAGCAGCGTATGTTTTCAGCTGAAGCCACTCATTGGGAATAGTGTTGCATCCTTACAGTAAATAAATACATTGAAATATATTGTATACTGTAGAAGACGACCATCGGTTAACTTTTTTCAAGAGGCCATGCTATGGAGTCAATATACTTAATGTAAGCAACAGGGGTGAAGTAATGTAGGGGCTTGGTTCAGTGGCACACCAAAAACCATTGTGGGCTGTTCAATCTCCGTTAATGTGGTCACACAGGTTTAAGTCATTCATCAGCCCCTAGGATGATGCAATTATTACCTTCTCCCTTTACTGATGCTTCCTTTATTTCATGCAGAAAACAATATTTATTGGCTACTGCGATGCATTCATTTTCGACTGTGATCTTGTACTAAATCACCTTGTGTGTAACCTTATAATGATAATGAGCGCATTGTCTAATACCGTAGTCATATTACTCACTTCTCCTCCCTCTGTAACACTACACGCTAACCGTAAGGCTGATTTCTCAGGTCATATATAGCTATATTTACTGTCACAGCTTACTTAAATAATCACTTGCACGTCGGAACACATTATGGCCCTCTGTCAAGGTAATATCACATTGTCAACGCTGTTGGGAAGCAAATATTAAACCATAGATCAATGTTTAACAATTTATAAAGGACTGAATGCGAATGTCACCGTTTCCATTACTAGTGGCCTTTGGCTATATTATAATAATTTAATTCCGCATATCAGGCAAAAGCTTTTATCATTATTGCTTTTTTTATGTCTAAAAGGATCATGGCAACATGTATTATGTACAGTATGTCTGTTTAAATGAGACATGGCACTGATTGAACAATTGTGCCCCATACCTTTGCACACAGTTGGCTTGTTGTCAGGCAGAGTAGAGTAGATGGGACATGGTAATAATCATTTCCCTTGATGTATTGCCATGTTGCTTGCAACAGTACAGGATCTGCGTTTCCTACAGTAAATTTAGTTTTCTGATGTGCCTGGTGTTCCTACAGCCTTCAGGGCGGGTAGGTAGTCGTTAAGGGAGTGCCTTGGGTAATGCTTCCTTCCTGATGGCCTGATCCAAATCCTAACCCCTGCTGTTGCTGTGCATGAGTGGAGAGAAGCTCCTCACCTCCCCTATATTCACCTCCTTATCATAGGTGATCTCACTCTGGGTCCAATGAACCACTTGTTGGAAAATCCCTCCACTCCTCCATCCCTGATCCTGAGTCAGGGGCCTGGTGGGTGCGAGGGGAGGCGACGCCCCCCTGTTTGCCCATGGGATCAACCAGGATCAAACAGGGCGCTCTGCCTGCTGGCCGCTGGGAACCTCCAAGTGAATCTGATTAATTCTCTATGGAAGAGGCGTTGGAGACGGGGTCAAAGCATGGCAGCTTGGATTACCTTGGAAGAAGAAGAGAACGAGAAAGGTTTGAAAAAAGAGGCATTTGTCTCTCTCAAACAAGCGGTTGTGGGCTAACAAGGGGTAAAATTGAAAGATGTGGAGAGAAATCTCAATTTCCCCTGTCAAATCAGCATGATACCTGGCCCCTGGATTTAATTGGTCGAGACACCTCACCTAATCCCTGAGTCGGTAGGCTCCTTGGAACCTTGGAGCGGCATGGACCTTAAGCTCCATTCGTCAATGAGGCAGACAAAAGAGTCAAAAGAGGAAAGTTGATAAGAAAGTTGGGAGCCTGAGTAGAGTTTCACGTTACTTAAAAGTGCACATGATATCTGGGCACCTCGGTGACCTTTGGTGACCTCAGAGAGCAGGTCCCTTATGCTGGATCTTCCTCTGACTAGAGGAGGGTGTGTGAGAAGGATGCTACAACAGCTGTATTACCATCCAAGATAGGAGTGCTTCTAAGAGTGTTGGAGATCTCCTGATACTTGTGTAATGGCACAATGTTTGTTTTTCACTTAAGAGCAATTAACTATTTTTAATACACTTATGTAAATACAACAAGACAACGGAGCCACTTTGGTGTTAAAAAAATATTTGTATGGCACTTCAGGGATTGTATGTGTGGCAAAACTGATTTATTCATATTTATTTCTAAACAGGGTTGTGATTGCTTTAGGTGATTACATTGCAAGTGAATGCATAAATATTTATTTTATGCTTTTAAGACATTTTAAGGCTATATCACGCTTCAGGAGAAGACCCAGATGCAGACAGTTTCAAAGTAACAAAAGTTTATTACAAAAACTGGGTGGCAGGCAAAGGACAGGTCAAAGGCAGGCAGAGGTCAGTAATTCAGAGCAGAGTCAGAAGGGTACAGAACGGCAGGCAGTCTCAAGGTCAGGGCAGGCAGAGGTCAGTAATCCAGGGTGGTGTGACAAGGTACAGGATGGCAGGCAGGCTCAGGGTCAGGGCAGGCAGAATAATCAAAACTGGGAAAGCTAGAAAACAGGAACTAGAGAAAGACAGGAGCATGGGAAAAACGTTGATAGGCTTGACGAAACAAAACAGACTGGCAACAGACAAACAGAGAACACAGCTGTAAATACACTGGGGATAATGAGGATCAGGGAGATCAGGCTAACCATTCTCTCCATTCATATATAAATCTTCTTATGTGGGCAGTATTGAGTAGCTTGGAGGAATAAGGTACCCAGAGGTGCTCAGAGTAAACTGCCTGCTACTCAGTCCCAGTTGCTAATATATGCATATTATTAGTATATTTGGATAGAAAACACTCTGAATTTTCAAGAACTGTTTGAATGATGTCTGTGAGTTTAACAAAACTCATATGGCTGGCAAAAACCGGAGAAAAAATCCAACCAGGAGGTGGGAAGTCTGAGGTTGGTCGTTTTTCAACTCATTCCCTATTGACGATACAGTGGGATATTGGTCATGTTGCACTTCCTAAGGCTTCCACTAGATGTCACAAGTCTTAGAACCTTGTTTGATGCTTCTACTGTGAGGTGGGGGCGAACGAGAGGGGAATGAGTCAGAGGTTTGCCAGAACTGTTTGATGTGAGAGTACTATTCAAACTATCATCAACTTGTTATTAAGGTGTGTGAGGCCAAAGACCATTGGTCCAAGAAATAGTTCCTAAATGTTTGGCTAACAGGGGGCACTCTCTGGGTCTCATAATATTCCCACCTAGCCATCAAACATTGAAATGTAATCAGCGCTCCCAGTCTAACTTCACATAAAAACGTGTTAAAGTTCATTTCTATGATTATTAAAGCAAAATATTATTTTATGAATATTTAATCTCCACCTTTAATAGTGAAGAATACAACATTGCCTTTTATAGATCACCACTGTCTGCACTATTGTACATTACACATTGATTTAGAAGACAGAATATCTGTACATTAGGTTTAGCTAATTAGCACTCTGTGATGGTTAAAGCATGACTTGAGGCCTCTTGATTAAATGACATAGGCCTTCATTAGGAGAAACATTCCCAGTGTTTATAACACAAGCCTATATTACATGCAGTACAGCTGGTTGAGGACATGTAGCTGTTAGGGTGATAGTTTGGTGATAGTTGTTTATGGATGTTTGGTGATATTTGTTTAGGGATGTTTGCTAATATGTCCTCAACCAGCTGTACTGTATTTGTTTAGTGGTGTTTGGTAGTAGTTGTTTAGGGATGTTAGGTGATAGTTGTTTAGGGATGATTGGTGATATTTGTTTATGGATGTTTGGTGGTAAAGTAGTTGTTTAGGGATGTTTGGTGATATTTGTTTAGGGGTGTTTGGTAGAAGTTATTTAGGGATGTTTGGTGATAGTTGTTTAGGGATGATTGGTGATATTTGTTTATGGATGTTTGGTGGTAAAGTAGTTGTTTAGGGATGTTTGGTGGTAGTTTTTTAGGGATGTTTGGTGGTAGTTTTTTAGGGATGTTTGGTGGTAGTTGTTTATGGATGATTGGTTGTAGTTGTTTTTGGATGATTGGTTGTAGTTGTTTTTGGATGATTGGTTGTGGTTGTTTTTGGATGTTTGGTGGTAGTTGTTTAGGGGTGATTGGTAGTAGTTGTTTAGGGATGTTTGGTGCTAGTTGTTTAGGGATGTTTGGTGCTAGTTGTTTAGAGATGTTTGGTGCTAGTTGTTTAGGGATTTTTGGTGCTAGTTGTCTAGGCATATTTGGTGCTAGTTGTCAAGGGATGTTTGGTGCTAGTTATTTTCACCCCTCTGAGAATGGAGCTCAACATGTAGCAGCCTTGGGGATTTCCATTTTGAAATTATAAATAATTTGACTTAAAATGAATTACACATCACAAAATCCACTGCTATAGCTATTGACAGTGCAACTAGTTAACTGTCAGGGTGGCATAGGGAAACACATCTTAGTTGGTAGAGAAGGGAATGGAAATAAACCCATGTCAGCCATGGTGATTATTTTCTTCATCAGAACGAGTAGGTGGCATTTATGACATGCATACAAATACAAACAAGCTACCTTGGTAAACAAAATATAATGTACCTCACATTTCTGTTTGACACTGTTTCTAGATGGATCTCATTGGTTATGATTTAATTTATGCGTGAAGACTAGAATGCAAACCTAAAAATGATTATTGGACATAATAGGCATGCAAATTGACTTTGGAGACATGGCAACCCTCTTGGATACAGCCTTGCAGCAGTACTCCATTAGTACTGCATTGTATCCCTCATAGCCATGTTTTAATTCTATTGTCCCTGTCGTTATTGTTATTAGCGTGCATCTCTTCTATTTAATGTCTCTGTATGCCACTGTGATGAGAGGTATAATTGTGTGCCAATCCTTAAGAAAAATAACACCCTTAATTATTCTGGTATTATAGTTATGCTGGCGATTAACGCTTGACTTCACAATTACATACTTCATTTGATTGCTTTTAGCGGCGGGATACAATAGGTTGTTTGCTATCGACATCAAGCATTGCACAGTTATGTATTGAGAGGAGAGGCAATGTCAAGGTTGAATACTCTGCTATCAGGAGTTAGGCTGCAACTACAGTGAATTCAGAAAGTATTCAGACCCCTTCACTTTTTCCACATTTTTGCTACATTACAGTCTTATTCTAAAATGGATGAAATAAAAATCCTCATCAATCTACACACAATACCCCATGATGACAAAGCAAAAACTGTTATTTAGACATTTTTGCAAAAAAAATCAAAATAAAATGAAATATTGCATTTAGATAAGTATTCAGACCCTTTACTCAGTACTTTGTTGAAGCACATTTGGCAGCAATTACAGCCTTGAGTCTTCTTGGGTATGACGCTACAAGCTTGGCACACTTGTATTTGGGGAGTTTCTCCCATTCTTCTCTGCAGATCCTCTCAAGCTCTGTCAGATTGGATGGGGAGCGTCACTGCACAGCTATTTTCAGGTTTCTCCAGAGATTTTAGATCGGGTTCAAGTTCGGGCTCTGGCTGGGCCACTCAAGGAAATTCCGAGACTTGTCCCGAACCCACTCCTGTGTTGTCTTGGCTGGCTGCTTAGGGTCTTTGTCCTGTTGGAAGGTGAATCTTTGTCCCAGTCTAAGGTCCTGAGTGCTCTGGAGCAGAATTTCATCAAGGACCTCTCTTTACTTTGCTCCGTTCATCTTTCCCTCGATCCTGACTAGTCTCCAAGTCCCTGCCACTGAAAAAAAATCCCCACAGCATGATGCTGCCACCACCATGCTTTACCGTAGGGATGGTTCCAGGTTTCCTCCAGACGTGACGCTTGGCATTCAGGCCAAAGAGTTCAATCTTGGTTTCATCAGACTAGAGAATCTTGTTTCTCATGGTCTGAGAGTCCTTTCGGTGCCTTTTGGCAAACTCCAAGCAGGCTGTCATGTGCCTTTTACTGAGGAGTGGCTTCCGTCTGGCCACTCTACCATAAAGGCCTGATTGGTGGAGTGATGCACAGATGGTTGTCCTTCTGGAAGGTTCTCCCATCTATACAGTGGAACTCTGGAGCTCTGTCAGAGTGACCATAAAGTTCTTGGTCACCTCCCAGACCAAGGCCCTTCTCCCCATTTGCAGAAAATTTTCATTAGGAGGTATTGTTTGTAGGTTGATGAGGAAATGTTTTTTCTTAATACATTTTAGAATAGGGCTGTAACTTAACAACATGTAGAAAAAGTCAAAGGGTCTGAATACTTTCCAAATGCACTGTATCTCCTTCTTCTCATCCTCACATCCATACGCAATAGAGGCATGCAATACTGTGAAACTCCTACATGTAGTAAATAAATATTTAAATTATTTTTCAAAATGAGTGGGCAGGGAGGGTAAGTTACAATGTCACAGTAAGCCAATGAGTGTGAGTGTGAGTGAGTGTGTTTTTGAAGACTTTATCCTTGATCCCTGTATAAGCATTCATTTCCCTCATTAGGTCATTATACAGTTGAAATTCTTCAACCTTAATACGACAGATTCCTGACACCTTAAGATGAAGTGTACTGTGTGGCAGCCGTCTTGCGAGCTCCGACCAAACATTGCTAATTGTAAATATGTTATTGGCACTTGCCCTGGAACTGACCCTGTATATAGCTTAATTACTTTCTTGTGTTCTTCTTAATTCTATTTCTCGTGTGTTTTTGTTCTACTTTTTTTTTTAATTTTTATAGTACTACTGATATTGATTACTGCTGTCACGTTCTGACCTTTATTTCCTTTGTTTTGTCATTATTTAGTATGGTCAGGGCGTGAGTTGGGGTGGGCAGTCTATGTTTGTTTTTCTATGATTTGGGTATTTCTATGTTTCGGCCTAGTATGGTTCTCAATCAGAGGCAGGTGTCATTAGTTGTCTCTGATTGAGAATCATACTTAGGTAGCCTGGGTTTCACTGTGTGTTTGTGGGTGATTGTTCCTGTCTCTGTGTTTGCACCAGATAGGGCTGTTTAGGTTTTCTCACATTTATTGTTTTGTTAGTCTATTCATGTTAGTTTTCTTTATTAAAGAACCATGAATAGAAACCACGCTGCATTTTGGTCCGCCTCTCCTTCAAGTCAAGAAAACCGTTACCACTGCATTGTTGGGAAAGAACAAGCAAGACTGTACTAGTGCACGTGACAATAAAAACTTGAAACACCTACTCACATACATACCGCATGAACTATGTGTCTCATAGGAAATCCTTTGATGTGGAGAAATATTATTTAGGAAAATCCTGATTTACACCTGACCATAAACTATGCCGGCTATAATAACCCAAACCTTAACGTATACCAATACCGACCATAAAGATGAACCTAACAAGTAAGTGACATTGTATTTTATATGTTGCTTTAATTCAATTCAGACCTAATTATACTGTGGTATACACCTGGCACTTGCACCCCACTACCACATTCCACAATGTTTAATATCTTTGGCTCTGCATCAAAGGCTGGTTTTCATGGTATTTGGCATTGAGCTATCTTAGAATGGGCCACATTAAAAAGTATCCCTCTTGATCTCCACATAAGAGGATATTCTAAGTATTTTCAATGTCAAAACCAACACCCGGTCAAAATTATGAACATGTAGAGATTAGTAGGAGAGGCTGAGAAAACATGACTTTTAAATTGTGCCAAAACACAGGTAAACAAAAATTCATACCTGAAAGTTTAATATACAGTAGGAAATGCATATCAAGTAATGTGTTAGCGCTTTATCTGTTCCCTTGCCTGCATGCACTCTCATCCCTTAATCTGTTCCCTTGCCTGCATGCACTCTCATCCCTTAATCTGTTCCCTTGCCTGCATGCACTCTCATCCCTTTATCTGTTCCCTTGCCTGCATGCACTCTCATCCCTTAATCTGTTCCCTTGCCTGCATGCACTCTCATCCCTTAATCTGTTCCCTTGCCTGCATGCACTCTCATCCCTTTATCTGTTCCCTTGCCTGCATGCACTCTCATCCCTTTATCTGTTCCCTTGCCTGCATGCACTCTCATCCCTTAATCTGTTCCCTTGCCTGCATGCACTCTCATCCCTTAATCTGTTCCCTTGCCTGCATGCACTCTCATCCCTTAATCTGTTCCCTTGCCTGCATGCACTCTCATCCCTTTATCTGTTCCCATGCCTGCATGCACTCTCATCCCTTAATCTGTTCCCTTGCCTGCATGCACTCTCATCCCTTAATCTGTTCCCTTGCCTGCATGCACTCTCATCCCTTAATCTGTTCCCTTGCCTGCATGCACTCTCATCCCTTTAGCTGTTCCCTTGCCTGCATGCACTCTTATGGATCGTTTTAACATAATTTTATATTATATCGTATCAATGACTTCATGCTATAGCCATTTGAACCACACCTTCAGCTACACCTACATCCAAAAGAACAGAGTATCCCCAAGGCTACAGTCAACAACACAATACCATGTTGGAGAGAACCTGACATGAATGCTGTTTGCTTGCCAATGTTATTACAGGCCAAATTGGGTTCAGATATTGCTAGTTAGCACACCAGATGCTGAATTCAATAAAACAATTTCATTATACCTGATGGAGGAGGCGAAACAGACAAGTGAAGGGTATGAGCCAACATTCAAATGAAAACAAGATCAATACACACTGTTCACAGATGTTCATTTACATTGTTTACTAACTACCATTTCACTTACTATTTCACTCCTATTTATTGTCATATAAATGGCTAGGGACTGGGGCGTGAAATTGATCTAAGGTGACGGTTGTGCTACTGTAGTGTATCCAAATGAAATTCTCTAGATTAATGAGCGGCTGAAATGTAGAGGTTATTTGGGTTAGACCCAAAGGTTTAGTTGCTAGGGAGGGAGTTGATGGAAAACAGTTTGCACTCCCTCAGTAAGTTTTTCAACCTGAACTTTGAGTGATAAAGCGTCTGTATGATAAAGTGGCAGCCTGTATGATAACATTTGGAGTGGGGTGCTGCTACAGACTAGAGGCAAGTCCTGGGGTGTAACGTTGTACGCTGAGAGTCGGGAAGCAAGTTCAGGAAGTGAATACATTTAATTAATAAATGAACAAAACAAGATACACAAACAGCGCACCGACATGAAACAGCAACAATGACGACTGGGGAAGAAACCCAAGGGAGTGACATATAAAGGGCAGTTGATCAAGGAGGTTATGGAGTCCAGGTGAGTGTCATTATGCCTGTAATACGCTGGTGACAGGTGTAACGAGCAGCCAAACGAGCAGCCTGGTGACCTAGAGGCTGGAGAGGGACACAAGTGACATGGGGCTTGGAGAGGCAGGGGTTAGGTCCAGCTTTAAAGAAAGGCCTTTATAAAAATTATTAAGAAAGGTTCATCCTTTGTTAAAAATGTATATTTTTGCCTTTATACAGATTAGAAAGTCTAATTTCCGACTGATTGAAGATGAAACTTTGTTTAAAGTACCGTCCTTTCTTAAGCCATATAAAGCGGGTTACAAAGCTGGTTTTCCTCCAGAAAACAGAAGAAATATCACATATACTTATTCGCAACATTTTTTGGGGGGAATAAAAAAAAAGGTATTATATTTATTAATGATATTATGAATAGAAACTGTGTAGTTATGTCACATATGCAGCTATTGAAAATATATGTGAACGTCAACTCAATCCAAACTTACAACTGACTGATTGCAGCATTACCACAAAAATGGAGGAGGCAAGTGGAAGAGGGAGAAGGTAGGGAACTTGGCAGAAAATAATTGGTATAAATAGAAATATATACTGTACCAGTTTAATTTGAGGACAAAAATGTTAGCAGCTGCGCCATACAGGTTGTAAAATAAATGGGAAGAGATTTTTGATGTACCGATTCCATGGCACATGAACTGATACAAAAAACAACACTTGATTCAACACTTTGAGTTTTTCAATTTAAATTACAATACAAAATTCTGCCACCAGCAGAATGCTACATATAGGGCATACAACAATCTCAGCTCTGCGAAGAGACAATCACTAGATCATTTATTCTGGTATTGCCCCTATGAAGCTTGTTTATGGTCACAGGTTCAGGAGTGTTTAAAAAATCACAACGTTCACTTTAAATGAACCTTCCAAATAGCAGTGTTGGGCGATCTGGAAAGCCATAGTAAATCAATCAATAATATAATAATACTGGTGGGGAAGGTTTTCATCTTTAGCTCGCAATCTGTAGATAGTATGCGATTAGAAAGGTAAAAAATGTATGTAAAACGTCACAGCACAATTGAAAA
Organism: Oncorhynchus kisutch; assembly: GCF_002021735.2. Lineage (NCBI taxonomy): Eukaryota > Metazoa > Chordata > Actinopteri > Salmoniformes > Salmonidae > Oncorhynchus > Oncorhynchus kisutch. The sequence continues at coordinate 44,828,318 of NC_034180.2, read as the reverse complement.
ATATATGGCACAAAGAAACCAAATGAGGGTGGCCAATGATGATCGGTGGGATGGGTTGAGAGTGACTGAGGGTTGGGATTAAAGAGTTTATGTTCGATAATGTATTATTGTTATGTGATTGCTGTATGTAAATGTACTATGATTGTAAAATGTGTATGTAAAATGTGTATGTAAAATGTACATGTAAAATGTGTATGTAAAATGTGTATGTAAAATGTATATGTAAAATGTATATGTAAAATGTACAGTGCCTTCGGAAAGTATGTGTGACTTTTTCCACATTTTGTTACGCTACAGCCTTATTCTTAAATTGATTAAATAACAACATTTCCTCAGCGAACTACACACAAAACCCATAAAGAAAAAGAAAAAATGTTTTTTAGAAATGTTTTGGCTATTTAAAAAAAATGGGCCTTGGTCAGGGAGGTCAGGGAGGTGACCAAGAACTCGAACTGGTCACTCTGACAGAGCTCAAGAGTCCCTCTGTGGAGATGGGATAACCTTCCAGAAGGACAACCATCTCTGCAGCACTCCACCAATCAAGCCTTTATGGTAGAGTGGCCAGACAGAATCCGCTCCTCAGTAAAAGGCACATGACAGCCCGCTTGGAGTTTGCCAAAAGGTACCTAAAGACTCTAAGACCATGAGAAACAAGACTCTCTAGTCTGATGAAACCAAAATTGAACTATTAGGCCTAAATGCCAAGCGTCACGTCTGGTGGAAACCTAGCACAATCACTACGGTGAAGCATGGTGCTGGCAGCATCATGCTGTGGGGATGTTTTTCAGCGGCAGGGACTGGGAGACTAGTCGGGATCGAGGCAAAGATGAACGGAGCAAAGTACAGAGAGATGAAAACCTGCTCCAGAGCACTCAGGACCTCAGACTGGGGCCAAGGTTCACCTTTCAAAAGGACAATCACCCTAAGCACACAGCCAAGACAACACAGAAATGGCTTATGGACAAGTCTCTGAATTTTCTTGAGTGGCCCAGCCAGAGTCCGGACTTGAACCCGATCGAACATCTCTGAGAGACCTGACAATAGCTGTGTTGCAACGCTCCCCATCCAACCTGACAAAGCTTGAGAGGATCTGCAGAGAAAAATGGGAGAAACTCCTCAAATACAGGTGTGCCAAGCTTGTAGCATCATACCCAGGAAGACTCGAGGCTGTAATCACTGCTAAAGGTGCTTCAACAAAGTACTGAGTAAAGGGTCTGAATACTTATGCAACTGATGATGATGATTTTATTTATTATAAATGACTAAACAGTTCTAAAACCTGTTTTTGCTCCGTCATTACGGGGTATTGTGTGTAGACTGATGAGGAAAAAAGCAATTATAAATATATATGTACAGTGCCTTGCGAAAGTATTCGGCCACCTTGAACTTTGCGACCTTTTGCCACATTTCAGGCTTCAAACATAAAGATATAAAACTGTATTTTTTTGTGAAGAATCAACAACAAGTGGGACATAATCATGAAGTGGAACGACATTTATTGGATATTTCAAACTTTTTTAACAAATCAAAAACTGAAAAATTGGGCGTGCAAAATTATTCAGCCCCTTTACTTTCAGTGCAGCAAACTCTCTCCAGAAGTTCAGTGAGGATCTCTGAATGATCCAATGTTGACCTAAATGACTAATGATGATAAATACAATCCACCTGTGTGTCTCCGTATAAATGCACCTGCACTGTGATAGTCTCAGAGGTCCGTTAAAAGCGCAGAGAGCATCATGAAGAACAAGGAACACACCAGGCAGGTCCGAGATACTGTTGTGAAGAAGTTTAAAGCCGGATTTGGATACAAAAAGATTTCCCAAGCTTTAAACATCCCAAGGAGCACTGTGCAAGCGATAATATTGAAATGGAAGGAGTATCAGACCACTGCAAATCTACCAAGACCTGGCCGTCCTTCTAAACTTTCAGCTCATACAAGGAGAAGACTGATCAGAGATGCAGCCAAGAGGCCCATGATCACTCTGGATGAACTGCAGAGATCTACAGCTGAGGTGGGAGACTCTGTCCATAGGACAATAATCAGTCGTGTATTGCACAAATCTGGCCTTTATGGAAGAGTGGCAAGAAGAAAGCCATTTCTTAAAGATATCCATAAAAAGTGTTGTTTAACGTTTGCCACAAGCCACCTGGGAGACACACCAAACATGTGGAAGAAGGTGCTCTGGTCAGATGAAACCAAAATTGAACTTTTTGGCAACAATGCAAAACGTTATGTTTGGCGTAAAAGCAACACAGCTCATCACCCTGAACACACCATCCCCACTGTCATACATGGTGGTGGCAGCATCATGGTTTGGGCCTGCTTTTCTTCAGCAGGGACAGGGAAGATGGTTAAAATTGATGGGAAGATGGATGGAGCCAAATACAGGACCATTCTGGAAGAAAACCTGATGGAGTCTGCAAAAGACCTGGGACTGGGACGGAGATTTGACAATGATCCAAAACATAAAGCAAAATCTACAATGGAATGGTTCAAAAATAAACATATCCAGGTGTTAGAATGGCCAAGTCAAAGTCCAGACCTGAATCCAATCGAGAATCTGTGGAAAAAACTGAAAACTGCTGTTCACAAATGCTCTCCATCCAACCTCACTGAGCTCGAGCTGTTTTGCAAGGAGGAATGGGAAAAAATGTCAGTCTCTCGATGTGCAAAACTGATAGAGACATACCCAAAGCGACTTACAGCTGTAATCGCAGCAAAAGGTGGCGCTACAAAGTATTAACTTAAGGGGGCTGAATAATTTTGCACGCCCAATTTTTCCGTTTTTGATTTGTTAAAAAAGTTTGAAATATCCAATAAATGTCGTTCCACATCATGATTGTGTCCCACTTGTTGTTGATTCTTCACAAAAAAATACAGTTTTATATCTTTATGTTTGAAGCCTGAAATGTGGCAAAAGGTCACAAAGTTCAAGGGGGCCGAATACTTTCGCAAGGCACTGTATATATAGTATATATATTTAAAAGAAAGGCTTTCATCACAATGTTTTGTATGCAGGTTGTAAGTAATACACATATTTCAAAATGCAATATACTAACCTTTTTTTGTTAGAGATAAAATGTGAAACAACTTTGACGTTGACTTGTTCATCATCATGTAAGTGTATGTCATCATATGTTTTATATTGCCTGCTATGGCAAATTGAGTTACCTTCTCAAATATTATGCAATTAGATTAGAATTTGATTATTGCTCGTGCTGTAGAATGTGGTTACATCAAGTTGCACTGTAGGTTGTCTAAAACCCATCAACAAAACACAAAACTACCTCTAAAACTTAGGCACCTTGAGAATTTGTCACAATGCATGATACTGTTAAACACAGCCACCAGTCATCAACCATGCACCAGAACATTCATCAGACTGCAGTGTGGACTTATGAGACACATTGATAACACTGATGTCAGTAGGATTACAATCTAAATCTAAATTGTGCCCTACCGCCTTAGTTCTCCAATAAAATATATTTCCTGTTTCCTAGGTCCTATTTAAGGTCTATTTGGACTCCATCTCAGTGGTCCCAGTCAGTGCTCTGTCTGTCTGAAGCTTCTCTCCGCTATATCTCCTATATCTCCTATCTCCTCTTTCCTCTCTCCTCTCTTATATCTCCTCTATCCTCTCCCCTATATCTCCTCTTTCCTTTCTCCTCTCCTATATCTCCTCTCTCCTACATTGCCTCTCCCCTATATCTCCTCTACCCTCTCTCCTCTCCCATATATCTCCTCTCTCCTCTCCTCTACTCTACTATATCTCCTCTCTCATATCTCCTCCTATATCTTCTCTCTTTTATATCTCCTCTCCCCTATATCTCCTATCTCCTCTTTCCTCTCTCCTAAATCTTCTCTCTCCCCTATATCTCCTTTCTCCTATATATCTTCTCTCATATCTCCTCGCTCCTATGTCTCCTCTCTCCTCTCCCCTATATCTCCTCTCTCCTATATCTACTCTCTTCTCTCCCCTATATCTCCTCTCCCCTATATCTCCTTTCTCCTATATCTCTTCTCTCATATATCCTCGCTCCTATGTCTCCTCTCTCCTCTCCCCTATATCTCCTCTCTCCTATATCTACTCTCTTCTCTCCCCTATATCTCCTCTCCCCTATATCTCCTTTCTCCTATATCTCTTCTCTCATATCTCCTCGCTCCTATGTCTCCTCTCTTCTCTCCCCTATATCTCCTCTCTCCTATATCTCCTCTCTCCTCTTTCCGCCCCGATCATGCCCATTGATTACACTATCCCGTCGGTGAGCTTTTCCAATAGGCACTGGAGGTCAGGCCTTGGCATCCACTCCAACCAGAACAAAAAGAGGGGAGCGATTTGACAAATTGTACTACTTTTTACTTCACTGACCTAAACCAGAGGGATATCGTGCATGGCATTAGCAAAAAAAGGTGTTCAGCTCCAGTGATGAATTCTGGCTCTCAAAGGATTCGTGGCGCTAGTCAATTTCTTCTTCGCTCTTTTGTAGCTTTTTTCATGCCCTATTATTGCAAGTAGGCAACCTCAAGGAAAAGACTGGAGCAGATATCTACAGCTTAATTGTAACATTTGGGCTTTAGGGCCTACTTCCTTTTGATAAAAATTTAAAAACACACTTACAAGTACTTCTGCCTTTTTCTAAGTATACTGACCATGATTTAAATGTGCTAGATGAAAATTTACTCAGGGAATCATTTTAACTTAAATACTAGCCTTTCCTATGTTTAGCTGGAATTACGAGTCAGTAGTAGCTAGGTTATTTGACCAAATAGAACAGTCTGTGGAGGTCACAGGAGGCTGCTGAGGGGAGGACGGCTCATAATAATGTCCGGAATGGAAACATCTGGAAACTATGTTTTTTTATGTATTTGATACCATTCCACCCGTCCCCTCCAGTCATTATCATGAGCCTTTTCTCCTAATTTAAGGAGCCACCAACCTCCTGTGGTGGAGCTGTTGTATCCTCTCAGGCTTCTCTAGCTCTCCATTTCAAACGGAGAGAAAATGGTTAAATGCCACTAATCCTCTGTCTCCAATGAGCAAGTGATTTATCATTGGTCCTGACAATAGGAAGCTTGTTTATCTTCCTTAGATATATCTCGAACCGCAGGTTTCTTTTCAGACCAGGAAGTGTGGCAACTTGACAAGTTGAAATGTGGCCGTAATTGTCTATCCTGCATATAAAGTTAGGTATAATGGAAATAGACCCATCTCGGGATGTTTTCCAGCAAAATGACCTAATTTACTGTATTGACATTATTGACCTCTGGAAGGGGAAACGGATTCCTGTGACCTCGGCCAGAAAACATATGAGAGGATCAATACTATGAGGTCACAGTTCACTCTGCTCCCAACTGAGGTTGATTGCGGAATGAACTCTATTAAAAGTTTCCAAAGCTGAAAAGCCCAACATTATTTGGTTCGGATGAAGGAGAGCACAAGCAGGAAAACCCTAAGGTACATTGATAGTAATGGAGTTTGTCTTTGTCACTTTAATTGAAGGTGCAACCAAATCCAATGAATGCAGCGAGTTCTATGTGACTGGAATTTGGTAAAGGGAGTGAATGCTCCAAGATGAAAGACTTGATTAACTGTGAACTTCAGTAAAGGTTACACTCTGTTCAACCCATGAACACACAGTCCGGCAACGTGCTACAAATTGACAGACGTCTTTTCATCCATTTAAACAAACCGAGCACTAACATATACTGTACACTTTAGTAGAATGCACTTGGAGCTTTTGGTAAGTAATGTATGCATTATGTTACTGTACATTTGGTCTACGTTTGTGGGGGGGACATACAGTATACTACAAACTGGTAGGCTACAAACACTCATTCTTACATGAGTGAAGAGCATATGGAATGAAACTAGGCCTATAGTCACCACATAAGTTCTATGTGATTTGATTGTAAGGCGGGGGACGTAAATGCATTCACAAATAGCACCCCTAATGAAGGCTAGGCATTCCGGATTGAGTATCCTTCTGCTGCCACGGCGTGTGTTCTCCCATTCCCCACAGCTCCACAGTGGCCTCATCAGTCACCTCTCCCTTAACTCCCTCTCCCTCTATCCCCACCCCCTAGCCAAGACTCACTTTTCCTCTATTTACCCAGAAAAAGCTATAATGGGTCTCTTTGTGCCATTGACGGCCACTCAGCCATGACGGCTGGCCCAGTCAACAGAAAATATATTTTTTCTTCTCCCCTTTATCAGGAGTTGGCTTCAATTAGCCAAGTTACATTATTTTAATGAATGTCCTCGGTGACCTTCAGTCTTCAGTTCTCCTGTAAATGAGGGGGGGAAGGGGGGGATAACAGGTTTTGTTTACTGGTTGATAAATGTGTGTAATGGCAATAGATAAAGGTTTGGAAAAGGGGGGTTGGGGGGGTAGCATTGAAGATTTATATACTCCCCCAGCTTCCAGGCAGTGACATGTCCGCTGACTTGCCTCTCTCTCCACTCTAGCTAGATAATTACTATTCCTTTAGTCCTTCTTTTGGTGCAGATAGCCCATCGGGCTCTAGCCTAGCTGTCTCTGTGTTCAGTCTGCCAGGACAGCTGGATGGGGATGAAGGATAAGGAGATTCAATTCGGCGTTGTAACCTTTCCACCGGTATCTCTGGGATAACCAGATGAATACAGGTTTATAATATCTGACCTGTCTGACGAGAGGAGGAGAAAAGAAACACATTGATGTGATTCGGCTAATACTTCCACCAATTGCTGAGCACCGCTGCACAGTCATAAAAATGAAAGACTGTCGGCGGACTGTAAGAAATGTGCCATATTTTTTTGTACTTTGTATTTCAGCTCTGTCTATGCCTGGACGTATTAGAGTGCACGGTAGACAGGGCACCGGCTGAATTTCCTGTTTGTGTCTCATCACCTGTCAGTTCTCATCCCTTCCCTCTTCCCCTGAAGACCGTTATCAGGCTTGTCAAAAACCTTAAATGGATACCGGGATACTTATACGGAATCAAACTCGGTTTATAGAGAGAAAACACGACAAAGGAACAATCACACATAGCTGAAAAATATATTCCTGAGACTAGAATAGGTCAGTCGAGGATTCGTGTCAGGCGAGGATGTGTAATTTGTGTTGCAAATCCTAATTCATTGAGCTGGTAAATGTCACAGCTGTTAAGGCTCATCTTCAAGTCAACATACTGTCGAGTGACGTGTGGTTTTCATACCCTGTATTTTGTAGGGGACAATTACGGCAGAAATGTCTTGTGGAATTAGAGGTGGAAATGTTGTATAGAAGTGATTGAAAGGTCAGCAAATAGCCACTTTTAATTCTGTGTAAAGCACATTCCATATGGCTATGTCGTTGTTGTTGTTGTTCATTCACGACAGTCATTTATTGTGTTCTGACTTCTGAGCTATGCACATTGTATGTTGCAATGATGGTTGGTTAGTAAAAGTACTTCAATGCAACCTATCTACCCCAAATTTTCAGTAGTAACATTGGGTGACGAGGATAGGCTAGTTGGATAGTAAAGGTGCTTCAGTGCTATATGTCCCCTATTCTCTGTCATAGCAGCAACATAAATAATTGATCCTATCTGGCTCGAAGGACCATGACAAAACCTGTTCAATCAAAACAGGGAAGTAATGTCCAGGATATGCCCTGAAACTTTGGAAACTTTGGAAACTAGTAAGTATTTTTGAACCTCCCGCTTTGGGCTGGATGTGTCAATGTGTAGATCATACATGCATCATCTATGAGCAGAATTACTGTCTTTCCTCAATTAGCCAGGAAATCCCTAGTTTCAAAGCGACTGTTTACTGGAAGCTGTGCGGCGCTAATTTCCCCCCCACGTGGGCCAGCTCCCTAGCAATTTGAGTTCTAGCGAATGAGCTTCAGCCCTTCGCCATTTGAGTGACAGCTAGCAAGATGCACATACATAAGAGCGAGAGAGAGAGAGCGCAGTTTTCTGGGACCAATTTTGGCTTTTGAAGGCTACTTTCACAACTACTGGCTAAAAAGTTAACAAATGTACCGGAGAAACTCTTTAAGAATAACAACATTCATCGAGCACAGATAATGCACAATGTAGTCTATATATCACATTTAGGCTAAGTTTTGAATAATCAAAGCTTAAACTTCTCATCTTGCCCTGATAGGATTTGTGACTTAATCCCAGAAATCTGGGCACTGATCTTGTCTGAATAGCTTTCAATAATAGTATGGTTCTGAGTTTCACAGCTCACGTCATTCACAGCCTCGGTGTCTTCCTATTGGCCCATATTATAGCTGCACCTGCCTATGTCTGTCCTCGGCTCAGCTCAGTGTGACACTGACACTGCTCTGACCTACAGAGGAGCCAATACAGGGGCTAACGAGACATTGACATGGTGCGACAGCCAATTATTCTAGCCTAGCGAAGAGAGCGGCTTGAGTGTGCGTGTATATGTCTAGCTCCTGTAACTCCCTACCAGGATGTCCAGACAGCACGACTCTTCCTATTAATGATTGATGTGTGACTCTCTTTCAAACTACACAGCCAGGCCCAAACACAGGGAAGCTTCATCAACATGGCTTCACTCCCCCAAAATACTTTGCTTTCTGTTTTGGGCATTTGGTTTCTGAATAACCTTTTTTTTATTTTATGCCTTGCTTGATTTTGGAAGAGTTTTCATGTTTAATGTAGTTTTCATGTTAACTTTGAGAAAAGTCCCACATCTTATTGAGATTAATATAAATATACAACAAGTAAGCATTGTTACTTAATACTTAGGAGGATTAAAATAAAATGCAACAATAATGTGTACTGAAATGCCACTATTAGACAGTCATTATAGTGGAGATATCTCGTTAACAGTTGATTAGGTCTGTCCGCATCTGATTAACAGGAGTAATTAATGGATTAAGCTACCATGGTGCTGATGCGTGGATGAGAGGATGATTGGATGTGTTTCCCCATGAACATCCAGGTGAGGTGACTTTGAACAAAAGGCTTCAGTTAATCAATTAAGCACTCAGTCAATATATTAACCACTGAAAAACAATGAAAACGACATAGGCTACAGCACAGTAGCGCCACTTACTCTTGACATTGACAAATTAATTAAATGACTTAATCAAGTCCTCAGAAAAATGGACAGCACCTAATTTATTTCAGATTAGTCAAAAGTTTGGACTACTCATTGCAGGGTCTTTCTTTATTTTTACTATTATCTACTTTGAAGAATAATAGTGAAGTGACACATATGGAATCATGTATTAACCAAAATGGTGTTAAACAAATCAAAATATATTTTATATTTGAGATTCTTCAAAGTAGCCACCCTTTCCCTTGATTACAGCTTTGCACACTCTTGGTATTCTCTCAACCAGCTTCATGAGGTAGTCACTTGGAATGCATTTCAATTAACAGGTGTGGCTTGTTTCCTTCTTAATGCGTTTGAGCCAATAAGCTCAATAAGCCAACAGCTCAAATAAGCAAAGAGAAACAACAGTCCATCATTACTTTGAGACATGAAGGTCTGTCAATACAGAACATTTCAAGAACTTTGAAAGTTTCTTCAAGTGCAGTTGCAAAACCCATCAAGTGCTATGATGAAACTGGCTCTCATGAGGACTGCTACAGGAAAGGAAGACCCAGAGTTACCTCTGCTGCAGAGGATAAGTTCATTAGAGTTATTAGCCTCAGAAATTGCAGCCCAAATAAATGCTTCACAGAGTTCAAGTAATAGACACATCTCAACAACAACTGTTCAGAGGAGACTGTGTGAATCAGGTCTTCATGGTCAAAATGCTGCAAAGAAATCACTACTAAAGGACACCAATAATAATAAGAGATTTGCTTTGGTGAAGAAACACAAGCACATCTTTGGCCTGATGAGTCCAAATTTCAGATTTTTGGTTCAAAACGCCTTGTCTTTGTGTGACGCAGAGTAGGTGAACGAATTATCTCCTCATTAGTGTTTCCCACCGTGAAGCATGGAGGAGGAGGTGTGATGGTGTGGGGATGCTTTGTTGGTGACACTGTCTGTGATTAATTTAGAATTCAAGGCACACTTAACCAGCTTGGCTACCACATCATTCTGCAGCGATATGTCATCCCATCTGATTTGCGCTTAATGGGACTATCATTTGTTTTTCATCAGGACAATGACCCAAAACCCACCTCCAGACTGTGTAAGTGCTATAAGACCATGGAGAGTGATGGAGTGCTGTATCATATGACCTGGCCTCTAATATCACCTGACCTCAACCTAATTGAGATGGTTTGGGATGAGTTGGACCGGAGAGTGAAGAAAAAGCAGCCAACAAGTGCTTAGCATATGTGGGAACTCTTTCAAGATTGTTGTGGGAACTCAAGCATTCCTCATGAAGCTGGTTGAGAGAAAGCCAAGAGTTTGCAAAGCTGTCATCAGGCAAATGGTGGCTACTTTGAAGAATTTGTTTACTATATGATTTCATCTGTGTTATTTCATAGTTTTGATGTCTATTTTTTTTTTGAAGGAGTAGATTTGTCCAAACTTTTGACTGGTACTGCATATAGATAGAGAACTCTATTACTTAAATAAAGTTGGACTACCGATATGTGGGTTCTATGCCTTACACACAATGTGCATAAATCAAATGAATAAATAAGAAAAATTTGCTTTCACATTGTTTTAAAGTGCTTTTGGCTCTGTTGCATTCAGGGCTGAGCTCACTGCAATGCCTCAATGGACCTTAAGCTAGGGGGGTATTGATCTGTGTGTGTAAAGTTTCAGCCCACTGATTGCATGTAGAAAGCAGGACTGTATTCTCAGGGATAGCGGGTAACGGCTGTCTAGCCTTGAAACCAAAACATTAATCTCCTTCAATCCACATGGTAATAGTTCTGGACAAACATTTGCTCAACATTCGTTCATCTTTCAGGTGTCTTATTTAAACCTATAATACAGGGGTATTTCGAGTCCGTGTTGAAATTCCACAATAAAATACTGACAATTTACCATGTTCCACTCTTGAGTGATCTACATTTCAGGTCTTGGGAATGGAGTGCCTTTTGAACACGGTCTTCATGGGTAGGTCAGTGTTTCTCTTTGAAACGTCTCATACAATGAGCCTCATACAATTTCTCCCTACTGCCTCCTTTCTCCTCTGCAATACAGTATATTCTTAACAGTGATCCATTGTGGGCCTTATGACAAGAAAATAATGTATTTTTCTACTTGAGTCTATCAGTGAAATTACTTTGGAACTGGAGGGGAAGAGGAACTAGAATCTAGATCAATACGGTTTCAGGAGGCTGTGAGTGTTTCTGAAACGGAATTTCCACCTTGTTCCGTGTGAGTTGTTTTGACCTTGATATCAAAGCAGATATGTCTCTCCTACTACTCACAGCCTCCCTACACCATGATTATCCTGTACAGTGTGAAAGATAACCTGTGTGGTGAGCGCCACTTTTCCCTGCCCCCCTCGCGGCTCCTCGCGCCATTATCTTGCCAATCCGGGAAACGGAACAAAAGATGTCACCATGCAGGCACCTTTATGTTTCCTGTGCACTTTCTCTCCTCATTATTCCCTTGGCTGTCTAAATTGCTTCTCCACAATAATTGAATTTAAATGAGGAAAAGGCAGGCTGGCAGAGAGTATTTTGCTAAGATGTGTTAACGGGATGGTGTTAAAAGTCCTCGCTGTTTTAATGGCCTAGCTCTTAAAACCAGATAGATACGAGAGAGATAAAGAACATTTGTTCATAATCAGTTTACTGCAAATTGTGTACTGTGTTTTGAGTCAAGGTAGAATTTTTTTTACTATCCTGCACTACAATATCTACACTACAGTATATTCTGTTTTCTATTTGGTTTTACAATGATACACGGGGCCACCAGACAGACCAAAGAAAATGGGCATGAACACATGATGGGATTTCTACCAAAATAAACATCCAACCGTTGTCCCCAGATGATTGTCCAATGAAAGGCAGTTATTCAGGCTTCAGCAGACAGAAACACATGTTGTGACGGTTCACGCACTGTGACTCCATGCATGCAGAAATAAAATGATGCCCCACAGCTAGAAGTCCTGCCAAATGAAGACAAAATATTAGCATGTCTCAACTGTGCCTCAATCAATGTTTTCTGTGCTTCTCTTTGCCTTTCATGTCTCCTCAGTGGAATTGGAGACAGACATAGAATAAAGCATGTCTTGTCAGATGGATACCAGGACTACTCTCCTCCCGGTCAACCTGTTCTCCTGTCCCTTTCAACGCACCCTTAGCCGTGTTGGAAGAAAGCGGATGTACTTCTGTTTCCCCTAAAAAACGTAAGTGATTTCTCCGCTCAGGCGTCTTTCTATGCCTGCTACATTGTGTTACTTTGAACCTAGCAGGGTTAGCACAAATAAAACAGATCATCATTAGTCATCTCACATGTTCATGCTGGGATAATACTGATAAAAGGATTGAAATTACACCATAAATTCTTTGGGGAAAAAAAGGTGCTATCTAGAACCAAAAAGGGTTCTTCGGCTGTCCCCATAGGATAACCCTTTGAAGAACCCCTTTTGGTTCAAGGTAGAACTCTTTTGGATCCAGGTAGAACCCTTTTGAGTTCCATGTGAACCCTTTCTGCATGGAACACACAAGGGTTCTACCTGGAACCAAAAACGGTTCTCCTATGGGGACAGCAGAAGAACCCCATTGGAAACCTTTTTTTCTAAGAGTGTATCCTCATTGATAGAGATGTATAAATAACCCAACGTTGATGGAATCTTTTGGAGTGGAATATTTTGGACTCCCCATTGCATTGTTAAAATTTTATATATGAACTGTAACAACAGACGTCGGTTTGCAATATGAAAAATCAGAACCTTGTCAATATCATTGCTGAGGTTCAGCGCAATAGTAACTTGGGCAGACAGCTGTACTGGCCACTGCTCAAAAATAGGTTGAATTAAATTATTATATAGTGAGAAAAAAACGTCCAGAAAAAAATTACAGATAGGATTTGGCTTGGAATAGCCTTCTTTGAAAAGGTATCATCATCGCTTGTGAGTCAGTTGGCATTCTCATACATTGAAAATGTCAAGGAACACATTTTGCAAGTTATTCAAGCAATATCAACAATATCAGGGCTGTCTGCCACAATGTTGATGGAGGCAGGAACCCAAAATGCATTAGATTTTCATTATGACAACAGCACTGTGACTCATAGTTTCTGTGCAGTCCATTTATTCTGAAGGAAGAGGTGGCAGCTGCAGTTCAATGACCTCTTATCTGATGGTGAGCCTCTGTCAGTGAAGCCATCAGAGTGAAAGGATTAAGCCCCGGCTCATATCAATATAAGTCCTCAATGGACACACACATTCCATGAGTATGCACGCGCACACACACGCACGCATGCACACAAACACACACACACACCCATACACTCCACGAGCACGCACACTTTTAATACACCAGCATGGGATTTCAGGTCAGAACTGGTGAGATATGTTTTCATCATCGGAGAGACCATAAAATCCTCTCATCCTGATATTAAACAAATCAGCCATGGCCCCCCAGTACATTCCTGAAAGTCGATAGTACAATGACATACCATTGACATCATTTCTGTTCAGACTATTTGAGTCACTGGCTACTTTGCTGCTCTAATGGAGGCCTTAAAAGAGTGCATGTGTACAACAGCACAAATTGATCATTGCTTGTACTGATGCGCTGTTTTATGTTATTTACAGTAAGGCGTTTAACCCAAAATGTGTTCTCTCTCTCTCTCTCTCTCTCTCTCTCTCTCTCTCTCTTTCTCTCTCCCAACGTGCTCCACTGCTTTTCATAGTATAGTCTAAGCTGATGCAGACTGTTTTATTAATATGCATGCCACCATATTTGAATTCCATCGGCTTTCTGTTACAATACTTGACCCGTGTGCACCCCTTTTTGCTTTATCTTCAGTAAATGATGAAATATGCTGACTTCAAGCAATGTACCAATTTTCTTATTTCTGCCTTTCCTGTTCTCTGGGGATTGAATGGGGAAATCAAGCGCCGGCCAAGTTGACAATTAGATATGATGACCTTCAGATTGCGTGCAACTCGTTTGCAATGTCCTCACATTTGCAATGCCCGCATCATTCATAAAGGAAACTAGGTACCACCTGAAAATGGATGTCCAGTTTAAAAGTATCATTTAATTATCAAGTGAATTAGTTATTATATTAAAGATAAGTTATAATTTTACTTTTATTTTGTTTGTAAATCTACTTTGCGTGAACTCCATCATTTAAATGCATATCAACTTAAATCAATACAATGTGTAGATATTGATCAAGTAGAATCTAGATAATGTTCTGATCAGTCCAGTATACCTCATTTGTAAGTATTTATAAGATAGTCACAAAGCCAGTATGGGAAATAGAATTGGGAAATAGGATTGGGAAATAGGAATGGGAAATAGGATTGGGAAATAGGAATGGGAAGTAGGATTGGGAAATAGGAATGGGAAATATGATTGGGAAATAGGATTGGGAAATAGGATTGGGAAATAGAAATGGGAAATTTGAGTGGGAAATTGGAAACGGGAATGGGAAATTGGAAATGTGAATTGGAAATGGGGAATGCTAAGTCCCATGTTGATGTATCTGTTTCAACATGCGTGATTAGAGTTCCGTGAAGACCTGCTCTTCAACCCACCTGCAGTAATGTTCGCTATTGCAGAATTTCATCAGATAGGAGAAAATGACTTCTGAAACATGCATAATGTATTGTTATGTCTTTACCCATCTGACTCAAGATCAGGAAAGTGTACTTATGTAAAAGAAAAATATTTCACTGTCTCCGCTGAGTGTCTCTGGCCCCCCTGATTCTGAAATGATTTCACCTCACTGTGGGTAAAACCTGTCTTCAGGAGGCATAAATAGGACCGTTTTGAGAATTTAGGGGCATTCATTGGAAGAATTTAGAAGAAGAGCATCCCTCAAATTGAGGAACACTGGGAATATTGAGTTTGAGCGACTAAGCACGTAGTTTGGCCTTCTCGTGGAGCTTCTGGGCAGCACTGTAGGAGGTTAGATAGGGGAATGTTCTCCTCTCACATCATGGGTCCCCTATATCAGCAGAGGGAGTGATGGGTACTGGCCTCCTGACTGGAAGGAGGGTCATTTCATTTTTAGATGTGTAGGCAGGAACTGGGAACTCATGACTCATGATACTACAAGAGAGGTTAGCAACTAATACTACTGCAATAACACTATGGCTTCCCTGTAGGATAAGAGAAATCTCTGTTTATCTAGTACATATGATGCTCTGTCTGGTCCAGTGGACATGATAATAAGTTAATATTCTATAGTGTTTCGCCTTGGATGTTAAATAAGATTATCTGTGGTGGATTCTGAATTGACTATTGTGACATGTGCAGTTCCTCAAAGTAAATGTTAGTATTCCTAAAAGCATTTTCGTTTTGATCCACTGAGTCCCCCCACAAATGCAATCTAATTTGCGTCTGAGATGCAGTTTTTCCCTCATGAACATATCCTATTGCAACATCTTAAATGTAGGTGTTAGGCCTTGTTTCTCTGGTCTGGAGTGATCACCATTCGCTCACTCTTACCCACCAAATGATACCTGTTTACGAGGAAGACTGATTGACTCAGACAGAACTGGATGATGTCATAACTAATAACTCAGAATACTGATTTATCATTCATAATTCACTTCAGCAAGGCACTTAAAGTCTTGGAATGAATTGGAATATTTAAGCAAACAGATATACACGCCTGTGCCATTTAAATAAGTAATACCTCATCCCAAGAGTCTTCACTTCTGAAAAGAGTGCAATCCAGTGTACAAGTTTGATGCACCACATACCATTCAGAGTGTTTTATTTTTCATGCTGTTACCATACATTAACAATGGTTTTCAAATAACTTGACACACTCTAAAGGTACAGTTGTTCACGATGGATAGATTTTTCTCCCATTCCTGAAGAAGCAACTTTAATACTGTAAGTAAACTCAAACACTTGGCCGTGAATGTTGATTAGATAACAGATTGCAGATTTCTTTCATGTGGCTAACTGGTGTGAGAATTCCATAGGGATAGCTTCAAAATTATAGTTGAAAAGATTGCCCATAATGTGACTTAGAGAGTCCCAGTTGGGTAAATCCTCAGGGAACATTACTTTACATTATTTAATCAGGTTTTAGAGGACACAGTTCATGTCAACACAGATTATGCAAATGTTTCTTCCCTATAAGTCCAAACCATTCCACAGGAGAGTATAGCAGTACAGTAGCAGTACACTACACGACAGTAGGATGCTTCCTCTGGGCTTTGTGGCTAGGCCGGGCTCTTGGGCATCTCCTATTCCAAGCTTTAAGTCACTCACTCAAACCCCATGAGTTACCCGGCTAGAAGCACTCATGACCCTGGGTTTTCAAATACTAATGACGAGTGGCGCTGAAAGCCTCAAATTGAGACATGCAATTCAGCCTGTGGTGTTTGGTGAGGCCCAGCTCATGTTGGAAAGGCTGCGGTCCTACATCCTTCCCCGCTCCATTCTGTCGTGTTCTGCCGTAATAGGCCCAGATGTTCCTCTCGCCTCACACAGGTCCACTCTCCCCCTAATCGCCCACCCAAGAGCTCTGTTTCTCTCTCTGCTCGCTTTGCTCTCTCTCACTCTCTCTTTCTCTCTCTTTCTCACACTCCACTGAATTAAGCTCTTCCCTGAAGCTCCCCAAATATTGGCTACTTCGTAGGCACCTGATTGCTAAGACATTGAAGTGGGGATGGAGGGGAAAAAGGGAGGAGAGGGGTGGGTGAGTGGAGGAGGAGGTGGAGGTAATTTTATTTTATTTTGGTGAGAGGCAAAAGAGACAGAGGGTTATCCTTCCCCACTCCAGCTGGAGACAATTAGGAACATAATACTCATGTAGCGGCTCAATGCTGATGGTGCATTTTGGCTGCCTCCCTCTTCAGGGTTGGTAGACGGGGGTGAGAGGGGAAGAGGCTTAGACATTGGACCAGGATGGTGTTTGCTGTGCAGCTCCTGTGGTGCGGTGTGATTTGCCCCTCATATCGAAATGGTGCTTTCAAACTGTGTGCAGAAATGTGTCACTGCAAAGTCCAATGTTTTGTCACCATATGGTTTCTTGGAAAAAATGTGTATGCTTCTTACTTGATTTCTTCTGGAGTATCCTAATTACCTTGAAATTAAATCACTACAGGTGCAATCAGAGCTCAATGTACCTTTTGCTTGAGTTTGAACTAAGCAAAGCAAAGGAGAACACCATTTTTATTGTAAGACCATACACGAGGGCAATGCATACTTGCCAATACATATGTTTTGTTGTTGTTGGTATTCTATAAAGCACAACTTCAGTAAGAAGAATTGATTATAGAGTGCAAATATTTTCTCCAACACAACATTCCACCCAAGTACTGATCAAGTTGGGTTCTTACTTTGTGTTTGACATTTCCACTTGCCCCAGTTGGTGAGCGCTATTCAAGTGCGGAGGGCTTTACATGCAGAGGTGCTGAGACCTATTTGGATTGATTCCATTTGCAAAGAGAAAGATTTCCCAACCTAGTCTCATGAACTGTATGTTGCTGGTTTCCACAGAGTCAAACCCAATGACATCTCCCCAGTTTGGTAGATCTTAATAACATTTTGGACCAAGTAGGACCTGACAGACTAGTCGAGGATCAAATCAATGTCTTCCTTTTCTCTCCTGGTCTTCTGCTCAGTCACCAGTTAGAGGAAAGGAATTCTAGGAACTGTATCAGTCAGAAAGGCAAACAATTGATCAATGCTGTGAAAAGCCCAATAGCAGAACCAGGGGAATGCCATGGGAATCAATGTATGGCCTAGTCTCTCCTCTTCCTCTCTACACATATCCATGTAATGCAATATTCAGCCTGCCAAGAGGAAGGGATGATTGCTCTCCGAGGAGAGTGGTCTCTGCTCCTCTGCTCTTTATTTTAGCAATGTTTTTGAAGCGATCGGGAGCGTATGTCGACTGGCACTACTGTGATGTTTTGTGACAGTTTTATGGTTCTGCAGAGAAGTCCACTTTATTGCGTGTCTTCACTGAGTGCAGCATACTGTAATTATCACAACTTATCCGCGACCTTGGGCTTAACTAGGATACTGACTCTGTGATGAAACACTGGTGGGGGGTGGAAGAGGTCACAGATTTGGTTTTCAGGCAGATGCACATTAGACTCTTTGCACTTAGGCTACCTCATTCATAACCCAGACAAACACTTTCACAAAATAACTTGATTTCATCAGACATCAGGGTGTCTGTTTGTCACGAAACAAACTTCTACAGGGAAAGGGTGTTGGCCCATAAACCAAAGTTGAGAACTGCCTCAAAACTTCATAACCTCAAATCCCTCAACATTTAACTTTCAGATGAAACAGTCAAACCAAGAATGCAGAGATTTGGATTGTTGAAAGAAAGAGAGGAACACAATGGTTAACCAGGGGTTTTAGAAGTTGGGGTCCTCCAATTTTTGGGGCATCTAAAGCTAATTTCCTGCGTTTCTACACAATCTAATATGACCTATGGTCATTCCAGCAGTCTCTCATTTAGAACAACATAAAGTGAGCAACAATTCCCAGTCATCAAGCTAGATAAGAGATTGTTATTAAATACAGTTGAAGTCGGAAGTTTACACACACTTAGGTTGGAGTCATTAAAACTCGTTTTTCAACCACTCCACTAATTTCTTGTTAAAAAACTATCATTTTGGCAAGTCAGTTAGGACATCTACTTTGTGCAAAAGTATGACAAAAGTATGACACAAGTCATTTTTCCAACAATTGTTTACATACAGATTATTTCACTTATAATTCACTGTATCATAATTCCAGTGGATCAGCAGTTTACAGACAATAAATTGAAATCATTCAAGAAAATGATTTCATGGCTTTAGAAGCTTCCTGTGGATGTATTTCAAGGCCTACCTTCAAACTCAGTGCCTCTTTGCTTGACATCTTTGGATAATCAAAGGAAATCATCCAAGACCTCAGAAAAAAATTGTAGACCTCCACAAGTCTGGTTCATACTTGGGAGCAATTTCCAAATGCCTGAAGGTACCACGTTCTTCTGTACAAACAATAGTACGCAAGTACAAACACCATGGGAGCACGCAGCCGTGCTCAGGAGGTTCTGTCTCCTAGAGATGAACGTACTTTGGTGCGAAAAGTGCAAATCACTCCCAGAACAACAGCAAAGGACCTTGTGAAGATGCTGGAGGAAACAGATACAAAGTATCAAATCAAATCAAATTGTATTTGTCACATACACATGGTTAGCAGATGTTAATGCGAGTGTAGCGAAAGTATCTATATCTACAGTAAAATGAGTCCTATTTCGACATCAACTGAAAGGCCACACATCAAGGAAGAAGTCACTGCTTCAAAACCGCCATATAAAAGCCAGACTACAGTTTGCAACTGCACATGGGGACAAATATCATATTTTTTTGATAAATATCCTCTGGTCTGATGGAACAAAAATAGAACTGTTTGACCATAAGGACCATCGTTATGTTTGGAGGAAAGGGGGAGGCTTGTAAGCCGAAGAACACCATACCATCCGTGTAGCACGGTGGTGGCATCATCATGTTGTGGGGGTGCTTTGCTACAGGAGGGACTGGTTCACTTCACAAAATAGATGGCATCATGAGGAAAGAAAATTATGTGGATATATTGAAGCAACATCTCAAGACATCAGTCAGGTTCATCAGTCAAGTTAAAGCTTGGTCGCAAATAGGTCTTCCAAATGGACAATGACCCCAAGCTGTCATGCCCTGATCTTAGAGAGCCTTTTTATTTCTCTATTTGGTTAGGTCAGGGTGTGATTTGGGTGGGCCTGTCTCAAGGAAAGGTTGCTGGATTGAATCCCCGAGCTGACAAGGTACAAATCTGTCATTCTGCCCCTGAGCAAGGCAGTTAGGTTGGGTTAAATGTGGAAGACACATTTCAGTTGAAGGCATTCAGTTACACAACTGACTAGGTATCTCCCTTTCCCTCCATGAAATGTATATCCTAATAGTACTGTAGAGCTCTTTTTACTTGCACACTATATAGCTGGGTCACACCAACACACCCCACTCAACTTTAGGATCTTAGTGAAGCATTAATTATTGGTTTCAAGATGTCTTAGGCCAAGGCCAGAGTGTCAACCAACAGTACAGCAGACCCCCAGGGCCAGAATTGAGCAGCCAATTAGCTAGGGATTGCTTAAATAGGTATCTCTCCTGACGTCGGCATGTTTTGTCATACTGTATTCCATATAAGGCATCCAGACCTGATAAAAGTTCCCCAGTATACCCTTAATCTTGAAATGAATCAAATCTGGTGATACATAACTTGACATTGTGGGAGGATAACCAACCTTCCAATTAATGGCAATTAATTTCTTAGCTGCTATAAATGCTAGGTTGCACAGTTTCTTCTAATAACAGTCTCCACTATCAATATTTCCAAGCAAACATAAACAGGGCGAATGGAGAATCTGTAGATAAGCTGAGATAAAAGAACATACTCTTTGCCTGAATTCAGCCAGCCTTCACAAGACGATAACATATGAAATATGCAGAATAATAACATTTCTTTGTGCATGATATTCAGTTTCACTGGCATATAGTACTATCACTGCTCAGGATATGACACAGATGCAGACACAGGAGGCGGATAGTACAGTTCTCAAATTATTTATTATATACACGGGGCAGGCAAAGGGCAGGTCGAGTACAGGCAGAGGTTTGTGATCAGGTCAGAGTCAGGCAGGTACAGGACGACAGGCAAACTGGAAACAGGATACAAAGAGCTGTGAGACATATGTTTAATTCTGGACACATGAAAAGTGGGATGTATTGGGCAACAGAAGACGGACAGCAGAGGGGCTAAGGACTTTAGAGATGGGGAAAGGACCAATAAAATGGGGGGGAAAGTTTGCGGGACTCCACCTCGAAGGGGCAGATCCCGAGTGGACAGCCATACCCTCTGCACAAGACAGTAGTGTGGATCAGCGGTCTGGTGGCTGTCCGACTGTCATCGGTACCTGGAGGTGGTCTTGAAAAGAGCGTCCCGGTCTCTCTTCCAGGAACGGCGACAGCGACGGACGAACACCTGGGCAGAAGGTGTGCTGACCTCTGCCTCTTGCTCCGAGAAGAGAGGGGGCTGATAACCTAGGGAACACTCAAAAGGCGAGAGACCCGTAGCGGAACAGGCAAGGGTGTTGCGAGCATATTCCACCCACACGAGTTGCTGGCTCCAGGTTGTGGGATTGGTGGAGATAAGGCAGTGAAGAGTCGTCTCCAGGTCCTGATTGGCTCGCTCTGACAGGCCATTGGATTGGGAATGAAAACCAGAGGACAGGCTGGCCGTCGACCCAATAAGGGTGCAGAACGCCTTCTAGAACCGGGACGAGAACTGAGGACTGCGATCGGAGACCATGCCGACCGGCAGTCCATGGATCCGGAGGACGTGCTTCACCATGAGCTGGGCAATCTCCTTAGCTGATCACTATAAAATGGGAGGCTTTGGAAATAAAAATGGGCGGCTTTGGAAAACCTGTCCACCACCGTAAGGATGGTGGTGTTGCCATTAGACAACGAGAGGCCGTGACAAAGTCCAAGGATATATGGGACTGGGGCGGTGAGGGACAGGAAGTGGTTGAATGAAGCCAGCCTCAGCTGGCTCCAGCCGGAGTGTTCTGCGCACACACAATACAGGCGTCAACGAATGCAGAGACATCGGGAACCTTGGTGGCCACCGAAAACGTTGTCGGACCTTGGTCCGACGGGAGCCAGGATGACAGGTGAGTATCAAGGAATAGGCCCATTCCAGAAGAGGAGCATGGGCAGAGTCCAGGACAAATATCCGGTTAGCTGGGTCCCACCTTCAATATGGAACTTTGTGTCATTCACTGAATATACTGCAAAATTCGCCTGAGCTCCGTAGACTGGTCTTCGCTGACTGTCTGACCCTTCAGCCTGTAGAACTGTTTATACCTTGTCAGTGTGAAAAATAGGGAATTAGCTAGGGAAACTGATGGATGAATAATGTTACATTGCTATACAGAATATCGGTCTTCAATCGTTTCATTGTTTAGTTTAGGTCTAGTGTAACTGAGGCAAAAGATAATAGCTAAAGTTAGTGAGCTAGCTAACGTTAGCCAACTTTTGGCTAGCTCTGCTCGCTAATGGCTCGTGCAATGGTACAGCATCACATGTACTTCTGTTGAAACAGGACTAAACAAAGCCTACAAAACATTCCATACACACAACAGCTTTTAGATACTGGTAGCTGAAAGATACTGTATCTAGACGCTAGCAAGAGCTGATCTGGCTGTGGTAGCTACTAGCTAGCCAACTAGCTGCTAGTAGTTCATTCACTTCAGTCGAGCGGAGATGAAGCATTAGCTAACATAACATGTCATTTACACTACTAGCTCAGCACTGGGAATATTTGTATGTTTTCCTGTCAAACAGCAGTTACCTTGCCAGCTAGATCAGTCAACTAAAGAGTAGACCGTTTCTGCTCTGCTTGTTTTTACAACTTAGAGAAAAAGTGCAACACCGACAGCAGATGCCTCTGTTCATCTCTCCTGTGCTTGTCCTATACGCCAGCCTTTCAGAAGCTTTGATTTGACACAGCCTGTCCGCATGCTCTGTGGTGTCTGTGTGGTCCTAAATCCAGCCGGCTGAAACTGGAAAACAGCCTACCCGACCACTCTGAGGCGTATGCCTGGTCCTAAAGCATACTGGGGCCATGTTTTGTATCACAGTGCAATGATACAACTGGGGGGGGGGGGTTAAACATGCAATTTCAGAATGTGGGGGGGACATGTCCCCTCCGTCCCCAGTGAAAGTTACGCCCCTGTGTTCAACCTACACTACTGAGTTGTCAACATTAGTGCAAACCCAGCACATTCTAAACACAAGTGCAAAGCGATTATTCAGCCTATAGTTAGTAGATGTGTGATTGTGTTCAATAACCACAGGCTTCGGAATGCCCGTAGGCCTCTCTGCTCAGTTCTGTTTGATGATGCGGGTGCAGAGTTCATAAAACCTATACTCAGTGTTTCAATCAAGCGATTTACTTCAGGCTACCAGCTATATTTATCCTGAATGTGTATGACATGCCTGCTAATAACTGCTGCAGCCCATAACAGCAGTGATATCCATCTGCTGGATTAAGTCTAGGCCTATTTCATATTGCACTACAACTATCAAATCAAACGTTATTTGTCACATGCTCCATATACAACTGGTGTAGACTTTACCGTGAAATGTTTGATTACGAGCCCTTCCCAACAACGCAGAGTTTAAAAATAACAATAGAATTAACAAGAATGGAGCAATATACAGGCAGTACCAGTACCAGATAAATGTGGAGCTATATACAGGGGGTACCAGTTCCAGATTTATGTACAGAGGTACGAAGTACATTACCTGACCATGAGTATGTGGACACCTGCTTGTGAACATCTTGATTGGCTGGCACAGGCCTGACTCGCAGTCGGTGTTCCAATTAATCCCTAAGGTGTTCGATTGGGTTGAGGTCAGGGCTCTGTGCCGGCCAGTCAAGTTCTTCCACACCGATCTCAACAAACCATTTCAGTATGGACCTAACTTTGTGCACAGGGGCATTGTCACACTGAAAAAAACATGAAAAACAGCCCCAAACCATTATTCTTCCACCACCAAACTTTACAGCTGGCACCATGCATTCAGGCAGGTATCATTCTCCTGGCATCCGCAAAATCCAGATTTGTCCGTCGGACTGCCAGATGGTGAAGCGTGATTCATCCCTCCAGAGAACGCATTTCCACTGCTCCAGAGTCCAATGGCGGCAGGCTTTACACCACTCCAACTGACACTTGGCATTGCGTATGGTGATCTTAGGCCTGTGTGTGGCCGCTCTGCCTTGGAAACCCATTTCATGAAGATCCTGACAAGCAGTTATTATGCTGATTTTGCTTTCATAGGCAGTTTGGAACTCGTTAGTGAGTGTTGCAACCGAGGACAGACGATTGTTATGCGCTATGTCCTTCAGAACCCGGCCGTCCCATTCTGCAAGCTTGTGCAGCCTACCACTTCGCAGTTGAGCCGTTGTTGCACCTAGACATTTCCACTTCACAATAATAGCGCTTACATTTTACCTGGGCAACTCTAGCAGAGCAGCATTTTGCCGAACTGACTTGTTGGAAATGTGACATCCTATGATGGTGCCACATTGAAAGTTACTGATCTCTTCAGTAAGGCCGTTCTACTGCCAATGTATCTCTATGGAGATTGCATGGCTGTGTGCTCGATTTTATGCAACTGTCAGCAAGGTGTGGCTGAAATTGCCGAAACCACTCATTTAAAAGGGTGTCCACATACTTTTGTATATATAGTGTATTTGAGGTAAATATGTACATGAAGGCAGGGTAAAGTGACTAGGCATCAGGATACATAATAATACGACTAAAATCAAGAACAGAGCAGCAGCAGCAGATTATGAGAGTAAAAGTGGGTTTGTGTTGTGTCGGTCTGCGTATGTGTGTTATGTGTGTGTGTGGGTGTGCAGTGTATATGAATGTGTCTCGATTTTGTGTCGGAGTGTCAATGTAGTGTGTGTGAGTGAGTGTGTGTATGGTGTGTATGTATAGCCTATTGTGTGTGTATATGGTGTGTATATATTGTCTTGTGAGTGGGTTTATAGTGTGTATATATAGTCTAGTGAGTGTGTATATATAGTCTAGTGAATGTGTATATAGTGTGTATATATAGTCTAGTGAGTGTGTATTTGGTGTCTATATGTAGTCTAGTGAGTGTGTATTTGGTGTGTATATATAGTCTAGTGAATGTGTATATAGTGTGTATATATAGTCTAGTGAGTGTGTATATGGTGTGTATATAGTCTAGTGAGTGTGTATTTGGTGTCTATATGTAGTCTAGTGAGTGTGTATTTGGTGTGTATATATAGTCTAGTGAATGTGTATATAGTGTGTATATATAGTCTAGTGAGTGTGTATATGGTGTGTATATAGTCTAGTGAGTGTGTATTTGGTGTGTATATGTAGTTTAGTGAGTGTGTATTTGGTGTCTATATGTAGTCTAGTGAGTGTGTATTTGGTGTGTATATATAGTCTAGTGAATGTGTATATAGTGTGTATATATAGTCTAGTGAGTGTGTATATGGTGTGTATATAGTCTAGTGAGTGTGTATTTGGTGTGTATATGTAGTTTAGTGAGTGTGTATATGGTGTGTATATAGTCTAGTGAGTGTGTATATGGTGTGTATATGTAGTCTAGTGAGTGTGTATATGTAGTCTAGTGAATGTGTAAATGGTGTGTATATATAGTCTAGTGAGTGTGTATATGGTGTGTATATACAGTCTAGTGAGTGTGTATATGGTGTGTATATGTGGTCTAGTGAGTGTTTATATGTAGTCTAGTGAGTGTGTATTTGGTGTGTATATATAGTCTAGTGAGTGTGTATATGGTGTGGATATGTAGTCTAGTGAGTGTGTATTTGGTGTGTATATATAGTCTAGTGAGTGTGCCTATGGTCAGTGCAAGATATAGCAGTCTGGGTATTTAGCAGTCTGGCTATTTAGCAGTCTGGCTATTTAGCAGTCTTATGGCTTGGGGGTAGTAGCTGTCTCGAAGCCCGTTTGTCCGAGAGCCGATGTTCTGGTACAGTTTGTTCACTCTGATATCATCTGAAAGTCTATGGTTTGGGTGGCTGGATTCTTTGGCAATGTTTCGGGCCTTCCTCTGACATCGCCTGATGTTGAAGTCCTGAATGGCAGAGAGCTCGGCCCCAGTGATGTGCTGGGCTCTCCGCACTGCCCTCTGTTGCACTTTGCGCGTCAAGGGCGGTGAATTTGCCATACCAAGTGGTGTTGCAGCTAGTCAAGATGCTCTCTATGGTGCAGCTGTGTAACTTTTTGAGGATACTAAGGCTGTAAGACTTTGATCAGTTCCTGAATACTCTGTTGATCTGTTTCTTAGTGTGATTAAAAGAGAATTAAAGAGTACATACAGAATAACATTTAGAACATTTAAAAGGTATTGTGTGTTTATGTAGCAGTTACATTGTTGGTGTTTTAGTGAAATCTCTCATACTAAAACATATTTACAACTCTTAATTTTTGCATGTCCAGATTCACTAATGCTGATGAAATAGGACTGTGGTCTGCTACAAGGACTTGGTGACCGCTGATTTGATTGCATATTTTTTTAGACCTTCCCGTGTTGAAAGGCACATTTGCAAAGTCACTGCGACACTTAATGAATATTGAGTGTTCTATGTCTTTTGCCTTCCAATGAATGAATAGATGTTGGTAATTATTTGACCGATGCTTCTCTCCCTGGCATGTCCCATATCCATCACTAAGTTAAAAAATACATTAAAATCAATACACCGGCAGAGCCTTGGAACAGTGTCATTGCTTTCAATGGTGGGATCTGGGTCTTGAATAACAACTATTGATCTCCTTGAGGAATATTCTCTTTTATCACCACCACCAACCACCGCACAAGATAAGTGTTCTTTCCCCTCCCATGGAAATCCTGCATGCAGTGTTTGTTCTTATCATCCCACCCTGGGATAATGAATGCAAAAGATTGTAGCCCGATCGAATGAGGAAAACAAAAGCTGGAGCTGGGATACCGATAACACCTTAGTAACGTTGCGATTTATATTTCAAACAGCTTTCTACTGCTTCCTCCCCTGTGTGGTCCGTGGCCATTGTCTAAACAGCCTCCTTGTGAAACAAATGGCCGCCTAAATCGTTGTAAAGCTTCTAGGCCACGGGAGAGAGGGGATGGGAGATTGCGCGTGTCAGCAAACATTGACTGGGCTTTCTCACAATGAGGTGCAGTGTTGGAGGAGCTAACAGGCTGCCTGGCTAATCGCCCTCCGCAGAGAACACACATTCCTGCAGGTCAGGGCTCAGGGTTGTGTGTGTGGGTGAGGAGGGAGAGAGATCTGTGTTTGTGTGTGTGTGCCTGTGTTTGTGAGCGTGTGCGTGTGTGTTACAGACGGTGTGTGTTCCGGACGATGTGTGTGTGTCTGCATGTGTGTGTGTGTATTCGGTGGGAGGAAGGAGAGCATGGCATGTTTATGTGCAGGCCTCTTAGCGCGGTCAGAGGAAAAATCCAAACTGTGTCTACACTCCCCCCCCCCCCCTCCCCCCTCTCCCCCACCTTGTCCTGTTCTGGACACACGGCTAACTTTGTATTCTGTGACCTGGTGCTGATAAGGCTGGTGGAAAAGCAGTGTTAAAAACTGCAGTAATAACTGCGATGACAATTTGTTTTACCTTATCTAAGCCTGGCGATAAATCACAGGAGAAATGTAACATCTGGTAGATAGTCACACTACTCTATACTGAAGCTCACCGCTGGGAGGGATTGGTGAGAGGAGAGCTTTCACATGCTTCAGTTCAACTGGCACCTAGCAACCCGAACGAGTAAGCTCACATACTCCCTTAAAAGACCTCCTCTTGAAAAATGAGAAAAAAGCGGCAATAGTACTATTTGTCCATCTTGAGATGCGATAGCCAGAATACACTTCTTCAAAATAGTCAGACTTAATTTAAGATAACTCAAGAAATATGTCATAAATGTTGCAGTTTTTGCCGATGACACCATAGTCGTGCAATTTTACATCTAACTAAGATGTTTGGTGCAGTATTTCTCAATGAAAAAAATGTGCATGAAAAAGATTTGTCCCTCTTTGAATGACAGCAAACACTTTGTTGAAGAATCCCTACCTTTGGACCAATCACCAACAGAAGGGACATTAGACTTTATGAAAAATGTTCTGTGCTCGAAACAGAAAAAAATGACTTTGCCCGAGAGCAAAACGAACAGAAACGTGACACAATGGCATCATAATATATTCACAAACTGTTCTCAACTGTTTGGCATGGGAAGCATTCAGACACCTTTACTGTTCAAGGATAGGCATACATGGGATGTTCAAGGACAGGCATACATGGGATGTTCAAGGACAGGCATACATGGGGTGTTCAAGGACAGGCATACATGGGATGTTCAAGGACAGGCATACATGGGATGTTCAAGGACAAGCATACATGGGATGTTCAAGGACAGGCATACATGGGATGTTCAAGGACAGGCATACATGGGATGTTCAAGGACAGGCATACATGGGATGTTCAAGGACAAGCATACATGGGATGTTCAAGGACAGGCATACATTGGATGTTCAAGGACAGGCATACATGGGATGTTCAAGGACAGGCATACATGGGATGTTCAAGGACAGGCATACATGGGATGTTCAAGGACAGGCATACATGGGATGTTCAAGGACAAGCATACATGGGATGTTCAAGGACAGGCATACATGGGATGTTCAAGGACAGGCATACATGGGATGTTCAAGGACAGGCATACATGGGATGTTCAAGGACAGGCATACATGGGATGTTCAAGGACAGGCATACATGGGATGTTCAAGGACAAGCATACATGGGATGTTCAAAGACAGGCATACATGGGATTTAAGTTTCACAGGAGCAGGAAAGAGCTTTTGTAACTTTGGCAAGGATCTGGTACTAAAAGCACTCTGGAGTGTTTCCTTCTGAACTCATCCCCAGAGTTTTCCACAGAACTAAATGGAACATATTATATTATATCTCTATGGAGGTTTCCCCTCTTGTCCTTTGCTTGCGTGGTTAGTACCCCATTCAGTTTTCTCTCATACGGTGGAAGGTAATTCTCTTTGCCCAGGCCTAATTCACTGTGATATAGCTGTAATTACAGCATGCAGCCAACAGATGTCAGCCTTCCAGATCATATCATTAGACTGTCGATTGAAGAAGAAAATAATTTAATGCAACACGGTCCTATTAACGCAAACTACATAGGAGTGCAAATATTTGAGGCAAATACACTGCTGACTACTGTGTTTTCTCCACCTCAGAATTACCGTTCAGATTGTTGATATTCCATATGTCAAGTGAGGCGTACGAGATTGTAGGTTTCTCTGTCACTTTGTGATACTAAAAGATTGAGGATGGCTGGACTAGGACTTGCCAGGAAGTTGCATAGTTTATGAGAGATGAGATTTGCTCCTCTTACTTTGTGTTGAGTGTGTGCAGCCATATAATGCTAGCTAATAGTGAAAGAGCCTCTTCGTCTATTGAGACAACTAGGGCAGCAATATGCCACACAAAAATCCCCCTCTCTCTCCTTGTGGAAGTGTCAACACTATGATATCTTCAAACCATTGCAATCTGCATTTAGATTTTATAATGCTAACGGTTAATCCTGTTTAGCCATGGGACGGATAATTACCCCTGCAAACACTGCTATCCTTATCATATGTATTTTATCCGGCGATAACAGATTACAGGAGTATAATGCACTTAGCATGAGTATAACTAGTGTACTCCACTAAGAAGGGCTTCAGGTCTTCTATTCTCTATTGTACTTACTTCAGTTCATCATTTCAGGGAAACGGATATATCTCATATTTACAGATATCTCATATCTCAGGGTATGCAGAATAAATGGAACATGAATGGAAAGAACTGACTGTAAAGTTTTGACCAAAAATATCATAGTGTGGCTGCAGGTTTCATGTACTTTGGGGAAGTTTCAAGTTTTTGAGTTTGTTGAAACTGCCAGAGTTGTATGCATATACAAATCAAATGTAGTCTGTTTTCCTCCTTGCCGCTCACTCTCCCTCTTCATGACAATGATGTTGGCTTAATACAGAAGAGAGAGCAGAGAGAAAGAGAGACCCCTCCCCACAGAGAGAGACACAGAAAGAGAGAGTGCCTGGTATACCTGAAAGGATGTCTGTCTCCTCTTTCATTTAGGCATGTCTGAGCATCTAAAAGGCCGGCAGGCACAAGGTGGTCCTCTTCAGATCTGGCTGCTATTAAAAGGCTTGTGATCTCCTCATGTTTACCCACACTTACAGCACTCCACGCCGGCTGTGTGGAGTATTGGTGCGGGGTACTCGGGTGCTGCCGCTGCCTCTTTGAAGTGAAGTTGAACCTTCTGAGTCAGCTCCTGGTAATTGCACTCTCTCTCTTTCTCTCTCTCTGCTAGCCTAGAGTACGGGGAAGATGCAGATGTGGGGCTTTCTCCATGATCTGGGATCTGGAGCCTTTCCACCTGGAGGTTGAGTTGGGGGTCCCCTGTAGGTCGGGCCCCCACAGATAGCATATGAACACGTTATGAGCCTTGGCAAAATGTGTAGAATTGGAGGAAATTAGCTTTACAACTGCAACATTTTCTTTCAGCCTCATGGCAAAATGTGTAGAATTGCAGGAAATTAGCTTTAAATCAGCACGTTTTTCTCTCAGCCTCATGGCAAAATGTGTAAAACAGCATGGGATTAGCTATAAAACTGCAAATTGTGTAGAATTGCAGGAAGTTAGCTGTTTTCCACAACAACAACAAAAATAATATATACAGTATATATAAAATAAATAAATAATTTTGGGTGGTAGGTGCCCTGTTTCCGCCTTCTTCTCCCCTCTGATATGAAATGAAAAGCAAGCAGATATAGCTAGCAACATCCATTACTCAATTGGTGTTTCTTTCTTTCACTTTTGAAAAGGAGTGGAGAAATTGGTGGAGATCATTTCAAAGCATTAGCACTCACACTTTATTTATGAACAATTACAACAGCAAGAGACAAATCAGTGTATGGTCCTACAATACATTCACACAAACACTCAAACTGGACAGTTTTATCTCAATCTCTTCATTCACAGACTCATTCCTGGACACTCGTACTGACAGTTGTGGCTGCTTTGCGTGATGTATTGTTGTCGCTACCTTCTTGCCCTTTGTGCTGTTGTCTGTGCCTAATAATGTTTGTACCCTGTGCTGCTGCCATGTCGTGTTGCTACCATGTTGTGGTCATGTTGTTTTGCTACCATTCTGAGTTGTTTTGTGTTGCTGCCATGCTATGTTGTTGTCTTAGGTCTCTCTTTATGTAGTGTTGTGTTGTCTCTCTTGTCATGATGTGTGTTTTGTCCAATATTTTTTATTTTATTTTATTTTATTTTTAATCCCAGCCCCCGTCCCCGCAGGAGGCCTTTTGCCTTTTGGTAGGCCGTCATTGTAAATAATAATTTGTTCTCTTAACTGACTTGCCTAGTTAAATAAAGGTTCAATAAATATTCAGTCAACCAGTGATGTGCACTTCCCCTACTGTAGTGGTAGGCATGTCCATTATTGGTTGTTCACTCTACTGCACTACCATCATTGAAAAGTGGAGGCACATAAAGCACAGAAAGGACTGACCATAAAATGTCTGTGTTAAACGCTCAATGAGAAATGCTTGTTGTTTCCAGGCTGACTTTTGTCGATAAAGGAGCGTTAATGACACTTCATATATTTCATTTTCCTCTGCAACGGTTAATTCACACACTGTCAATGACATGCATTGTGGTCCTCAAAGTGCAGCACAGAACACCTGTGTATTATAGTAATTACTTTGATTATGCCTCACATGGGGTATTATTACAATAGCTTGCAGCAGATAAACCCCTTTTAAAACCGGCAGAGAATTTCATTTTCATCCCCCCTAAAAACTGTATATTCATGCCCTTACATCCTGTATGGCTCATACTCCTTCATCTTGTTTTAATCCATCTGTCCATCCATCCATCGGTTTTCAGTGATGGGCGCTGCTGGTCTGCATCCAGACATGTGACAGTCCAGGGTGTCTCCTCATCTGTGAAGTATCTGAGGCCAGGTGCCTGATTCAGAACAAATGCTCACTAACAGAAAGAAAAACACACCAATGGGAGCATCTCTGCATTTCTGCATCGTCTATTATACTCCTACACTATGAGACTGAGTCAGGAATATACGTTTTGAGCTGTGTCGGGCTAGAGTAGTGTAGAGTAGTACGCAGTCATCCTTTAGGTTCTTGAAACTGGTCAGAAAACTGACCAGACATAACCTCATTTAAAAAATACAAAATAAATAACATTCAGTCCTCATGTAAATAGACTATCTGCCTCTCATGCAGACTTCTATGGCTCAGAGACATGTTTCAGATGGTGAATAGCTTCTTATTTTGCAAATGATTCCCTTGCAGCTGGTTAAAGGGTAAATGTATCTGTTTCTTCGGACAGTAAGAGTACACTTTATTGCCACAGAGGGGCACTGGAATTTTCTCTAGAGGCAAAACAGACATACAAATAGAATGTGCCAGCTGCCCATAACATCATACAGAAATATAGCATTTGACTGTAAAGCATCCTGTTTTGGACTCACAGTTTCATGAATGTCCTGTAGTAGGTTGACATACTGTTTTATGGTATTTTCATCCTTACTGTGTTCCTCCCCATTCGCTTTATGATGAGCGTAGTTGACTGTCAGCTGTCAGCCACCTTTATGAATGTGTTATGAATGTGTTATGAATGTGTTATGCAGGTACTGATCAACTTAAGTAGACAGACTGGTATCCCCGCAGTGCTGTGCTCATGCCAGACCAAAATAACTAGGATACATTTATTTGTTGAATCCTCTTTTGTCCTTTTACAAAATATGCAGCCAATTACCCAGCACTAAACAATACCACACTCTTATTTGCTTAGGTTAATACACCTAGAAAGTGTTCGACGAGTAAATTGCAGACAAAATATAAAAGAAAAAAATCCACAAACAAAATTGCATACGACTGTACTTTTCGATATCTGGAAGCAGTTTTTGAATCGGTGGGATCGCCGCGATATGCCCTACTGTTGCTGCATTGTAAAGTCTGACAGATGTTGATTATCAGAGAGAGAGATGCCCCACAGCGCATGGAGACAGGATGGTAAAGTGAAGAGACAGTGAGGGCATGGCTCTCCCCTGTCACTACACCTAAACCTGCCTTGGAAGCGTTTTAAATCTATGGAAGATTAAAGAAAAGGCAGAATAGCTGGCCTTTGACTCGGTCGCAATTCATTCACAATTACACACATCAAAAAGTCCCCTCTGTCACGTGGGACTGGTGTGAGTGTAAAGGAGACCTTCAAATGGGACCAGCAAACCCTGTTAAACATGGTCGAAGAAATGGGTGTTTCAAACATTAAAGAAATAACCCCCCCCCTGGAAAGATGGAGTGCTTCAAAGTCAAAGACATAAAAGAGCATTCTGAAGGATGCAGGTATCAATACCGTAATCATTGAGGAATTGGATCAATATCTGTCCTCCTCCATTGCAGGACAATCCTTTGAAGTATCCACTGCAGGAACCACCTCCTACTACAATCTACTTTTGTATGAATTCATGCTGCAAGAATGTATAGAAAATCTAACTTTATTACATTGTGTTTTCTCTGTGACTTTCCTAGCGTATCTAATAAATGCTGTATAATTTTCTTTCCAGCTGAAGTTTGTGGGGGTTCATACCCATTTCAATGGAAGCGGAAGGTCGACTAGTTCTACATGTTTTGAAACAGCTAACCCCTTAGGGCTCAGGGATCTTGATTTCTCAAACTGCATTAATTTCATTGCATTGCAGGATGCGGCAGCGGCATAATTGTAGGTTGCTGGTGCCAGTGCATGGCAAACTTTCCATTGGCTCTACATTTCACAAGGATTTATATACACCATGCCTCCTCAGTTGGAAAATTGTCTGCCTCATGCCCGACAGGTGGACCAATTGACAAGTCAACATAACAATTATTTTTGACTCGCAATTACTAGTGATCTCATTTTTTATGCCATGTTTACAATCTGATTTTCACCCTCACTCTGGAAATGAACATGGATTGTAATGTAATTTTGTACTCTTTGCATAAAAGCAGTAAACGGCTTGGTTCCTAAAGTTAATGGCAACAATGTCATATTATATCCTGTGATAAATGCAAATGGCTACCTGGCCTAAGCTATACTTTACTTTTATGCCCTAAGCATTCATGCCCTGCATTTAAGCAGGATATTCACTGTTGTGAAAGCATTCATGGAAATCTTAATTGTGTACAAGTGTCAATCAGCTCTTTTCATTTTACTTACAGTAAGATGACATGTAAATTGGTGTTACAACGATCCTGTTCTGTAAATGTATTGTACACCATCGCAAAGGACCTGCTCTGTTCTGAAGAAGCTGGCTCTGGTAAATGTCAATCTCTTGACAGTGGACGACAGCTATTCCATGTCCATTTTCACAGATCTTGCTCAGGGGCTGCAGATGTGGCAAGGAGTAAAGGTTGACTGAGCCATTTGAGTTCACTGCTCTTTGTTGTGTACCTCTCACTCAACGAACCGAACCACTAGCCTCACAGGTCAACCACGGCATTTACTCAGGGAGCTTGTCAACCTGTCAGAGTGCATGCAGGCGTGCTTTGGAAAGGAAGGACAGAGAGGGGAGAAATAGAAACAACATGAAAGACCTGCTTGTTGTTGTGAGAAGGTGGCAGTTAGATGGGGTGGTTGGGGATGGCCCCCCAAGACATTGTCCACATGACGGAAAATCATGAAAAATGCAGTCCAGTGGAAATATCCCCTCTGAACCTCCTCCTGACATGTGACATCTTTGTTTTCCAAACCCTGGGATTGTTCTATACACTATACAGTGCCTTGCAAAATTATTCATCCCCCTTGGCGTTTTTCCTATTTTGTTGCATTACAACCTGTAATTTGACTAGATTTTTATTAGTATTTCATGTAATGGACATACACAAAATAGTCCAAATTGGTGAAGTGAAATGAAAAAATGACTTGTTTCAATAAATGTACATATTTTTTTTAAACGGAAAAGTGGTGTTTGCATATATACTCACCCCTTTGCTATGAAGCCCATAAATAAGATCTGGTGCAACCAATTACCTTCAGAAGTCACATAATTAGTTCAATAAAGTCCACCTGTGTGCAATTAGTGTCAGATGAGCTGTCACATGATCTCAGTATATATACACCTGTTCTGAAAGGCCCCAGAGTCTGCAACACCATTAAGCAAGGGGCACCACCAAGCAAGCACCACGAAGACCAAGGAGCTCTCCAAACAGGTCAGGGACAAAGTTGTGTAGAAGTACAGATCAGGGTTGGGTTGTAAAAAAAACGAAACTTTGAACATCCCACGGAGCACCATTAAATCCATTATAACCTGCCAAGAGAGGGCCGCCCACCAAAACTCACAGACCAGGCAAGGAGGACATTAATCAGAGAGGCAACAAAGAGACCAAAGATAACCCTGAAGGAGCTGCAAAGCTCCACAGCGGAGATTGGTGTATCTGTCCATGGGACCACTTTAAGCCGTACACTCCACAGAGCTGGGCATTATGGAAGAGTGGCCAGAAAAAAAGCCATTGCTTAAAGAAAAAAATAAGCAAACATGTTTGGTGTTCGCCAAAAGGCATGTGGGAGACTCCCCAAACATATGGAAGAAGGTACTCTGGTCCGATGAAACTAAAATTGAGATTTTTGGCTATCAAGAAAAACACTATGTTTGGCGCAAACCCAACACCTCTCATCACCCCGAGAATACCATCCCCACAGGGAAGCATGGTGGTGGCAGCATCATGATGTGGGGATGTTTTTCATCGGCAGGGACTGGGAAACTGGTCAGAATTGAAGGAATGATGAATGGTCCTAAATACAGGGAAATTCTTGAGGGAAACCTGTTTCAGGTTCACCTTCCAGCAGGACAATAGCCCTAAACATACTGCTAAAGTAACACTCGAGTGGTTTAAGGGGAAACATTTAAATGTCTTGGAATGGCCTAGTCAAAGCCCAGACCTCAATCCAATTGAGAATCTGTGGTATGACTTAAAGATTGCTGTACACCAGTGGAATCCATCCAACTTGAAGGAGCTGGAGCAGTTTTGCCTTGAAGAATGGGCAAAAATCCCAGTGGCTAGATGTACCAAGCTTATATAGACATACCCCAAGAGACTTGCAGATATAATTGCTGTAAAAGGTGGCTCTACAAAGTATTGACTTTGGGGGGGTGAATAGTTATGCACGCTCAAGTTTGCAGTTTTTTTTTGGTCTTATTTCTTGCTTATTTCACCCCCAAAAAGATTTAGCATCTTCAAAGTGGTAGTCTTGTTGTGTAAATCAATTGATACAAACCCCCCAAAATCAATTTAAATTCCAGGTTGTAAGGCAACAAAATAGGAAAACTGCCAAGGGGGGTGAATACTTTCGCAAGCCACTGTATATAAGCCATAACTAATGCAATGACTACGAGTGAAACATTTCCTCACCTCAGACCAACTCTGGGAGGTCTGCTATTTTCCGTGGCCTGAAAATATATTATTTAGCATCACTTCCCATTGGCTCAGAGTGTGCATAAGAAACACCACCCATATTTTTTAAAGCGCTTAAGAGTTACAGAGGCTTTCAGTCTCGTAACGTTTAAAGCAGATTTTCAGAGGGGACGGAAGTGGGCTTTGGGAGGAGGGTCTGTTTAAGGCCTAGGACGCGTGGCCAACACTCATTCACTGTAAGCGACTTACAGATGTTAGCCAGGCGGACAGGGACAGACGCTTTCCATCTGATCCAAGTTGGTGTCCAAACGGGATTAGAGCCAGATTAGGGGGTGTCGAAGCAATTACCACTGACATCAGCAGGGTTTGGTTTGAGGAGCTGAAACAATTGGGTCTATGGCGTTGGACCACCCGCTGTGCCCAGTCCCTTAATTTCACCCTCCATCTGGCAGTCTGTCTGTCTGTCTGGACAACCTGCTTTGGCTGTATATCAGGGAGCCTAATTTCCCAAACAAACTAAATCTTACTGAAATCCAACCAAGCTTTTCAGACTACAACCTCCACATTCTCTGTGAAACTACTCCAAGGGTAGATGCAAAGAGGATTTGTGCTTTGTTTCTTTGAGGGGGCGGTAAATTGGTCAGTCAATGAAAAATGAATTGGTGAAAAAATGGTAGAGTAGCCATAGAGCATCACAGGAAAAACATCCTAAACCACTTATGTGGATAAGCTAAGTGGGCAAACCTTACTCACTCCTCTTAATATGGCCTGGCTGTACTCAGGCAGAAGGAGTACTGTACAGATATGACGTAGCCTTTATCACCCCTTCATTAATCTTCATAAAACAATTGACCCTTGAATAGCTTAGCCGTGCCCCAGACCATTAGGCTGCATGGCTGCGGCTTTAAATATTAAGCAGGCGCTGTAAGATTTTATCAAATGTTTGGTAAATGGCAAAAGGCAAAGTGTGCACGTGTTCTCTTTTCCCCGTTCTTTGTAAATGATAGATATGTTTTTATAAAACAGAATGCTCTTTTAAGTAATGGTTGTGGTATTGACTTTGACTCGAGCTTTCATGATTTAAGATGGCTGACCCTGTAAAACAATACATTTCACTGCACCTATCTGGTGTATATGACAATAAAACATATTTTTCCCATACGTTGCACAACCAATGCTTTTACGGACACTTGTGTCGGAATAATGATTTAATAAGTTTGTGACCACAAATGCTTTAGTAGGCTTTTTTGGGCATATGTCATATTTTGTGTTCATCAGGCACTATTCTTGACCATTCTCTTCAGATACAGCACCTATATCTGAGTGCACACTATAGATGTCAACATAGTACCATTAGAACAATTCTTCTGAACACTAACCAACTCTCCTCTGATTAAGGTTTTGCTGAGCTTTGAATCTCATACAATCTCATACAAGTGTCTAGGGACTTCCTCGTGACTGGTCTAGTAAAAATGTAAACCCCTTTCATCTATAGAGCGCTTAAAAGGTCAAAGAAATGCCCAATAACCCTCTCCGTTGTACCCCCCCCCCCCCCCCCCCCCCCCCCAAAGGTTGTAACAAACTGCACCTTTGTCATGGACGTGGCCTCTTGTCAAGCCAGGGCTGGGGGGACTGCCTTGGGTTCAGGCTGTCGAGACCCTGTCAGACTTAAAATAGGTTCTGCTTTATTTCACCCCCTGACCCGAGGCCCAAAAAGAGCCACGCAGGAAAAACAGAGAGATGTGATACATCAAGCCCAATACTAGTGAAACTCCTGAGCCGAAACAGAAACTGCAGTGCAAGCAGAAATGAAGGGGGCTTATTGTTGAGGGTTTTTCACCACATTCCCTGTTTGTGTGCGATTCAATGTTTCAGGCAAAGGGCTAATGTAAGATGAAAATTAAGAGGTCATTTCAGGTTGATTCTTATTTCATTATCAAAGGCTTTGCCATATTTGAAAGAGTGAGGTGGTCTGTTGTTAGCTTTGCATACAATTTACATATTGTTTTCCTGATTTATAAAGAGAATATAGAACAGAAATGATTTTATGTTACAAGCAGAACAGATATATATATATATATATATATATTATTTTTGAAATACAATGAATGAACAGATTCAATTCAACATTTAGCTAACATTTTATTCCCTTGTTTGGGCCTTAAATTGGTTTGACAAAATACACATTTTGAAGAACCATCTATCCCTCGTTTACATTTGATTTTCATGGCTCTCCTGTTGAATAAATGCAATTGATTGACTTAGAAATGTTCTGCATAGCCAATCAATCTAAAGAGGGGACAAGCCGTGAGGCGTCTATGGAGAATGGGGAAGGACAAGGAGGGGCCTCTTATTGTTTTGGGGCCCCTATGTCACTCAGTCCTTGATTTTATATTATTATATTATTTTAAACTGCAAAACCCTTACGCAACACTGCACTTTGTATACCAGGGTTGGCTGGCCTTCTCTAGTCACTCGTAGGCTCAGTCACTGGTATACTTTGATTTACAAAGCCATTTTGGGTTTACTACCTTTTTATTTGTGCATTTTGTTCAGAAATGTGGTGGGTACTCTCTTCGTTCGCTGGACTTTATGCTGCTAACTGTCCCAAATGTCCGAACTGAATTTGGTAAAAGGGCTTTTATGTACTCTGCGCCATCGTCTTGGAACACCTTTCAAAATACTTTTAAACTGGAAGAACTTGTCCCGATTGGTGTTTTTAAATCACTGATGAAGGATTTTGAGGCTGATTCCCTGACCTGCCAATGTTTTTAATTTGCTGTTTTATACTCTTGTTAATTCAATGGTTTTTACTAGATTACTTGTAGTTTTTCATGTTGTCTGTCTGTAATTTTTTTGTAATGACTTGGTGCTGCCTATCTTGGCCAGGGCACTCTTGAAAAAGAGATTTTAATCTCAATGAGCCCTTCCTGGTTAAATAAAGGTTAAATAAAAAATAAAAATTCTGGTGAGCAGGGCCCAGCACTCAGCCCAGGCTTTGCTGCTCGGGTATGCCCAAGCTTTCAAGCCAGGGGTCAGGGGGTAACCATTAATGCTCAGGAGTATTAATGAGTGACCTTCGGAAAAAACGGTGGGCGAAAAGAAAAGGGCGAGCGCGAGAAAGCAAGCTGTAAAGACCTGAGAGAATAAAAGCCTGAGACCTGTTTCGCCAAGATAACGGAGATGGCTATGCAAATGCATCCATCACCAGCCTACTAAGCCAGGAGCCTTCTTTGTGTGCCCGTGTAAGGCCCTGTTGACTGGGGGAAGAGAGATGGGGAAGGCTGGGGGGGGGAAGGCTGGGGGGGGAAGCAATCTGTGGAGGTGGAGACAGGGGGGAAGGGGGAGTTAAAGGGTGAGGGAAGGGAGGGGAGGGTCACGCAGGCCAGGCCACGGGGACTGACACTTCCATTGCTTATTCAACAGGGGAGTAGATAGATCTCTCACAAGATCTCCAATCTATTGAATGGGGGCTTCAACCGGAGCTTCCAGTTAAAATGCAGGAGATTTCTAATTTAACCGCTGAGCGCGGCTGAGGGGTTGGGTGTGATAGAAGGGGGCAGGATGAGCGGTGGGTTGAGGGAGGGTTAGAGTGAGAGGAGGCTGAGGGGTTGGTTGTGATAGAAGGGGGCAGGATGGGCGGTGGGTTGAGGGAGGGTTAGAGTGAGAGGAAGAGGAGGGGGAGGGTTGAGGGAGGGTTAGAGTGAGAGGAGGCTGAGGGGTTGGGTGTGATAGAAGGGGGCAGGATGGGCGGTGGGTTGAGGGAGGGTTAGAGTGAGAGGAGGCTGAGGGGTTGGGTGTGATAGAAGGGGGCAGGATGGGCGGTGGGTTGAGGGAGGGTTAGAGTGAGAGGAGACTGAGGGGTTGAGTGTGATAGAAGGGGGCAGGATGGGCGGTGGGTTGAGGGAGGGTTAGAGTGAGAGGAGGCTGAGGGTTGGGTGTGATAGAAGGGGGCAGGATGGGCGGTAGGTTGAGGGAGGGTTAGAGTGAGAGGAAGAGGAGGGGGAGGGTTGAGGGAGGGTTAGAGTGAGAGGAGGCTGAGGGGTTGGGTGTGATAGAAGGGGGCAGGATGGGCGGTGGGTTGAGGGAGGGTTAGAGTGAGAGGAGGCTGAGGGGTTGGGTGTGATAGAAGGGGGCAGGATGAGCGGTGGGTTGAGGGAGGGTTAGAGTGAGAGGAGACTGAGGGGTTGAGTGTGATAGAAGGGGGCAGGATGGGCGGTGGGTTGAGAGAGGGTTAGAGTGAGAGGAGGCTGAGGGGTTGGGTGTGATAGAAGGGGGAAGGATGGGCGGTGGGTTGAGGGAGGGTTAGAGTGAGAGGAGGCTGAGGGGTTGGGTGTGATAGAAGGGGGCAGGATGGGCGGTGGGTTGAGGGAGGGTTAGAGTGAGAGGAAGAGGAGGGGGAGGGTTGAGGGAGGGTTAGAGTGAGAGGAGGCTGAGGGGTTGGGTGTGATAGAAGGGGGCAGGATGGGCGGTGGGTTGAGGGAGGGTTAGAGTGAGAGGAGGCTGAGGGGTTGGGTGTGATAGAAGGGGGCAGGATGAGCGGTGGGTTGAGGGAGGGTTAGAGTGAGAGGAGACTGAGGGGTTGAGTGTGATAGAAGGGGGCAGGATGGGCGGTGGGTTGAGGGAGGGTTAGAGTGAGAGGAGGCTGAGGGGTTGGGTGTGATAGAAGGGGGCAGGATGGGCGGTGGGTTGAGGGAGGGTTAGAGTGAGAGGAAGAGGAGGGGGAGGGGTGAGGGAGGGCTAGAGTGAGAGGAGGCTGAGGGGTTGGGTGTGATAGAAGGGGGCAGGATGGGCGGTGGGTTGAGGGAGGGTTAGAGTGAGAGGAGGCTGAGGGGTTGGGTGTGATAGAAGGGGGCAGGATGGGCGGTGGGTTGAGGGAAGGTTAGAGTGAGAGGAGGTTGAGGGGTTGGGTTGATAGAAGGGGGCAGGATGAGCGGTGGGTTGAGGGAGGGTTAGAGTGACAGGAGGCTGAGGGGTTGGGTGTGATAGAAGGGGGCAGGATGGGCGGTGGGTTGAGGGAGGGTTAGAGGGAGAGGAAGAGGAGGGGGAGGGTTGAGGGAGGGTTAGAGTGAGAGGAGGCTGAGGGGTTGGGTGTGATAGAAGGGGGCAGGATGGGCGGTGGGTTGAGGGAGGGTTAGAGTGAGAGGAGGTTGAGGGGTAGAATGAGAAGAGGAGGGGGATGGTTGAAGGAGGGGTAGAGTGAGAGGAGGAGGAGGGGGAGGGCTGTACTTACACGATCAAAGAGGTGAGAGACACATGCAGATGCTTCTCTCTGGATTTTCAGCGCATATGATGAGAAAGAAACAAACATCAAGTGTAATGAGCCTGCTTCTGATGGCTTTGGGAAAAATATATTGTATTTTTTATTTTTTTATTCACTTGCATTGTTGAAATCATTACCTAGGTTTTCAATCTATGTGAAATGACTGTCAATTTGCATACATTTTTCTTACAACTTATTGTATGTTAATTATGCTGACATTATGCTCCTGCAGAGCACTTTGAGAAGATAACAAGATCACTGTCTTCATAATCATAAGCTCCTGATTTACATAGACATCTCTTTCTACATAAACAGTCTAATGATATCTGCAATAGCCAGCTCCAAGAACATCTTCCTTCCTAAGATCGGTCTGTCGTTCCCCTTTCGCGTCACCTACTGAGACCTCCAATAAACATTTACAAGAAAGCAGGCCCCCTTCCCATGTCAGCATATGTTCCAAGATCTTCTGTGAGGACAGCTCAGGTCCAAAAAGTTGAACCCAGTGTTTTATTTTTTAAATCTTTATTTAACTAGGCAAGTCAGTTAAGAACAAATTATTACATACAGTAACAGCCTAGGAACAGTGGGTTAACTGCCTTTTTCAGGGGCAGAACAACAGATTTTTACCTTGTCAGCTTGGGGATTTGATCTAGCAACCTTTTGGTTACTGTCCAAATGCTCTAACCACTAGGCTACCTGCTGCCCCAGTAGTAGGTGCCAGGTGCACTGGTTTTAGTCCATGCCCCGATGAATTGAGGCCATTCTGAAGGCAAAAGGAGGGTGTGCAACTCGATATTAGGAAGGTGTTCCTAAGGTTTGGTACACTCCGTGTATGTACTGTATATATAGGTAGAGGTAAAGTGACACACAATAAACAGTAGCAGCAGTATATGTGATGTGACAAAATAGGTAGTGCAAAAAAGGGTCTATTCAGATAGTCCGGATAGCTATTTAGTTAACTGTTCAATAACTATTTAGCAGTCTTCTGAAGCTGTTTAAGGTCCTGATGGTTTCAGACTTGGTGTCTGTTCCACTTGCCATGCGGTAGCACAGAGAACAGTCTATGACTTGGGTGGCTGGAATCTTTTACATTTGTTATTGCCTTCCTCTGTCATCGCCTGGTATAGAGGTCCTGGATGGCACTCCATTTCCTGTAGTCCATGATCAACTTGAGAGAGTGGTTGTGGTTCTGGCACCACACTGCCAGATCTCTGACCTCCTCCCTATAGGCTGTCTCATCGTCGTCGGTGATCACGCGTATCACCAGCATGTTTTCGCCAAACTTAATGATGGTGTTGGAGTTGTGTGTGAACAGGGAGTACAGGAGGGGACTAAGCACGCATCCCTGAGTGGCTCCCGTGTTGAGGGGCAGCATGCGGATGTGTTGTTGTCTACCACCTGGGGCGGCCCATCAGGAAGTCCAGGATCCAGTTGTTCCCAGGGTCCTTAGCTTAGTGATGAGCTTGGAGGGCAATATGTTGTTGAACACTGAGCTGTAGTCAATGAACAGCATTCTCACGTAGGTGTTTCTTCTGTCCAGGTGGGAAAGGGCAATGTGGCGTGCAATAGGGATTGTGTCATCTGTGGATTTGTTGGAGCGGTATAAAAATTGGAGGGGGTCCAGGATATCTGGGATGAGGGTGTTGATGTGAGCCATGACCAGCCTTTCAAGTATTTACTGGCTACAGTCCCGGGTGGGTCTCGGGTATTCAGGTTTGGGTGGACCTGTGAAGACCACTACTTGAAACACACATGCACACACACGCAAACACACATACACACACACAGACACAAACACACGCACACACACACACACAGACACACACAGACATACACAGACACACACACACACAGTCTGAGGAGAGGGGGGAACAGGAATCGTCCTGATGATTCCTGCTCTGTATTGGAACTGGCACAGGGACATATTGACATTACTGTACCACCTTCAACTTTCCTCTCGCTCTCTTTGCCTCAGGCTTTTCATTTCCACCGGTCCATCACTCCACTTGGCTCCTGTCCGTTGTGAAGACAGATGCACCACGGGCGCTTTACAGAGGAGTAATGTATACATTATTCATATCACTCCACAAAAGGTGCTTATTAAACTTTACATGGCCAATGCAGTAGACAGGCCCATATTGGAACTGTTTCGCCCCATCACAAATGTCAGCGTGGATGGGGGTTGCTGTGGGGTTGGTGGCTGGCTTAGATTTTTAGGGAGCAAAGAGAGGCAGGGTGGCTTTGATTTGAGGTAGCATCCACCTTGTCTATCTGAGCAGGGAACAATAGCCCCATAAGTGTCATGACACAAGTTAAGTTAGGGGTCGGGACATACAGTACTGTACAGTAAATGGTTTTATGTATGGAAAAACAACAATATAGTTAACATATCAATTGTAAGCCCGCATAGTGAATAGGAATATAATAAGCACTTAATATGAAGACTTAATGGTCTGAAATATGAATATAAGAAGAACTACATTGAGTGCACTAAACATTAGGAACACCTTCCTAATTTTGAATTGCACCCCCTTTTTGACTCAATTAGTTGGGCATGGACTCTACAAGGTTTCGAAAAGCGTTCCACAGGCCCATCCTGACTCCAATTGTTCCCACGGATGTGTCAAGTTGGCTAGATGTCCTTTGGGTGGTGGACCATTCTTGATACACATTGAAACTGTTGAGTGTGAAAAACCCAACAGCGTTACAGTTATTGACACGCTAAAACTGTTACTATCATACCCTGTTCAAAGGCACTTCAATCTTTTTTCTTGCCCATTCACCCTCTAAAGGGCACACATACACAATACATGTCTCAATTGTTGCAAAAAAAATCCTTCTTTAACCTGTCTCCTCCCCTTCATCTACACTGATTGAAGGGATCACAGCTTTCACCTGGATTCACCTGTTCCTAATGTTTTATAAAGTTATTGTATATGCCCATAGTACTCATTTCCAGCTGACATCATGTAACTAATAGTATTTATTCCATACATTAGACTAACATCATTCATCACTCGCTGTAAAATGATACATTGATAAACTAATCATCAACACTGTCCAAAGATGCACTATTTCTGCTACAGATGTAGGATC
Source organism: Oncorhynchus kisutch (assembly GCF_002021735.2). Lineage (NCBI taxonomy): Eukaryota > Metazoa > Chordata > Actinopteri > Salmoniformes > Salmonidae > Oncorhynchus > Oncorhynchus kisutch. The sequence continues at coordinate 44,783,811 of NC_034180.2, read as the reverse complement.
TTAATTTGATCACTCTTTTTTTGCTGAGAATTTTCCTGCATACCAGGAAATGCTGACTTGTAGTGAGTTTGAGTTTTCAAAAGTTTTCTGAAGTTTGCCATTTACACTTTGAAATTTCAGACTTAATATGCCCTGAGGAAAGTGGCATCAACCTCTACAAAACTGTCCATTGATTAAAAAACTGCTGTAGCAAACTGGCACAAATAAAGATCCTACATATGTAGTTTACCATTCAAGTGTACTTGTAGACTAAACTAAATCCATTAGGGAAGACTCTGAAGATTCAAAGCACTGTATTACTCAGCATCAAATACATCCTCCAGTTGGCCCAAAAGCCAGTGCTGTCTTTTACAACACAAACAACCTACTAGAAAGCTGCCCTTTGGGTAAGTCCTACATGTTTTCCTTTTCCCTGGCCCAGGTCTCTGGCGAGTGTTCATCTCTTAATAATACAATATTTAACCCTCCTGTACAGTGCATAAACAAACAGGCTTGCAGGTAGTGTAAGCTGGTGGGAGTAACAAAGGCCCCATAGCTGAGCCAAGAGAGACACCCACATAGGGAAATGAGCTGTCATTACAAAGCTACGGCAGCACTCTGGAAGCACATCACTGTCTACGTACATCTCCTCCTCTGCTACCCCAAGTCCCCTCCAACTCATAAATACGTAATTACGCCAACCACCGCACCATGATGATTTCTGTTTTCATCAGCTGTCAGAATTGACCTGATTTTCCCATCACTGTTTGACCCAAATGCAGCCGTCAGATATGTTAATCATAGTTTATGTAACCACTCGTTACCTCTCTGTTTGTTGTCCATGCGTCATGTTATAGATTCAGGAAGGAAAAACATTACATTAAAATAGAAATAGATGTATTTGCATCCATAAACTAACCTTAGCTTTGATGTCTCGCATCTGGAGATGTGCTGCCGTGCCGTGCCTTTTAATGTTTAACATGACAGGAGAGACGGGGAAACAGAGACGGATGATGTCCCTTGAAAGCCCTGACCTGAACTGCACAGGCAGGGAAAACAAGAGTGTTTCTTTTGAACTATTTGGCTTTTCCCTTCCTGTGTTCCTAGAAATGCTGTCGCACCAGGGGTTCCAATGATAATTAAATATGTATTTATTTAGATTTGATCCTTGGCTAGAAAGTAATACTGAGACATGATTATTCAACCTAGCCTCAGAGCCATATCCAAGATGTAAGATACCTACTAAGGGTCTAGTTACAGAAACAAAAGTAAGGAGGCAGGTCGTGGAGGATGGGTGGGTGCAGTACGCGACAGTCAAGCAATCCAAAGGTTGGATGTTCAGGTTTTGAGGACTGTAGTAGCATTTTACCTAACCCTTCCCCAAATCCTTATTCTAAACTTAACTCAATTCACCTAACCTGCTACGTAAATTCACCTAACCTTTGTCGTCTTAGTTTTCCTAACCTATTGTCACGCCCTGACCTTAGAGATCCTGTTTATGTCTCTATTTTGGTTTGGTCAGGGTGTGAGTTGGGGTGGGTATTCTATATTCTATTATTATTATTATTATTATTATCTATGTTTTGGCCGGGTAGGGTTCTCAATCAGGGACAGCTGTCTATCGTTGTCTCTCATTGAGAACCATACTTAGGTAGCCTTTTTTCCACCTTTCTTTGTGGGAAGTTGACTTTGTTTAGGGCACATAGCCTTTAGCTTCACGGTTTGGTTTTGTAGTGTTTCTTGTTTTGTTCGGCGTAATTTTTATTAAAATAAAGAAAATGTACGCTCACCACACTGCATCTTGGTCCTCTTCCTTTAACGGCCATGACAGAACTTCCCACCACAAACGGACCAAGCAGCGTGGTAAGGAGGAATGGACGTGGGAGGACATTTTGAATGGCAATGGATCTTGGACTTGGGAGGAGATCCTGGCCGGGAAGGATCGCCTGCCCTGGGAGCAGGTAGAAGCAGAGAGGAAGGGGAAGGCAGCAGCTAAAGCAGAGTGGCAGTGTTATGAGGGAACACGGAGTCTTTGACACCACCTTCCTCTGACACCACCTAGTATATAGGTCCTGGATGGTAGGAAGCTTGGCCCCAGTGACGTATTGGGCCGTATGCACTACCCTTTGTAGCACCTTACGGTCAGATGCCGAGCAGTTGCCATACCAGGCAGTGATACAAACGGTCAGGATGCTCTCGATGGTGCAGGGGTAGAACTTTTTGAGGATCTGGGGACCCATGCCAAATCTTTACAGTCTCCTGAGGGGGAAAATGAGTTGTTGTGCCCTCTTCATGGCTTTCTTGGTGTGTTTGGACCATGATAGTTTGTTGGTAATGTGGACACCAAGGAACTTGAAACTCTCGACCCACTCAACTACAGCCCCGTCAATGTTAATGGGGGACTGTTCAGCCCGCCTATTCCTGTAGTCCACTATCAGGCTTATCACTGTTGTGTTGTCAGCAAACTTAATGATGGTGTTGGAGTCGTGTTTGGCCACACAGTCGTGGATGAATAGGCAGTACAGGAGGGGAATAAGCATGGCAGATGTGTTGTTCCTTACCGTTACCACCTGGGGGCGGCCCGTCAGCAAGTTCAAAATCCAGTTGCAGAGGGAGGTGTTTAGTTCCATGATCCTTAGTATAGTGATGAGCTTTGTAGGCACTATGGTGTTGAACGCTGAGCTGTAGTCCATGAACAGCATTCTCACATGGGTGTTCCTTTTGTCCAGGTGGAAAAGGGCAGGGTGGAGTGCGATTGAGATTGCGTCATCTGTGGATCTGTTGGGGCGGTATGAGAATTGGAGTCGGTCTAGGGTTTCCGGGATGATGGTGTTGATGTGAGCCATGACCAGCCTTTCAAAGCACTTCATGGCTACCGACGTGAGTGCTACATTTAGGCAGGTTACCTTTGCTTCCTTGGGCACATGGACTATGGTGTTCTGCTTGAAAATGTAGGTATTACAGACTCGGTCAGGGAGAGGTTGGAAATGTCACTGAAGACACCTGCCAGCTACCAGTTGATCCGCAGATTTTTTTTGTACATGTCCTGGTAATCCGTCTGGCCTCGTGGCTATGTGTTTAAAGGTCTTGCTCACGTCGGCTACCGAGAGTGTGATCACACAGTCGTCTGGAATGGCTGGTGCTCTCATGCATGCTTCAGTGTTCCTTGCCTTGAAGCTATCATAAAAGGCATTTCGCTCGTCTGATTAGCTCGCGTTACTGGGCAGTTCGCGGCTGGGTTTCCCTTTGTAGTCTGTAATAGTTTTCAAGCCCTGCCACATCCGACTAGCATCAGAGCCGGTGTAGTAGGATTCAATCTTAATCCTATATTGACACTGCCTGTTTGATTGTTCGTCTGAGGGCGTAGCGGGATTTATTATAAGCCTCTGGATTAGTGTTGCACTCCTTGAAAGCGGCAGCTCTAGCCTTTAGCTCAGTGCGGATGTTCCCTGTAATCCATGGCTTCTGGTTTGGGTATGTACGTACGGTCACCATGGGGACGACATCATCTGAGCACTTATTGATGAAGCCCGGAGACTGAGGTGGTATACTGGTCAATGCCATTGGATGAATCCCAAAACATATTACAGAATGTAAAACAGTCCTGTAGCGTAGCATCCACATCATCTGACCACTTATGTATTGATCAAGTCTTGGGTAATTCCTGCTTTTGTTTTTGCTTGTAAGCAGGAACCAGGAGGATAGAATTATGGTCAGATTTGCCAAATGGAGGGCGAGGGAGAGCTTTGTATGCGCCTCTGTGTGTGGAGTAAAGGTGAGCAATACTTTGAGACTTCGTTAATATTATAAATCCTGCACCAGCTGTTTTTTACAAATAGAGACACACCCCCGCTCCTTGTCTTACCAGACGTAGCTTTTCTGTCCTAACGATGCACGGAATACCCAGCCAGCTCTATTGTATCCGTGTGGTCGTTCAGCCACGACTCTGAAACATACGATATTGCAGTTTTTAATGTCCCGTTGGTAGGATATTCTTAATCATACATCATCCATTTTATTTTCCAGTGATTGCACGTTGGCCAATAGTTTGGATGGTAGTGGAAGTTTACCCACTTGACTACGAATTCTCAGAATTCTTCTTCACACAAATGATGGGGGTTTGGGCTTGGTCTCGCGAAAGCTGTATATCCCTCTTGTCGGACTCATAAAGATTTTTTTTTTGTCCAGTTCGAGGTGAGTAATCGCTATTCTGATGTCCAGAAGCTCTTTTCGGTCTTAGGAGACGGTAGCAGCAACATTATGTACAAAATAAGTTTAAAAAATAAGTTACAAACAATGCGAAAAAACAAACAAAATAGCACAGTTGGTTAGGAGCCCGTAAAACGGCAGCCATCCCCTCCGGGCCATTATTCAGTATGGTACGACCAGGTAAGGCATATGATACCACTTGTTGTATAATTCGTATGATATTGTACAACCGCTATGTCATTCATAATGTAATCTAACGTAACATATCATATAGTAAATGGAGTGTCATAGATCGACATACAGAAAAATATGAATTGCCCTGAGACCAAGTTGAAATATTGTACAAAATGTATGTTGGATACATTTCTCTATCATAAATGTAGTCTTTATGCATTTTTTTAGCAGTCCCCCTGAGCAACCTTTCGAAAGGGACTTGCAGGCCTTTGACAATGTGTTCCTCGAACGACTCTTGTGAGGTCTCCCACCAACACAAACTTCAAGAGTTCCTTTCATGTCAAGTGTGTTTAACATTGTAGTAGGGGAACATGTGTACCTCAGTACAAGATGGTTGCCGCTGGACTGACTGTTCCATTCAATTCAGGCGAACATGGATGGTCTACAAAGGGGTTCGCTATTGCTAGACAGCATCAGGCATAGAGATGCACAAGACATTAATATTGTTAGACATGAATTTAATTCTAGTGCTGTAGATCTTCGTTAACAGTTTCAATTTATACCAAAGCTTATGACATAGGTGCTTTTTAGTCAACTGCCCAACTACATTCCAGTAACTCTTCATTACTAGAAGAATTCTGTATTTTATTGTGTCGACTCAGTAGATCAGTATGTACAGCAGTCTAATCACTAGGATCTCATACATTATCACACAGTCTAATCACTAGGATCTCATACATTATCACACAGTCTAATCACTAGGATCTCATACATTATCACACAGTCTAATCATTAGGATCTCATACATTATCATACTGTCTAATCACAAGGATCTCATACATTATCACACAGTCTAATCACCAGGATCTCTATGCCAAAGAAAACATACAGTATCACAGTCTAATCTAATGTGTCTGGGGAAAAATTAGCTACACTACAGCTAATCGAGACTGGTGTACACAATCTACAAAAAAAGGAAATCGCAATGCTGATGCGCACAAACACAGACTCAACAAGTCGTCGCCGAGATGAGTTTTCTAAATGTTATCTAATTAGCTGTAATTCTAACAAATATCAGCTGGTATTCTTGTCCGACTCAGGCAGGTGACATATCCTCCAACAGATAGTCCACCCATCATACATTACGTCGGCTAGATTTGATATTTCTATGCATAAACAGAGCCTGCAGTCAGAACTCAGCCTGTTCAAAGGGACAAATCTATCCAGGAGCAATCAGGTTGCTGAGCTAGCCGGGGCTGCTGACAACCGCAGGCTCTTTGATCACAGATACATCATCTTCAGCAGCTCAGCCCGGCTTGGTTTTGTTTGGGGCCAGGAAATGGAGGGGGTGGAAATGATCGCTCCCTCTTGGTTCTCTTCCTCGCTGCGCCTCTTGGCAGACAAGATGAAAGCTACCCCAATTAGAAGTGAAAATACCCCCACTGAATTAACCCATTTCAGGGTATACAAACAGCTATAACCTGGCCGTATCATTGCTGGATCTCTATAGAATGTCTGTGGATGCGGCGATATAACAACTTTGACGATTTTTTAAATTTATTTTCTCCCCATTCTGGGTTGAGATAGAAATTGAGGTCACATCCAAAAGCAGATGACTCCCTCCTTCAATTTGATAACCCTGGTTCTAATAACACCTTGTTGTTGAGGGAGAAGTGAATCTCTCCCCTGCCCTCAGAACACCTCTCTTCCCATCACCCCGTTGACTGGAAGCTGAAGTGATTTATTTTTCGATGTGCCTTTGGAGGCGGAACGGGGATTGTGAATGATGGACAGTTGTACAGGCTTTGTGATTTGCGCTCTGCAACCGAAGGAACACATGGATTTACATTATAGGTCCCCGACATAAAGCAACCCCCTTGCCCCCCCTACACCCTCATCCTTCAGTTCCACCTATATGTTTGCACACCCATTTCCCACATCCACGCTCCTAATCAACAGAGCAAGGCTTTGTCTCACCTCCTCTATTTTATAGGGGTGAGTGCTATCTCCGTCTCTCCGTGCCATATCACCTGGCATGACCTGAGAGAGGAAAGCTATCACCCCACAGCGCAGGCTTTATGAGTGCGTTCAGATGATGGTGAAACCTTATGATTCCTTATCGGGGAACATCAGAATATACATCTGGACGCATTAACTGGGGGCCCAGATAAAGACTCGACCTTGTCCGCTTTGGCCCGTTGTATAAGTCATAGCTCAAACTCATTTGAACGTTAATAAATTATTTGGAAAGTGTTAGAGTGCCGTCATAGAGCCATCACAGAGCCTTCATGGCACCTTCATAGAGCTTTCGTAACATCTTCATAGGGCCTTTATAACACCTTCATAGTGCCTTCATAGTGTCGTCAAAGTGTAATAAAGCTTCTCTGGGAAGAAAAAAACATTCATAGTGCTACTTAAAGATGTGCTGCTCCTTCCTGACAGCTTTGCCGTTTTTCTGAGAAAGCATATCTGGTGTCTTTAAGCTCTTCCACCTGCCACTGTGCTCTTTCAGCAATTACACATCTGTCAAGTGTCACCCGGCTCAGCTCTGACCGACAGGGTTATGTCAAACAGTCAGCCATACTACGGAAGGGTGAGCATGGGTCATTGTAACTGGGAGCTAGGGTTGTGTTAGGAGGACCAGTGTGACTGGGAGCTAGGGTTGTGTTAGGAGGGCCAGTGTGACTGGGAGCTAGGGCTGTGTTAGGAGGGCCAGTGTGACAGAGAGCTAGGCTTGTGTAAGGAGGGGGCTCATGTCCGGATCTATTTTTTTCATCCTTGTCTACTCATATTTCACCAATGGAGATTGACAGCAAGAGTTATTTTGTTCACCGTGTCAAACACTGTGTCCCATCCTCACTGGTCAAATCTTAGCCCAGGGCCATGGCTTTTATTTGAAGCTGATTTGACCTGTGTTCCGTCCCTGTGTTATGCAAACGAAATTCAGACAGACTGGCAAGTATGGTCGAAAGTAGGACTGCTGTTTTTAACGCTGTGTCCTTGTAGATAGTATATAAACTGAATGGTCAAAAAGGTTTTGTGACAACAAAATATCCCTTTGTCATTCTACCAACCCTCTCTAGTCACTTTTTGCAGCAGGAGCATAGCCTTATTTTCTGTGCATAGCATTCCCAGGGCTGAGACTTAAGATACTACAACCTTGACATTAACAAAAGGAGGCATGTTCATTCGCATTGTGTATATCAATCCAATATTGTGCACATTCAGGTCTTCCTTCAGCTGATAATATATTCTGTGGATTTTCATTTCTAATTTTGTTTTAAGAACATCTCTCTCTTGGCCCTCTAAATATTTTAGTTTCTGTTCAAACAGTGTCTGTTCGCCTGAGAAGAAATCCTATCTGTGATCCGTCTGTGTACTCTGTTGTAATGGCTGTTCACATTGTCATTGTACTGTTCACAGTTGAATATTGTATCACAGGTGCTACTCAGTGTTAAAAGCATCCAAGTTTAAATTGAATCTGGGTCACTTTCCAGCATTGGTCCGTCACACTGCTACATCTCTTTGACTCTGGAAAGCCAGGCAGATTGTTAAGTATTTATGAAAAAAGTGTCTCTGTAGGGGTGGTGTTTGTCAAACAAAATCACATATATGCAGCCGGAAAGGTAGGAATTAATCTTTCAAAACCCTTCTGGATGCATAGGATGCAACCATACAGCCCCATATTGGAAATATAGCCCTGACGCAGACTCAAAGTGGCCGAGCACTGAGCATAGCGGTTTGTTAAACATACTTCAAGACCATGCTAGCAACTGGTGATATTCCCTGCATTGCGTCATTTTTTTTCTCCTTAAATAACAATTGAATGTTGACAAAAAAAATTGAAATAAACAAATATACACTCCTAAGCAAAACAAGAAGGTTAAAAGCATGCCTTTGAACAAAATCATTATGAACACTAAGAAAGGTACCAAATATATTTCAAAAAAATTAAGAAATAGGTATCTTAACTAGTAATGAATTTAGTTAAGGACTCAAAAGTCATACAATCTGTGGGGTTTGATAACCATACAATATATATTTTTTCCTGAATGCCTTTGCAATAATCACAAGAAAATAAATATGTATTGAATGTATTGAATACAACATCTTTGAACTCAAATCTGTAAAACGCAAATTGTCTTCCTTATATTCAGTGAGTGGGCTTTTTCACAAACCACAAATGGCTTTTGGCTGGCACGATTGTCCCATGTGGCGGTTTTATTTGGATGTCGAGAAAGAATCATTCTCAGTCCAATGAAATGCCATTGATAACACACAGACAAGCTTCTATGTTGTGTGAGAACGCCAATGCGACCAAATTGTCGCTCATTTATGGCAGGGATTTGCTCTATCATGGGAAAGCACTGGAGGTGGGTCCACACATTTTTCCTCTCAATTATTTTTTTATGCTAGTGTCTTGCTGAGATTTAAATAAGCCTAAAGATTACTTTAGGGCCTTTAAATGCAAATGTAGACAAGTGTGTAATGCTCCTCCTGTAAACCTCAGCCTTATCATTTGCCTCCCAGACTAGTGTCTGTCTGGGATGGAATATTGGCTATAGCCCCCCCAATAAGCTGCTGGCCAGGGGCCACTCAACAGAGACAGAGAGATGGGCATATGGGAGTCCACCATGGATATCTATGCCAAGATCAATGGTGACTGATGTGTTCACAATAAGTAGCAGCTATCAAAATGCTTGCATCTGTGGGTTTGTGTGTGTGCGTGTATGCAGTGCCGATTGTAGCATGTAAATCTTGGTGGGGCAAACCCCCCCCCCCCCCCAAATCGGGGGGAATGAATGCCAGCAAAGCCACTACACAACACAACACTAAACAATACATTACTTGCACTATAATTGTGACAAACGGTGCCCACAAACTGTTTGGGTCTACATAAAGCTGTCCCAAAAGCAGAGTCCCAACAGCACCTTACCACTGCTACACCTGGCTATCAGCAAAGCCTTGTCTGGCAATGAAACAGTTCATTCAGCCTCATTTACTACCTTTAAAAAAACACAACTGACATGGCTGACTTGCTTAAACAAATGTGGTTTCTACTGACAATCAAGATGTACAAATTGTGGCATACGGGGATTACAAGCGGAAAAGAGGCAATCCATAATTTAGATTAAGACATTAACTTGTTGAGTGTAGGGGGCAGTATTTTTGTTTTTGGCTAACAAATGTACCCATTTCAAACTGCCTATTTCTCAGGCCCAAAAACTAGAATATGCATATAATTATCAGATTAGGATAGAAAACACTCTAAAGTTTCCAAAACTGTAAAAATATTTTCTGTGAGTATAACAGAACTGATATTGCAGGCGAAAACCTGAGGAAAATCCAACAAGGAAGTGATTTTCCTGAAAGGTCTCTGTTCCATTGGATGCCTTGCCTCCATTTAAAGGGATACCAACCAGATTCATTTTCCTATAGCTTCCTCAAGGTGTGAACAGTCTTTAGTTTCAGGCTTTTATTTTGAAAAATGAGCGAGAAAGAACCCATCGCGTCAGTGGATGGCTGGGTGCCAGCAGAGTTTTTTTCATGCGCAACAGCCATTCTCTCTCTCTCCTATGGAAGAAGCTACATTCCGGTTGACATATTATCGATTATATATTGTAAAAACAACCTGAGGATTGATTGTAAAAAACATTTGACATGTTTCTACGACCATTACGGATACTATTTGGAATTTTCGTCTGCGATGTCGTGACCGCCCGAGCCTATGGATTTCTGAACATAACGCGCCAAACAAATGGAGGTATTTTGGATATAAAAATATTATTTATGGAACAAAAGGAACATTTATTGTGTAACTGGGAGTCTCGTGAGTGCAAACATCCGAAGATCATCAAAGGTAAGCGATTTAATTTATTGCTTTTCTGACCAATCTTCGTGAACTATCTACTTGGCTGCTAGCTGTTTGTAATATTTTGTCTACTGAGAGAGATGTTCTTACATAAACGCTTGGTATGCTTTCGCCGAAAAGCTTTATTGAAATCTGACACGCCAGGTGGATTAACAACAAGCTAAGCTGTGTTTTCTATATTGCACTTGTGATTTCATGAAAATTAAATGTTTTTAGTAATTTAATTTGAATTTGGTGCTCTGCAATTCAGAGGATGTTGAGGAAAATGATCCCGCTAACGGGATGGGTGCGTCAAGAAGTTAATGAGCGACCTAGGACGGACGTAGTCAATATAACTATTTGTTTCGCACTTTTTTATTTTTTCAATTTAAAGTTTTATTAAGTTTTCTTGTTTTTCAATCAACCAACAAAACACATTCCACATTCACAGATGTGACAGGCTTTAAAAACACATTCCACATTCACAGATGTGACAGGCTTTAAAAACACATTCCACATTCACAGATGTGACAGGCTTTAAAAACACATTCCACATTCACAGATGTGACAGGCTTTAAAAACACATTCCACATTCACAGATGTGACAGGCTTTAAAAACACATTCCACATTCACAGATGTGACAGGCTTTAAAAACACATTCCACATTCACAGATGTGACAGGCTTTAAAAACACATTCCACATTCACAGATGTGACAGGCTTTAAAAACACATTCCACATTCACAGATGTGACAGGCTTTAAAAACACATTCCACATTCACCGATGTGACAGGCTTTAAAAACACATTCCACATTCACAGATGTGACAGGCTTTAAAAACACATTCCACATTCACAGATGTGACAGGCTTTAAAAACACATTCCACATTCACCGATGTGACAGGCTTTAAAAACACATTCCACATTCACAGATGTGACAGGCTTTAAAAACACATTCCACATTCACAGATGTGACAGGCTTTAAAAACACATTCCACATTCACCGATGTGACAGGCTTTAAAAACACATTCCACATTCACCGATGTGACAGGCTTTAAAAACACATTCCACATTCACAGATGTGACAGGCTTTAAAAACACATTCCACATTCACCGATGTGACAGGCTTTAAAAACACATTCCACATTCACCGATGTGACAGGCTTTAAAAACACATTCCACATTCACAGATGTGACAGGCTTTAAAAACACATTCCACATTCACAGATGTGACAGGCTTTAAAAACACATTCCACATTCACAGATGTGACAGGCTTTAAAAAAATAAAAAGTCAAAAAATAATACATTTGAAAAAATAAAAATACAATTAAAATGAATGATAAAGTCAAATAAAAGCATTTATTTTCCTACATACATACACACATATACATACATATATACACACACACACATACGCACATGTACTCAAAAACTAAATTAAAATAAAAACACACAAAAAAACATATACCACTTGCAGCAGCACTATCAAGGTTCTTATCAGCTATTTCAAGCATTCGCTGAGACGACGGGCCAAGAATGAGTTTTTAGGTTTTACAGTACCTTACACAACATGTATCTGCGCATTTCCCTAGTCACCCCGTTTACTCTGTCCAGTTTGAAATATAGTTGAATAGTGGAGACCAGAGTCTATCAAACTTGGGCTGTCTCTTGTGGAGGTCATAAGTGAGCTTTTCAAGAGGAAGAAAGTCAACAATCTGGTCAATCCACATGTAGGAGGGGTATTTGAGGCCCACAATAGAAGAATACATTTCTTAGCAAAGTATGTAATAGTCATAAGCAAATTTTCTCTGTCAGGATCAAGAACAAAGGAGGGGTATTTGAGGCCCACAATAGAAGAATACATTTCTTAGCAAAGTATGTAATAGTCATAAGCAAATTTTCTCTGTCAGGATCAAGAACAAAATCCTGCTGGGCATTAAGAAGATAGATACACGGGGTCATATCAAACTGTACCTCTAGTATTTCCTGTGCAGCAGTATGTACAGATCTCTCTACAGCTCCAAAATACATGCATATAAGTTCCACTTTCAGAGGTACATCTTTTACAGTTAGGAGACATATCTGTTTTCATTCTATGGAGTCTCAAAGGAGTATAATATAATGTGTACAAAAATTTGTAATTCGATTCTTTCATTTTTACACTGGTAGAGGAGCAGTATACCCTGTCGCAAACCTCCGCCCATAACTCATCACTGACAGTCAGACCAAGGTCCTTTTCCCAGATTATTTTCAAAGGAGTAAAGGAGGAGCTTCCTTTCTCAGAAAGGAGTCTATAGATGTAAGATATTTTGCCTTTAATGGATTGTGCTGTGACAAGAAGGGTTTCAACTTCATTCAACTGAGTTCTAAACCTCCTCTTGGAGGTAAATGAGGAAATTAAATATCTAATTTGAAGATATTTGGATCTTGGCACATCAAATTCACTGCAGAGCTCTTGAAAGGATTTCAGTGTAGTGGTTTTCTGATTAAATAGGTCTGAAAAGGTCCTGATTCCTACAGTATGCCAAAGATTAAAGTTGGCATCCCTCAGGGCTTTTGGCAAGTCTGGGTTGCCTACTATAGGCGAGTGAGAACATATTTGGGAGGAAATGCCCAGGTATTTCTTACAGTCCCTCCACGCTAGTAGGGTGCTGTAAATCACAAAGGTTTTGGCTATGTTGCCCACTTCACTAAAGTTATTAATGAATATAATTGAGCTTAAGGGCAATGAACCACAGGATTGGGCTTCTATCTGAATCCACGTTGACTCTTGTCTGTTTGTGATCCATGTTAGCATGTTGCGGATTTGGGCAGACCAGTAGTACAATTGAAGGGAGGGAAGGGCAAGACCACCCTTAGATTCAGGTTTCGATAGAGTGGAAAACTTGATCCTAGGTTTTTTATTGCCCCATATAAATTTGGTGATGCTTTGGTTAGTTGTTTTGAAGAAGGAAACTGGGAGATAGCATGGGAGCATCTGAAATAAGTAGTTCAGTATGAACGTTCTTGATTCGTTCGTTCTTGATTTGGTCCAGGAGTGGAAGATAATTTTCCTTAAAAAGGCTATTCAGATCTGGTGTTATGAAGATCCCGAGGTATTGAAACCCCTGTGTTTTCCATTGGAAAGGACAAAGTGTCTTCATAGAGCTGGGGAGTGTAATATTGAGAGGGCAGACAGTGGATTTGTTAAAATTGATCTTATAACCTGAAAACTTGCCATACTGAGCAATTGTGTCTAAAATGAGAGGGAGGGATTTCTCAGGGTTGGATATGTAGAGCAAGACATCATCCGCGTAAAGCGAAATCTTGTGCTGCAGGCCGCCTGCAGAAATACCCATAATACTTGGATTGCTCCTTATCAGCTCTGCCAGAGGCTCCGCCCCCAACAAGTACAGCAGCGGGGACAGCGAGCACCCTTGTCTTGTGCCCCTTTCCAGAGGGAATCTGTCAGAGTTCAGTCCATTAGTAGTCACCATGGCATTTGGATGAGAGTATAGTGATTTGATCCATTTAATAAAATTTGGGCCCATAATGAACTTTTCTAAGACTGAAAACAGAAAGCTCCCCTCCATCCTGTCAAACGCCTTCTCAGCATCCAGTGAAGCCAGCAGGACAGGGGTCTTCTGTGCGTTTACTTGATCAATAATATCAAAAAGACGGCGAATGTTATCAGAAGAGTATCTGTCTCTAATAAATCCAGTTTAGTCCGCTTTTATTATTTTGGGAAGAAGAGTGTTTAGTCTTTTGGCGAGCAATTTGGTAATTATTTTATAGTCGAAATCCAACAAGCTTATGGGCCGGAAGGACGAGCAGGATAGGGGGTCCTTGTCCTTTTTTAGCAACACTGTAATGCGAGCTGTGTGCATTGAGTCTGGGAGAACTCCGTTTTTGCAAAAATCCTCCAGCATTGTCATGAAGATAGGGCTGAGCTGGGGCCAAAAAGCCTTGTAGAACTCTCTGGGGAATCCATCTGGGCCTGGGGACTTATTAGGTGGCAAGGTAATTGCCTCCAGGATCTCCTTAGGAGTGAAGGGGGAGTTGAGATCTTCTTGGTCGGTCTCTGATAGTTTAGGTAGCGAGATTCCCTCTAGGAAAGAGTGGAGTTCTGCCTCTGTGTGTTTTCTCTCAGAGGTATATAGTTTGCAGTAAAAATCATGAAAAGTTAAATTTATCTTTTTTGGGTCATATGTGACCTCATCCTCTGCTGTTCGGTAGCCATGATTGTACGCTCTGACTGCTCCCTTTTTAATTGGTAAGCAAGCAATCTACTGGGCCTATTGCTATACTCATGGTATTTCTGTTTAGTAAAGAAAACAATTTTTTTATCTCCCGAGTGTAGTCCAAATTCAGTTTGGCTTTGGCTGCTTTAAGATGACTCCAGGAGGTGCTGTCTAGGGATTGTTTATGTATTTTTTCACAGCATTCCAGCTCCCTCTCAAGATCTAGCCTGTGTGCTTCCATTTCTTTTTTCTTAGAGGAAGCATATGCAATTAGATGACCTCTTAGTGTGGCTTTAGCAGCGTCCCACATTGTGGCCGGAGAAACAGGAGAATCTTTATTGTCTTGTGTGTAGTTGTCTATCCATGTAGTTACCAATGTATGGAACGCTTCGTTTGATAGCATGGAGGTGTTGAATTTCCAGCTCTTTGACCTCGGGATGTTTTTGCAGAGGTCAAAGCGGAGGTGGACAAAGGCGTGATCTGAAAGTGCTATGGGTCCGATTGTACAAGTGGCTGAATTTATGAAACTCTTTGGGATAAAAATGTAATCTGTACGGGAGTAGGTGTTATGGACATTAGAGTAGTATGTACAGTCCATAGATGAGATATTAGTCTCTCTCCAGATATCTATCAGTCCCATCTCTTTAGTAAGAGAGTTCAACATCTTTGCAGATCTAGGATTTGTGGTGGGGACTTGAGATGATTTGTCTAGGGTTGGGTTAAGGGTACAATTAAAATCTCCGGCCACCACGCCAAAGGAGACACAATGCTCATTGAACAGGGTTATAATTTTTGACATGAAGGCAGGAGTATCTGTGTTAGGGGCGTATATGTTTAATATAGTAATTGGTTGACCATATAGTGACCCAGTTATCAAAACAAATCTCCCCTCCGGATCAGATATGTTTTTGTCAATTATGAATGGAACATTTTTATGGATAAGTATGGCTGTGCCTCTACTGTTTGATTTGAAAGATGAGAAATACACCTGTCCCACCCAAGCTCTGCGGAGTTTGGCATGTTCAGCATCACAGAGGTGTGTCTCTTGTAACAGCGCGATGTCTGCTTTTTCCTTTTTTAGAGCACATAGTATCTTTTTTCGTTTTATTGCATGCCCTAGACCATGGCAGTTCCATGTCAATAGATTTAAGGTACTAGTCATCGTCATCGAGCAGTAATCAAACTTTAGTGCAAGTCATCGCTGGGTAAAAGTGGATAGTAATTACAGCTGCGTTCACATGAAAGGAAAATAAATGGTGTACATAAAATAATGATCTCTGAACACCCCAGCCGAGTTCCCAAACAACTCGACACATCCCGTTGGATCTATTACCCCCCCGCTCAGTCTCAATTCTGTGTTCCGAATAAAACAAAAACCGGGAACAGTTAGCAACGCACAACGTCTCCCTCTCCTCACCAAAGAAATGCCTCATCCTCTCCACCCCGCATTGAGTAAATAACACAGTTGCCCTCGTCCAGACCACAGTAAAAGAGGGGAGAAAAATAAAATCAATAGCCAAGCCTATATATACCTCCCCCAAGGGACATAGGGAACCCCAAGTAATAATAGCAACAACAACAAAAAAACAGGGAAATAAAAGTAGGCTGAAACATTAGTATGCCTAGGTTAGGCTATACAGCCCATCCCTCTCAGTTAAAGGAAAATAAATATAAATTGGACGGCTATAATGACCTTTAGGGGGTGGGTCTCTGGATATCGACTATATGTCGTCTTACCTCCTTTAGTAGTGGCATTAATCGCATTTAGTCATTGGTCTGTTTCTCATTGGCCAGGATTGTCTTTCAAAAAACGTTTTGCCTCTTCGGGAGTTTTGAAGTGTCGCAAGGCTCCTTGGTGAAGAATCCTGAGCTCGTTTGGGTATTTGAATCCCCTGAAGATGCCTCGGTCAATGGAGTATTTCTTCACTTCGACAAATTCTCGGCGCTTTCGGCGTATTCCAGCTGACAGGTCCTGGTGTAAAGCGAGTTTGGCGTTTCCCACTGTGATGGTGTTGTTTTTCGCCGCCTGTAGGACTCGTTCCTTGTCGGTGAATCTCAGGAAACCTATGGTGATTGGGCGCGGTGGTTGTCTGGCTGCTGGTGGGGGCCTCAGTGCTCGGTGATCCCTCTTGAGTTCTATGGGCCTGTCGGTGGACATGTGGAGCCACTCGGGAAGTTTGTCTTGCAGGTAACGGACCAGTGGCATGTTTCCCTCTTCTTTTTCGCCCAGATTGAATAGAACACAATTATTCCTTCGCCCCCCGTTTTCCAGGTCCTCTGTTTTCTCTTCCAGATGCTCGATTTTCTTTTTAGCATATGCTATTGTTTCCATGGCATCTGTCAATAAGTTTTCCATGGATAGGATTCGCCCCTCTGTCTCGTCCAGGCGCCCCGCGTTTATGGTTATCTTGTTGTTGATGTCAGGCAAAGCGTTTTCCAGGATTGTCACCTTGCCCCCTATCGCACTGAGCTGAGAGTTAATGGCATCTAATTTAGTGTTTAGTTCTGTACGTTGGGATCTCAACTCAGAAAGGATGTCTTCGACAGAGTGCGAGGTTGGCATTCGTTGTGCCTCGTGGGGGAGCGGGTTCTCTTGCTCCTGGCTAATGGCACTAGTTTTTTCTGAAGCTAGCTTCTTCTTGGAGGCTTTTTCCGTCGCTAATACTCGAGTCCGGGTAAAAATGTCACCTGTAGTGTCACCTTTTGTAGCCGCCATGACTTTTTCTTACTAAAGCTAAATGAGTTTGAACTTGGAGTGGAGGTAAGATTAGGAATTGGAAACTACTTGTGCGGAGCTCTTAGTTCATGCGGCCATCTCGTCCAAGGGTCACGTGATCCCCCGTTTTGCACTTTTGAAATGTACAGCAACAGAATTCAGAACATGGGCAGTTCTTACAGTGTTCTCCCTGTACACCAATTCAGAACCGTAGGATAAATAAAGGTGGCAAATAAACAGACAATGAAAGCTTTTACAATATTCAATTATATTTCTCTAAAACAGGTTATAGGCTACATGTGCCCCACTAAGTCAGAACAGTAGGTGAAATTAAGAGGGAAATATACCAAATTATTGGGGTGAGGCACATGGGCAACTAACAGCTTACTACACAACATACTCTTAGCATTACTTTCTTATCTACAGTATACATATCTCCCTGGCATATTACATAATTTATGCAGCAGCATACAAGACATTTTTGACTTATTGTGTTGTGCTCACTTGAACAGGAAGGTGGCGCGGCGGTCCTTCATCCTGGTCATCAAACTTTGTCATCGAAGTCTGGCATTCTCTGGATTTATGGATTTCTGGTGCTTTCAAAACAACTGGGAACTCTGAAAAAAACAAGGTTTAACCATGATGACGTCAGTGATCTTCAGATCGTAGCTCTAGAAAGAGGCCCAAGTTCCCTGTTCAAAACGTATTTTCCCAGTCGGAGCAAATTTTTTCCTGAATTCCCAGTTGTCTTAAATTCACTGAAGTCAGATTTCCCAGTTCTGAGTTAACAGTTAACAGAGCCCGGCAGAAATCACGCTGGATTGACAGCATGGCCTATGTTGAATGTTTATCAATGTCATGTCAGAGGCAGCTGTCTATCGTTGTCTCTGATTGGGGATCGTACTTAGGCAGCCTTTTCCCACCTGTAGTTTTTGGGATCTTGTTTTGGTACTGTGCTGTTTAGCCCTACTAAACTTTACGTTTCTTTTTTTTCTTCTTTTTTTTCCGGTGTTCATTCAATAAAGTAAGATGTACGCCTACCACGCTGCACCTTGGTCCGATCCTTCCATCGACGAGCGTAACAATCATTTTAAACTTAGAAAAGAGAACCTTAAACCGAGAATTAGGACCACACACCCACTCCACTCAATAGCAGGCTAGTGATTGCTTTGCAATGCTTGCAGTTAGCCACTAATTCCTTCCTCACTTCACTCATTGTTGAATTTGCTATTTCCAACTTGTTGTGTAATGTTTTTATCCAATGGCCGAAGAGCACCAATACATTTGATCTATAATTTCTCTTCATCATTTCTCCTCATATGACAAGGATTAAAAAGGATGTGCCAGTAAATTGTCGACTTGATTCATGATGATGACTGCTAGCTAAGATTTAGAAAGTATGATGTCCAATCAAAGCTACTGGAGATATAACGTGATATGACGTCATTTTATCTGTGGCCAATGACCTTGATCCTTCTTGGATGGGCCCTTCTAATGTAACTCTAAGGCAGAACCCTAGGGGCTTGAATTTTCGAGCTCTAATCTTAAATTTGTCAGTGACGTAGTGTGTGACAGAACACGCTCCGTATTTTCCACTGGCTGCCCCACCACCACAGAATGCAATGAGCTACGCTGAAACACCTGCATTTTGGAGCTGCTTGTGTAAGTGCTTTTGTGTATCAAATATCAGGATCTAACAAGGGATCCTGCATTCCATCAACAGGGCAAAGAGACAATACTTTTAAGAGATTAATTTATTGATAATCAGATGAATAATAGCCTACTAAACCTTAATGTCCTCATATCCTGTGGATTATACAATCCGATGCAGCGTCAGTGGTTTACACTGGGTGTGAACCTTTTTGCGATAACAGATGTTTGAATCAGCTTTGAAATATTGGCTCTGATGGTTATCCAAGCCCTCTAAGAACAGTATTTATGGTTTCAACATAAAAGGGTCCTTCCTGGCTTGTGGATACATTTGTATTTGATTGGCACCACTTCATTACTTAATGATTTCAAAAGGCCTGTGTTATGGGCCTGTGCCTGAGCCAGACCTCCTACGACCCTTCTGAGTCAATGTGTTGAACAGGCCAATGCTCTATATACACTGAGTGTACAAAACATTAAAAACACCTTCCTAATATTGAGTGCACCCTAAATTCATTGGGATGCTGGCCCATGTTGACTCCAATGCTTCGCACAGTTGTGTCAAGTTGACTGGATGTCCTTTGGGTGGCAGACTATATATCATTGATACACACAGGAAACTGTCAAGCATGAAAAATCCAGCAGAGTTGCAGTTCTTGGCACACTCTAACCGGTGCACCTGGAACCTACTACCATACCCCGTTCAAAGGCACTTAAATATTTTGTCTTGCCCATTCACCCACTGAAGGGCACACATACACAATCCATGTCTCAATTGGCTCAGGGCTTAAAAATCCTTCTTTAACCTGTCTCCTCCCCTTCATCTAAACTGATTGAATTGTATTTAACAGGTGACATCAGTAAGGGATCATATCTTTCACCTGGATTCACCTGGTCAGTCTGTCATGGAAAGAGCTGTATATTCAGAAGCTATTATGTGTCTAGCTATATCTACAGCAACAAAACTTTTTGCAGCAGAGAACGAAATGTAGCTTAACTGATGTTTGGTTTTTTGCATTTTAGTAATTTAGCAGAAACTGTTATCCACATAGACTTTTCTTGTCATTCAAGTGCAGGTGGAGGCCTGTTTAAGTCCATATTCTTCAATTTGATGCGTAGATCTAATGAACATGACTCTAGTTTGATCATACATTCTTAGATTATTCAACCAAAACCTACATACATACAAAATGTAGTACACACACCAGCTTTCAACAAAAATATACTGGAACTGGCACTATGTTCCATTTGGAGAAGCATCTCTCTCTCTCTCTCTCTCTCTCTCTCTCTCTCTCTCTCTCATATACAGTGCCTTGCGAAAGTATTCGGCCCCCTTGAACTTTGCGACCTTTTGCCACATTTCAGGCTTCAAACATAAAGATATAAAACTGTATTTTTTTGTGAAGAATCAACAACAAGTGGGACACAATCATGAAGTGGAACGACATTTATTGGATATTTCAAACTTTTTTAACAAATCAAAAACTGAAAAATGGGGCGTGCAAAATTATTCAGCCCCTTTACTTTCAGTGCAGCAAACTCTCTCCAGAAGTTCAGTGAGGATCTCTGAATGATCCAATGTTGACCTAAATGACTAATGATGATAAATACAATCCACCTGTGTGTAATCAAGTCTCCGTATAAATGCACCTGCACTGTGATAGTCTCAGAGGTCCGTTAAAAGCGCAGAGAGCATCATGAAGAACAAGGAACACACCAGGCAGGTCCGAGATACTGTTGTGAAGAAGTTTAAAGCCGGATTTGGATACAAAAAGATTTCCCAAGCTTTAAACATCCCAAGGAGCACTGAGCAAGCGATAATATTGAAATGGAAGGAGTATCAGACCACTGCAAATCTACCAAGAACTGGCCGTCCCTCTAAACTTTCAGCTCATACAAGGAGAAGACTGATCAGAGATGCAGCCAAGAGGCCCATGATCACTCTGGATGAACTGCAGAGATCTACAGCTGAGGTGGGAGACTCTGTCCATAGGACAACAATCAGTCGTATATTGCACAAATCTGGCCTTTATGGAAGAGTGGCAAGAAGAAAGCCATTTCTTAAAGATATCCATAAAAAGTGTCGTTTAAAGTTTGCCACAAGCCACCTGGGAGACACACCAAACATGTGGAAGAAGGTGCTCTGGTCAGATGAAACCAAAATTGAACTTTTTGGCAACAATGCAAAACGTTATGTTTGGCGTAAAAGCAACACAGCTCATCACCCTGAACACACCATCCCCACTGTCAAACATGGTGGTGGCAGCATCATGGTTTGGGCCTGCTTTTCTTCAGCAGGGACAGGGAAGATGGTTAAAATTGATGGGAAGATGGATGGAGCCAAATACAGGACCATTCTGGAAGAAAACCTGATGGAGTCTGCAAAAGACCTGAGACTGGAATGGAGATTTGTCTTCCAACAAGACAATGATCCAAAACATAAAGCAACATCTACAATGGAATGGTTCAAAAATAAACATATCCAGGTGTTAGAATGGCCAAGTCAAAGTCCAGACCTGAATCCAATCGAGAATCTGTGGAAAGAACTGAAAACTGCTGTTCACAAATGCTCTCCATCCAACCTCACTGAGCTCGAGCTGTTTTGCAAGGAGGAATGGGAAAAAATGTCAGTCTCTCGATGTGCAAAACTGATAGAGACATACCCCAAGCGACTTACAGCTGTAATCGCAGCAAAAGGTGGCGCTACAAAGTATTAACTTAAGGGGGCTGAATAATTTTGCACGCCCAATTTTTCAGTTTTTGATTTGTTAAAAAAGTTTGAAATATCCAATAAATGTCGTTCCACTTCATGATTGTGTCCCACTTGTTGTTGATTCTTCACAAAAAAATACAGTTTTATATCTTTATGTTTGAAGCCTGAAATTTGGCAAAAGGTCGCAAAGTTCAAGGGGGCCGAATACATTCGCAAGGCACTGTATATATCAAATTTAATTCAGAAATAGACATGTTGTCATCATCATACATCATACGGCCTGATGATATTCGTGAGCCAAAGAGGACAGTCATCATTGAATAAAGACCCACTGACCAACGTCACAGTTGGCTAGAGTTACCGGTGGGCTGTGACAGTCCCCTTGTATTCATGTTTCACTAATGACCACTGTTCTGCCTTGGTGATCAGAGTGGTCCATAATTACAGTAAGTAATTCATTAATTCATTATTCTGCTGAAACAGAATGATATACCCAAAACAGCCAATGCAATAATGTGGTCATAGCCTGAGTTAGTACACACACACTGCTGTGAATCAACTCATTAGGATCTGGTGTGATTCAACTCATTAGGATATAATGTCAATCAACTCATTAGTATCTGCTGTGAATCAACTCATTAGGATATGATGTGAATCAACTCAATAGTATCTGCTGTGAAGCAACTCAATAGGATCTGATATGAATCAACTCATTAATATCTGCTGTGAATCAACTCATTAGTATCTGCCACTGATAACGGATCAGAACAGAGACATCATGAAACAGGATCCTCATCGATCCCCTGGGTTACCTCCCTATGTAGATTATGTCCATATTTAGGATTTAATAAAGCGTTTTAGATAAAGGGCCATCTATGGGATTTGCTTAGTAATGGCTCGTCTCTGGACTGGTACGGTTTGACAAAGCACTTCTTCAGGGCCGTGGCAGAAGACAGTGGTTTGATCTGGCCAGAGGTTGAGATATCACACATCTTGGCTGCTACACATTACACACACACACATACACGCACGTGGGCAGTATAAACACGCACAAGTCTCTGCCCTCCTGAAGGTCTGTGTGTTGATTGGCTGTCATTACTCTATAGAGGACATGTTTGAGCATAGGGTAACAACATATTCATGACCTCAACAGACTGGTGTGAGACTAGTATGACTAAAGACTAGCACCTATCCACCTCCTAGGCACACGCATACCCTTGTGCTGTAGCACTAACAGACCTGCAATGTTCAAAGTCTGTCATCTTTTCTTTAAAGTCAATTGACGCACCCGTCCATCAAACGGTGACGTCATTTTGAATATTGAATATCTCCCCGTGTGTTTACCGTTTCTTGTAGTGGCTGCATTTCAATCCCCTATTTCCGACAAAATAACGTCTGCCCCTTTTCCATGACAAAGGGCTTGTGAAAGCGGTCTTTTTCTACACATGAGAGGATCCGGACAAGAACATCTTTGAGAAATCATCTGTAAAACGTGAACCGTTTGAGCAACAAACGAATATGTAACCAATATCGAAAGGGGAGACTCCTTCGAGCATGAACGTGTCGGTTGTTCTGCTCTACGTAGCACACAAATATTGAAAGAGGAGTCATCTGAAGGTAACCCAATACAGGGTTACCGTAATATTGGAAAAAAGTGTATAAGGGGTCAAATGTGCCACAAATAACGTGACCCAACCAAACATATTCCTATTTCTCTCAGATATAGGACAGACACTTTAAAACCTTATTACTTATTTTCTGACTGTCAGTTTTGCCATGTACAAATGTGTTATTCAATGTGTTTCTATGGGCTATAGCAGTAAAGGACAAAGTCAATGTTTCATCAAATATTTGTTGAATATTTATTTAAAATCCCAGGGGCCCAAAAATTCTAAATCAAATGACAAAATTATACATTTTATCACCATATTAAAACAATTCCATGTGTTAGCTTATTAGATATTACAAACCAAATCCCCCTGCTGTGACCAATATGGCTGGCATGAAAAAAAGAGGCTTCACTGCTGCTATGACCCCGTGAAGACATCACGACTCCAAGATGAGGGCAGTGCTACATCACAGGCATGCCTTCCTGCCCTGCTTGTTGGCCCAGCTGTCTAATCTAAGCCAGTCCCTGAGGTTAAGGGGGTTTTCTGAGTTGTCTTCTGAGGATGATGACATCACTCTCTGAAGATTCCGTCACCGCACCGCCAGTTTGTGTGAAGCTGCGTGCTCGGCATGTGATCACAATTACCTCGGATCCGCTGGGATAGCTGTGGGATGGAAAGACTCATTTGAACCTATGTTACGTAAGGCTACAATAAAGGCAATGGTAGTGCTGCTTCAAAGCTAAGTCAACATGTTGGTCAGGAATATGCACGGGTACTGGTATATTTCATGTTGTTGGAGGCTGTTTGTTAATGACTACGTTGCTAGCTATGTGTTTAGCACAGTGCTGCAATGGGAATGTCAAATGTGTGCTTGTCTACAGAACCTCAGTGTTTGTCATTCCAATAACTTCAGCCATTTCACAATACACTGTGGACATGTCATAATATATCAGGGGGCTTATTTTTCGGAATAAAAAAAGGTCTCATCAAACACAGTTTGATTTTACAAGGGGTTTGCATTGTTCTCAAATGACCATTTGGTGTCTGAATGTACCAATGATTTAGGCTTTGGTCAGAAGCTTCTGCAG
Source organism: Oncorhynchus kisutch (assembly GCF_002021735.2). Classification (NCBI taxonomy): domain Eukaryota; kingdom Metazoa; phylum Chordata; class Actinopteri; order Salmoniformes; family Salmonidae; genus Oncorhynchus; species Oncorhynchus kisutch. The sequence goes on along the minus strand of NC_034180.2, from coordinate 44,759,599 downwards.
CACCGCTCTCCAGTACCATATGTCACGTTATCTGAGTGTTTACAGTTGCCTCCCCTTCGAAAAGTCAGCCTGCCTTGCCTGACTAGCCCCCCCCCCCACAGCCCCTCCTCAATCCCTGGAGTTGGCTTGTGTTAAGTATGAGGTACAATGTCTCAACTCCCTAAAGAAAGGAGATGAAGCCAGCATGCGCCGCAGGGGGGCTCGTAAAAGAACCTCACAGGATATTGAAATAATGACTGTCGCTTGCAAAAACAGGATAACCCGCTCAAATCATTTCCTTATGCATTTTCTCTGGCTACAATAAAATCTTCCCAGAACACTCAAGAGTTGTCTGTACGGACTTAATCTAATATGAAAGGGCAATGGGAGAAATAATGCGCCGAACGAGCCGGGTGCCCAATATGAATCTGTTATTTTTTCTTGTGCCCCGTCTGTAACAGTCAGGAAGAGGGCAAAGCCCAGTGAATTAATGGTTAGAAGATTTATTTGTTTGGTCTGTAAAACAGGAAGAGTTCTGTCACAGCCTAGCAGGCCCCCTGGCCCGAGGGTACAATCAAATGTTGCCAGTAAATCAATAGAGCTGGAAGAGGTTTTTATAACCAGAGTTTAACACCTAGCTCTAAGTGCTCCAGGTAGCAGGTCAGGTTTTTATAACCAGAGTTTAACACCTAGCTCTAAGTACTCCAGGTAGCAGGTCAGGTTTTTATAACCAGAGTTTAACACCTAGCTCTAAGAGCTCCAGGTAGCAGGTCAGGTTTTTATAACCAGAGTTTAACACCTAGCTCTAAGTGCTCCAGGTAGCAGGTCAGGTTTTTATAACCAGAGTTTAACACCTAGCTCTAAGTGCTCCAGGTAGCAGGTCAGGTTTTTATAACCAGAGTTTAACACCTAGCTCTAAGTACTCCAGGTAGCTGGAAGAGGTTTTTATAACCAGAGTTTAACACCTAGCTCTAAGTGCTCCAGGTAGCAGGTCAGGTTTTTATAACCAGAGTTTAACACCTAGCTCTAAGTGCTCCAGGTAGCAGGTCAGAGGTTTTTATAACCAGAGTTTAACACCTAGCTCTAAGTGCTCCAGGTAGCAGGTCAGGTTTTTATAACCAGAGTTTAACACCTAGCTCTAAGTGCTCCAGGTAGCAGGTCAGGTTTTTATAACCAGAGTTTAACACCTAGCTCTAAATACTCCAGGTAGCAGGTCAGGTTTTTATAACCAGAGTTTAACACCTAGCTCTAAGTGCTCCAGGTAGCAGGTCAGGTTTTTATAACCAGAGTTTAACACCTAGCTCTAAGTACTCCAGGTAGCAGGTCAGGTTTTTATAACCAGAGTTTAACACCTAGCTCTAAGTGCTCCAGGTAGCAGGTCAGAGGTTTTTATAACCAGAGTTTAACACCTAGCTCTAAGTGCTCCAGGTAGCAGGTGATTTGTTCATTAGAGGGACTTATCACAATAAACAATGGCAACTCTGATTGGGCTACTCCGGTGTGATGACGAAAACATTTACCTCAATCGCAGGTGAGCATGGGAGGGCCAATAAGGTGGAGTCTGGGCGGCAGGCAAAAATGGGAGCTATCTGAAGATGAATACTGTAATGATCTACTGTACAGGATTGAGGCACTATGGGAACAGCATGTGGGCTCAACAAAGTCAAGCTTTCCCAATGCCTCCCTCCTTGCCATCCCTATTGGAGTTCTATGTCAGGATGGAGTCTGTTATGTTATAAGGAATGCCGCGATGAAGTTTGAGAGACTCATTTTAAGATAGGAATGTATTACTGTTCATTGCAGTCTGTCTTGCTTAGGTTTCTGAACACACAAAATCACTATACTGTAAACCAGTGGTTCTAAAACTTTTTATAGTTCAACCTGACCCCGCTGCGTACTGGCACCAGGGTCAGTGCACTCTCAAATGTTGTTTTTTGCCATCATTGTAAGCCTGCCACATACACACTATACGATACATGTATTAAACATAAGAATGATTGTAAGTTTTTGTCACAACCCGGCTTGTGGGAAATGACAAAGAGCTGTTATGGGACCAGGGCACAAATAATAATATAATAATAATCAATAATTTTGCTCTTTACTTAGCCATCTTACATATAAAACCTTATTTGTTCTTCTAAAATTGTGAATAACTCACCACAGGTTAATGAGAATGGTGTACTTGAAAGGATGCACATAACTCTGCAATGTTGGGTTGTATTGGAGAGTCTCAGTCTTAAAATCATTTTCCACACACAGTCTGTGCCTATATTTAGTTTTCATGCTAGTGACGGCCGACAATCCACTCTCACATAGGTACGTGGTTGCAAAGGGCATCAGTGTCCTAACAGCGCAATTTGCCAAAGCAAGAAACTCTGAGCGCAGCCCAATCCAGAAATCTGGCAGTGGCTTCTGATTAAATTCAATTTACACAGAACCGCTTGTTGCAATTTTGATGGGGCTCTCTTGTTCAGATATCAGTAAGTGGACTGGAGGCAGGGCATGAAAGGGATAACGAATCCAGCTCGTTGTGTCGTCCGTTTCGGGAAAGTACCTGCGTAATTGCACACCCAGCTCACTCAGGTGCTTCGCTATATCACATTTGACATTGTCCGTAAGCTTCATTTGCACACAAAAAATCATACAATGATGGAAAGACCTGTGTGTTGTCCTTAATGCTGACAGAAAAGAGCTCCAACTTCTTAATCATAGTCTCAATTTTGTCCCACAGATGGAATATAGGTGCAGAGAGTCCCTGTAATCATAGATTCAGATCATTCAGGTGAGAAAAAACATCACCCAGATAGGCCAGTCGTGTGAGAAACTCGTCATCATGCAAGCGGTCAAACAAGTGAAAATTATGGTCAGTAAAGAAAACTTTAAGCTTGTGTCTCAATTAAAAAAACGTGTGTCAATACTTTGCCCCTTGATAACCAGCGCACTTCTGTATGTTGCACAAGCGTTACGTGGTCCCTGCCCATATCATTGCAAAATGCAGAAAATACACAAGAGTTCAGGGGCCTTGTTTTAACAAAGTTAACCATTTTCACTGTAGTGTCCAAAACGTCTTTCAAGCTGTCAAATATTCCCTTGGCAGCAAGAGCCTCTCGGTGGATGCTGCAGTGTACCCAAGTGGCTTCGGGAGCAACTGCTTGCACGCGCCTTACCACTCCACTATGTCTCCCTGTCATGGCTTTGCGCCATGAGTACAGATACCAACACATCTTGACCACCAAAGTCCATTTGATGTCACGAAGCTGTCCAGTACTTAAAAAATATCTTCAAATGTTGTCCGGTTTCCAGTGGTCCAGGATGTCTTCCTTAATTGACCCCCATAAACATAACGAACATATACCAGGAGCTGTGCCAGGCCCGCCACATGTGTTGACTCATCCAGCTGTAACACATTTACTGTAATTCACTGACTTGTATGCGAAGCAGTAATTGTTTTAAAACATCTCCTGCCATGTCACTAATGCGTCGTGAAACAGTGTTGATTGATGAAGTGATTGTCTGGATAGTTTTTGGGGCCTTTTCCCCCAGCATTGTCCCAGCCATATCCGCAGCAACAGGAAGAATTAAGTCCTCCACAATAGTATGGGGCTTGCTTGTCCTAGCCATTCGGTAGTTCACCTTATACGACGTTTCTAACCCCTGATTAATGGTATCTGTTGCTTTTATACATGTCTTTCTACTCAAATTTTTTCAAATTCTCATGTTTCGTTACTAAATGTCTTCGAAAGAGTGAAAGTTTCCAGCGAGAGAGTAACGGATAATGTGATTGGATGTTAATTATTTGACTCGGCTACCTGTATTTGACATTATGTTGTTATTTCGCTGAACACTAGATGGCTTAATTTTATTTTTGGCATTGAAACGAGGCTACTCAGGTGAGAAAAAAACCTCACCCAAATGTGTAGCCCCGCTGGAAAATATAAAGGTACTGTTTAAAATTGTGAAAAAATATACATTTGTACAGTTGAAGTCGGAAGTTTACATACACCTTAGCCAAATAAATTTAAACTCAGTTTTTCACAATTCCTGACATTTAATCCTAGTAAAAATCCCCTGTTTTAGGTCAGTTAGGATCACCACTTTATTTTAAGAATGTGAAATGTCTAGCCTTCCACAAGCTTCCGACAATAAGTTGGGTGAATTTTGGCCCATTCCTCCTGACAGGGCTGGTGTAAGTGAGTCAGGTTTGTAGGCCCCCTTGCTTGCACATGCTTTTTCAGTTCTGGCCATACATTTTCTATAGGATTGAGGTCAGGGCTTTTTGACGGCCACTTCAATACCTTGACTTTGTTGTCCTTAAGCCATTTTGCCACAACTTTGGAAGTATGCTTGGGGTCACTGTTCATTTGGAAGACCCATTTGCGACCAAGCTTTAACGTCCTGACTGATGTCTTGAGATGTTGCTTCAATATATTCACAGAATTCTTTACCTCATGATGCCATCCATTTTGTGAAGTGCACCAGTCCCTCCTGCAACAAAGCACCCCCACAACATGATGCTGCCACCCCTCTGCTTCACGATTGAGATGGCATTGCGATTACCCATACCCCAGTTTGTGAATACCTGCTGTAAACAAAACTTCTGAACAGACTTTCAATGGCAGTGTAAAACTACCATTATCGACAGAGCCAAGAAATTTACTGTATTTGTCTAGGGATCCTTAATTTCATTCAATCACCAAAACAATGAGAGAGCATTGGGGATATTTTCTCAGCTCTTGTTATATTGCTTCTATTATACAATGGTTTGCCAGTGTGCTCTGTACACAATCTGCACATGGAGTTTGTACTGTAGGTCCCTGGGCTAAATCCAGGGGAGATTTTGATGGTAAGACTTGAGGACAGCGCAATCCATCAAAGTCCAGTGACCACATAGGCATATGTTATCAAAGCGGTGAGAGTGAGTTAAGATACATATTATCTGTATTATACAGTATACCCTAAGGTAAAGGCTGTAGATCTTCTGCTTGGGGAACTGTCGATGGAGTTTTCCAAAAGAAACATATGAAGATACGCTAAAGATGAGCAAATATATGTGATTGTTAAAGTTTAGGGTAAAGTGTTGGGGTAAGTTTATAGCACCAAAAAGTTTGTGCCTGCTACTGTGATCTTAGCTATTTCACTTCATTTTTTTGTTTGTTTAATTCATCACCTCACGGGAATAGATTAGCAGCTGGAGACTGTAATTATACACGGCCCTTCAATAGCTCCACACTCTCTTCTCCATTGTAGCCAGCTACTGCATAATTTACACTTCTATTAGCTCATCAATTACAGTGTAATTACGGCGTTACATAATGAGTTTTTATCATATTATGAAGCGAGTCATCAAACGAACCAACAAACAAACGAATAAACGATCAGGGTAAAGATAAAGAAATGAACGAACGAACGAACGAGTGAGCGAAAATTGAATAGCAAAAGGTTTAATGTGTGCCATTAGGTGAGTTCACACACAATCAGACGGCTGCCTTTGCTACAGACTGATTAGACTGAGAGGGAAGGCATTATCCCTGAGCATTATCCCTGAACATTATCCCTGGGCATTAGAATGGGGGTTATCTCTGAGCATGATCTCTGAGCGTTAACAGTGAGCATTATCCCTGAGAATTATCCCTGAGCATTAGACTGAGGATTATCTCTGAGCATTTGACTGAGGATTATCTCTGAGCTTATTGCTTAAGTTTGTTTACCTGTAAATCAAATGTTCTGCTGTCTCATGATTCGTTATTATGATTAATCAAAATACTGTAGCCTGCCGTCGCAGCCCTCGTCTCTCCATACACCCTTTAAAGATGCATAACGCAGATTTCTCTGTGAGAAATTAATGACAGGAAAGATAATAACCAAATGCATTATGCATGATAGGAATTACCTTTTACTGGAAACAAGCAAAACAATCTTAGAGGTCGAGTGGCAAAGCTATTGACCAGCGAATGGAGTGATTTAACGGTGCAACTAGGTCTACACGACCTCTCATTGGGAATGTATTAGTCATAGCAGGCTGATATTCTGGTCTGGAATGTTATATGTTATTTGAGACACAAAACAGATACAAGGACAGTATGCTAACACATTGAGAAATTGGCAGTATGCTAATGTATGGTTCATTCCAGTAGGGGCCTACTCTATGGGACTGTTTTTAACTTGTCATGTCCCCTTGTTATCTGGTGCCCTGTTCTCTCTCTCAGATAATATAATGAAATATGCCATTTAGCAGATGCTTTTATCCAAATCAACTTACAGTTATGCGTGCATACATTTTACATATTTGTATTTGTATTTATTATGAATCCCCAAGGCAGCATCTACTCTTCCTGGGGTCCAGCAAAATTAAGGCAGTTTATACAATTTTAGAAACATTACAATACATTCACAAATTTCGCAGTACACTGTGTGCCCTCAGGCCCCTACTCCACCACATGTGGGTGGTCCCTGGACTTGAACCCACTTTCCTGGCTTTGCATGCTCTACCGACTGAGCTACAGTGTACCAGAATCTATAGTTGGTGTGAGTGAAGGCCGATGATATCACCTTCCACCTGCAGCTTCTCTTGACCATGTCAGTAACTGTACTATCTCCCTCTCCTCCAGCCCCTCTCACTTTCCCCCTCCCCTCCAGCCTCTCTCACTATCCCCCTCCCCTCCAGCCTCTCTCACTATCCCCCTCCCCTCCAGCCTCTCTCACTATCCCCCTCCCCCCCAGACCCTCTCACTATCCCCCTCCCCCTCCAGCCCCTCTCCCTATCCCCCTCCCCCCCAGCCCCTCTCACTATCCCCCTCCCCCCCAGCCCCTCTCACTTTCCCCCTCCCCTCCAGCCTCTCTCACTATCCCCCTCCCCTCCAGCCTCTCTCACTATCCCCCTCCCCTCCAGCCTCTCTCACTATCCCCCTCCCCCCCAGCCCCTCTCACTATCCCCCTCCCCTCCAGCCCCTCTCACTATCCCCCTCCCCTCCAGCCTCTCTCACTATCCCCTCCCCTCCAGCCTCTCTCACTATCCCCTCCCCTCCAGCCCCTCCCACTATCCCCCTCCCCTCCAGCCTCTCTCACTATCCCCCTCCCCTCCAGCCCCTCTCACTATCCCCCTCCCCTCCAGCCTCTCTCACTATCTCCCTCTTCTCCAGCCCCACTCACTATCCCCCTCTCCTCCAGCATCTCTCATTATCTCCCTCTCCTCCAGCCCCTCTCACTACCCCCCTCTCCTCCAGCCTCTCTCACTATCTCCCTCTCCTCCAGCCCCACTCACTATCCCCCTCTCCTCCAGCCTCTCTCACTATCTCCCTCTCCTCCAGCCCCTCTCACTACCCCCCTGTCCTTCAGCCTCTCACACTTTCTACTTCTCCTCTAATCCCTCACACGTTCCCCCTCTCCTTTAGCCCATATCTTCAATACCTTCTCCTCTACCCCTCACACATCCCCCCTCCTCTCCAGCCTCTCTCGTCTAGCCCTTCCCATGCCATCATTTCCTATAGCCAGAGAAAATAACTTGGTGTCCTTCTTTCTGTTAATCTCCCTCCCCAGATAGTACAGAGCGCTGTATGGTATGTAAGAATTGACACTGCAGGTTTGTCAGAGAGTCCACAATTCTAAATAGTTGATACTGCTTAAAGTTTTTGCTCTAGAGCAAATTTAATTGACAAAAATAACTCTTCAATCAAAACTCCGACAGCATCTTTCTCTGTGAGCATTGCCTTGAGAACTCTAAAGGAGTATACTCCAGTTCTGCACACTCATTGTTTTTCCACCTCTGTCTAGGCATATCTTATTTAACATTGTCTAGACAATCCATATACAGCTGACTTGTAAATAAAGAACTCATCTTCTGCACTCTCTATGAATCTGACACATCTGACAATGGACGTTTCAGAGGTACAATAACAATCGGCTGCAGAACGGCTGGCTGCAAAAAGGCCCATTCAGCATTCATACAGAATGTTGCTTGAGGTCAGAAGGCTAATAAATCTGTGGAAGTTAGACCTGGTAATGGACTCCAGGAGGGACGGATAGTTAAACAGTGATGAGCAATGCAAACTGTGGGCAGGCAACACACAGCTGTAACCTCCTTAGAGGCGTGGAGAGGATCGGAAGGAAACGGCAAATGTTTTGGAGGCCCAGCGATGGGTTCTATTTTTGGAATGGGAGGGAGTTAGTGTGTCCTGCTAGCAGTTAAGCAGCACATGTGGATCTAGAAGCAGTTTGAGAGTCAACATGAGGACAGAGGTCGTGTTGTGCAGAAAGTGAGGGAACAGGTTTTTCTTTTAAACGAACGGTGAAACTTGTATAGACATTTTTAATGGGAGTGCCTTGAGCCTTGAGTGTTTATACAAGGAAGCGTATAGCTACACAATTTTACCCATGGAAACAAATATGTGTCAAGCCTCTGTTACGTAACTCTCCTGAGACGTAGTTAGAGACTAGAGGGATGGTAAGGAGTGGTCTACTTTCTACTTATGTCATTAGGATTGTAATAAAGCGTCGTTCAGGTTCGGCCCTTATCCTTTCGTCCTCTAACACCACATGATCTTGTACATTGTATATTCTCTTAAGAACAGAACATATTGCACGGACATTCTGGCACATGTCCACAACACCCTTGTAGCATTGGCTTCCCTCCAGTAAAATCATGCTTTATAACTTTACTGCAAATTCATTGACTTTGAAATCAAAATCTATGAAATCACTGGAAAAGCATGCTGTAAAATACATTTTCTGCAATCAATACTGATCGGTCTTAACGGTAGATTCTTATGACTGAGACCACCTAAAAGACAGGCTTTAGATGTTTACATTGGAATTTAGCTTTTATTTGTGTTGAACGTTCCATGGATTCTTTCCTTATGGGCAGAATCCCCTCGTCTGGCTCATGTCTGACTAACGTAAATAAATGGATCCAAACCGAGCCAGTTGAGTTGGAATGTCAAGGGTCACCAGTGCAAGCACAGAAAGGAGGTTTGAGTCACCAAGCGCCCAGTTCTTCTCCATTTGATTACAGGGTTCTGTGTCCTCAAGAACAGGGGCACTCAACTGGGGTCTAGTTCAAAATAGATGAGAGTTAGATATAGAAAGTGAATATACAATGCATTTGACAAAGCATGGTGCAAAAATATGCTCTGGAAATATTTGTTGACATATCTCAAGCCTTTTAAATTGCATCCAGGGAAAGTCTATTCCAGAAAAATTGAGGTTTTCCCCCAGTCTGTCATTGCTTGTCAACATATAGCTAACCCAGAGGGAGTGGATCTCCTATCAAACATTAAAGAGACTCTCCAACACACTTCAAGTCAACTAATTAGACTTGGTTCAGATGGCTCAAGTGACAATATTCTCCAATAATTGGAAATGATAAAGAAACACTTTTATGTGATGGAGGCTTTAACATGTCTCGAGTGCCTGATGAAAGGTGAATCTCCCCTTTAAAATCTCAGTCTTATTCAAAATCCCCACACCAAACATTTTTATAATGCTGAGTTTGGATGAATAAACAGCAATTCATGATTTATCACGCAACATATACATTGTAGAATGTTTGACATCGACAAGCTGCCAGCTCTCTCCATACATGACAGAATGCAGAGAGCCAGGAGCTTCACTCTTGGAAATTATGAATACAAAATCATGTATTATACATCTCCCAGTGAATTTATTCATTCCCTGGCAAAAATCGTAAATGTAAGCCGGCCAAATCAATGGAATATAGTTCATCTCTGTCCACCTAATCATTTGCTAATGGTTACTATCAATTGCCTGCCTACAGCTTGTATCCTGCACCCACCAGTGTAGCAAATGAAAACAAACAAGCGCTCACCGTGGACCAAGAGAAGGTTTAGCATTGAATCCCAGGTTCATTCATTTATTACTTTCTGCTTGGAGAATTATCACTCTTATTTATTTATAATCACAATTATTCTAGGTTTGATGTGTATGTGGGGTCATGCTTATTGACTAGGTTAGGAAAGAGTAGAACATGTGGAACCGTTTGGGGGTGGATTTGTTCAAGTCAATACATTACAATACATTACAATACATTACTGACTTTGCTAGCACTGACTTTGCTGATAGCTAATTATTTTTTGTTGAGGACAATTGTACTTACTATGACTGATATACCTATATGGTTGTCTCACCTAGCTACCTTAAGATGAATGCACTAACCGTAAATTGCTCTGGATAAAAACAACCATTTTAAAATACTAAAACATATGCAGTCGTCAATAGTTCAAAAGATGGATGGAGCAGAAATAGTATTGATACAGAAGACCTTCAGGCTAAAGTAGACATTAAGCTATGAGTAGAGAAGTGTACATTGACCCAGCTCTAGTCAGCTGTGCAGCATTCCAACAGGGAGTGAACACATAGAACAACCCCACCATGCGTTATATATACAGCACAATGCAATGCTCGCTTTGGGAAATGTTGTTACTTATTTATCATACCCCGAGTGTTCTTCTTCATTCCAGAGATAATTTCTGTGTTACTGTCACCGTTTCTCCCTGTGTTTTCATAAAGACAATAATGCTGGTAACTACAGCATCAACCGTGAGATGGAAGTCTTAGACGTTGATGTATTGTGTCAGGTTGCCTAGCCTGGGACTCCATATAATGGACAGCCGGAGAAAGCGTGAACAGCCTTTTTGCATTTGTTATCCAGGTCAAGCTATAAAGCATACATAATGCAGCTAGGACACACACAACTTATCTTGATATTATTTATCTTCTCAATATATAATGGAAATGGTTGTTTTCTTGGAGAGGATATAAGACGTTCTAAAGTGATTCAGAGTCGTCTTTACATAACACTCATCCACCGGTCCAAGACCTTATACACTGGCATTGATGAGCACTAATGTGCTCCAGCTTGCTCCCTCTGGGCAGGAGCTGTCTAGATCATCTCTTCAATACTCCTTCTCCTGTACCTTCCCATCTCATATTCGTCCGATGTACATCGCCTGACTGTCTGTAATAAAATGACGAGCTGAAATGTTGTTTTGCTGACCAGCATACACCTTGGGGTTTTGGCCTCATCAACACTATTGGCCTGTCTTCCATTGACTGGCACACTATCGTTTGGGGTCAACGAGGTCTCATATCACTTTCCAGGCATCCAATCTGAATGACACACATCCTATTGAAAATGTGTCTCAAACTGGACACACTTTGAACAAGGATTGCTTTTCATTAATTTACCTCTTCCCAGAGATTGCGGACCTTTTGATAACAATATCACCTATGGGAATCAATTCCCACAAAGCAGTATGGGAGGCCTATGGATATGGGAATCAATTCCCACAAAGCAGTATGGGAGGCCTATGGATATGGGAATCAATTCCCACAAAGCAGTATGGGAGACCTATGGATATGGGAATCAATTCCCACAAAGCAGTATGGGAGGCCTATGGATACCATTGATCAGTGCTTTGATGGCTCTGGCCTTTTATAAATTGCAATCTTTTTATTATTGGCATGGCCAGTCAGTCTCTGAGACAGGTACTGGCCCTGTGCTGGAGAGCAAGTGGTCTGAGAGTCTATAAACCAAACCAGCAGGGTGTCACAGGTGTCAATACCATCACTGCCTATTGACAAATAGACTGCTTCGGGGACCCCAGAATGCAATAGGAAATGACAGGGGACCTTGGCTTTGATCTTGACCCGAAACCTCAGCCTAGAAATATGTCATTCCTCCGACCCCAGGGGTTTCACTAAGGGTCTAGTCATAAGACATCTACTGGCGTTAAAACCACAGAATGTCTATCACTCCTTGGATGAACCTAGTTTCATAGAAGGGGAAGGAAGGAACTATGGGTATCATTTCACCTCTCTGCAGTGTGCTGTCGTGTCCAGACGCAGACAACTGCGGCCAATATAGTTTTATGTTTTATGTGGTTGTGTGCCAATAGGTCCAGATGGACACGGTAGAATGCATGTGTTGTAATGAGTCTGGTCTGCTTACTTTCTGTTCTCTGTTGCTCCAAGTGGTATGGGGTTTCAGGAGAAGGCAGCAGTCAGACGTACTTTAGCTTGCTAAATAAACAGCTAATTGTTTTAAAAGGCCAGACATGGTCATTTGATACAGCACTAGACCTAGCTTCTCGCGTACTAGCTATCCTGTTATTTCACTGTTGTAGCACGCATGTGGTTCAGAGGATGAGATATGGCCAGCTACAAGGCACCCACTTACCGCAAGGGAGACCACTTTTACATTGAGGGAGAGAGCTCACTATGAAGTGTAATGTTGCAATGCTACTATTACATTAAATCAAAACATACTATTAAAGAACAAAATGTTTTTGGTCTACTCATCTCTCCACCACATCAATAGTTTTTACAGTTCCTCATCCCTGACCACTTATTCAGCAGTGACAGAAACCACCCAAAGTATTACAAAACAATTACAACAATAGCAATGTTCAAAAAACATGCTAAAAACATTAGCAGGACTATTTTATTCAATGTAACAGAGAGTATTTTGAAAGGAAAAGAGTCCATTTTTGTATATTTCCGAGGGTAAAAAAAAGAAGACGTTGTTTACTGCTTAACTACACAATGTACATCTCAGTCCAGTGCTCTCTCGCTCTCGCTCTCTCTCTCTCTCCCCCCCCCCCTCTCTCTCTCGCTCTCTCTCGCTCTCTCTCTCTCTCTCTCTCGCTCTCTCTCTCTCGCTCTCTCTCTCTCTCTCTCTCTCTCTCTCTCTCTCTCTCTCTCGCTCTCTCTCTCTCGCTCTCTCTCTCTCTCGCTCTCTCTCGCTCTCTCTCTCGCTCTCTCTCTCTCTCTCTCTCCCCCCCCCCTCTCTCTCTCTCTCTCGCTCTCTCTCTCTCTCTCTCTCTCTCTCTCTCTCTCTCTCTCTCTCCAATCAATGAGACCATTCCCAGCATGGCCCTTTAACATGTGAGCATGTCAGCAGCTCTCTAGAATTAATCGCCTGAGCTGACAGCAGATGGTGCTCTTTGGGTAGGAGAGGCCCTTCCGACCAAGCATTCAGCATTCATCCCCACTCACCATGCAATTCATCATCATTCTCTTTCTCTGTCTTCACACCCCCTAGAGAGGACTCAAGCTTGTCATTCTCTGACATAATTTACCTTTGTGCACAGGAATGCCAGTCCCCACGGCCTTGAGGTGCATAGTGGGAGTTAGAGTCCGCATAGTTTAGACCTGGATCCGCTTCCTAATGATGCAGTGTGGTGATAAACTACTGCTGCCTGTTCCACTAGAAGTGGTTTAAAGGTGATTCAGACCTGGAGGCAAGTGTTGTAGGGAGCTTTTGAGCTGTCTTTAGAAATGTTTTGTGACGCTATAAAGCTTACACATTTATTTCAGAGTGTGCATGTAATACAAGAAAGACTCTCGCTGTTGTTGGCACAAGCCTGTACAATAAGCCCTGAAGTGAAAGGGGCAAAAAGCCAAAGTACAATACAAATGAATGTAAGACACCTTGTATTCATTAAAGCATGCTGTTACACACGTGCTGTTACACTCTTACACACATGCTTTTACACTCTTCATGCTGTTAGGAGATAGTGGAGCGGTGGAACTCACACTTCTCAGCTTTTACAAACAACTGATTCTCCAGGAGGCGCTGAAGGACCTGTCGAACATGAAGAACGTTTTCTTGGGCAGAACTAGTGAAAACCAGGATGTCGTCGAGATAGAAAAATACAAAACGATTCAACATGTTCCGGAGCACATCGTTGACCAGGGCCTGGACAACACCGGGAGCGTTGCTGAGTCCAAACGGCTTGACCAGGTACTCATAGTGTACACTGGCAGTGTTGAAGGCCGTCTTCCACTCGTCTCCTTCGCGTATCCGAACAAGGTGGTAGGCATTCCGAAAATATGGTAGCCCCCTGGAGAGGTTCGAAAGCCGAGGAGATGAGTGGTAGTGGGTAACGATTCTTGACCGGGATGTCATTGAGGCCCCGGTAATCAATACATGTCTTGTCCTTCTACCCCACAAAGAAGAACCCTATGCCGGCAGGGGAGGCAGAAGGGTGAATGCTCCCAGCAGCCAGAGAGTCCTCAATGTACTACTCCATGGCCTTGGTTTCAGGGCCAGACAGGGAATATAGCCGGCCTCGAGGCGGTGTGGTGCCCAGGAAGAGGTCAATAGCACAATCGTAAGGACAACGTGGAGGAAGGGAGGAGGCACGAGCCTTGCTGAAAACCTCCAGGAGGTCATGGTACTCTGTGGGAACGGCAGAGAAATCTGAGGCCGTACTTAACCCTGGAGGCGGACGTTTCCGGGGAAGGCTGCGCCGCCTTCAGGCAATGTGAATGACAGAACGGGCTCCAACACAGGCTTGAACCAGTCAATATCGGGGTTCTGCTTCTGGAGCCATAAAAATCCCAAAACAACAGGAATGTGGGGAGACTCAATGAGGGGAAGCTATATTGACTCACTGTGATTTCCAGACACCCGCAGATTAATGGGAACTGTTATGTGCGTGACTCTTCCAATGGGAACGGAGAGGAGTTGAGTGGGGATATCTAGTTCCGATACCAGGGTAGCGTCCATGAAACGCATCTTCACCAGAGTCAATGAGCCCCCGGAGTGATGTAGACTGGATCACAAAAAAAGGAGAAGGAGTTTGGGTAATGGGAATTAGAGAATTCACAGTCTGGCTCACCAGTGTACTTGTACCTACTAAATGAGTAAGATCTTCTCAGAATTGCAGCCTTCGGGACTTCCGATTCCTTCGGAGGTGAGCAAGCAGCAGCGGATGAACGAGTGTGGCCTAGACCCGACCTCTTCTCACTCCTGCCTTCCTGCAGATGCCCATTAATCCTAATGGTAAGGGCGTTGAGGGAATTGAGGTCCAATGGTAACTCCCGAACTCTCGGTAACTCCCGACTTCGGATTCCAGGCACTCTCGGTGGCCAACATGCAAAAATCTACTGTGTTGTCTGCCACAGTACGGGAGTCTTGACGTAATTCAAGTCGTTATTGGGCCGCCTCCCACATGGATACCGGAGAATTGAACACCTTCCTCACCTCTGCCATGAAAACTTCCAGATGACGACAAATGGTGGATTGTTTCTCCCAAACTGCAATTTTCCAGGAGAGCGCCCTTCCTGACATTAGTGTAATAATATACGCTATCTTCGACCGATCCAAAGGGAACGAAGATGGCTGTAGCTCAAAAATGAGAGAGCACTGAGAAAGAATACCTGGCAGTTTCCAGGATCCCCAGAATATCGCTCCAGAGGAGGTAAGCGGGGTTCTCGGGGAGCCGGTGTAGGCTGTCCAAACCCACCACTGGTAGGGGAGTTACTGAGTGACTGAGAGGGCTCCGTTGTGGAATACTGCCTTTGAGATAACTCACAGAATTTCCCCAGTAACGTCTTTAACCCCTGGTCGTGGCATTCCATCAGTGAACGGAGCCCTTCCATAAGGTTCTGGAGTAGCCCCTCGTGTTTACGAATGGTGGCTCCTTGCAGGGAGACAGCATGACGGAGCCAGTTTGTGTCTGCTGGGTTAGTCATGGCCAGTTCATCCTATAACGATACAGGGCAAGAACCAGCTGCAGACACGTGAGGCAGATGGTTTGAGTCTCTTGATATGTATTATAAAACAACGGGCAGGCAAGAGACAGGTCATGGACAGGCAAAAGCTCATAAACCAGGTCAGAGTCCAGGAGGTACAGAGTGATGGGCAGGCTTGAGGTCAGGGCAAGCTGAATGGTCAGGCAGGCGGGCTCAGTGTCAGGGCAGGCAAATGTCAGATCTGGGAGGACTAGAAAAACAGAGACTTGGAAAAAGCAGGAGCATGGAAAAAACACGTTGATTGACTTGACAAGACGAACTGGCAACAGACAAACAGAGAACACAGGAATAATGGGGAAAACTGTGATAAGGTGCGTCTCGGTGAGAGGGGTAGGAGTCAGGCGCAGGAGAGCAGGGATTTTTGAGAAGCGTGTTTAATATATATATATATATATATATAGTCCACCAATACAAAAATGGCACAGACAAAAATCCAAAGCTACGCTCTCGAAGCATCAGAAACTCCTGCCAACACACGGAGGAACAACCACAGTTCTGGCACATACACGTGCCTAAATAGTGAAAAACAAGTGAAAACAATACAGAAACTCGTGCAAAACGCATGGAGGAACAAACTCAGTTCCGAAACTTACGTACAGGTGCGTAACAGTGAAAACAATAAACATCAAAGATAATCGAGTGCAGTATTTTCACTGGCACACAAGCTTAATCCCGCACGAGCTAAGGCAGGCAACAGGTGCCCTATATACAGTGCCTTGCGAAAGTATTCAGCCCCCTCGAACTTTGCGACCTTTTGCCACATTTCAGGCTTCAAACATAAAGATATAAAACTGTATTTGTTTGTGAAGAATCAACAACAAGTGGGACACAATCATGAAGTGGAACGACATTTATCAGTCTTCTCCTTGTATGAGCTGAAAGTTTAGAGGGACGGCCAGGTCTTGGTAGATTTGCAGTGGTCTGATCCATTTCAATATTATCGCTTGCACAGTGCTCCTTGGGATGTTTAAAGCTTGGGAAATCTTTTTGTATCCAAATACGGCTTTAAACTTCTTCACAACAGTATCTCGGACCTGCCTGGTGTGTTCCTTGTTCTTCATGATGCTCTCTGCGCTTTTAACGGACCTCTGAGACTATCACAGTGCAGGTGCATTTATACGGAGACTTGATTACACACAGGTGGATTGTATTTATCATCATTAGTCATTTAGGCCAACATTGGATCATTCAGAGATCCTCACTGAACTTCTGGAGAGAGTTTGCTGCACTGAAAGTAAAGGGGCTGAATAATTTTGCACGCCCAATTTTTCAGTTTTTGATATGTTAAAAAAGTTTGAAATATCCAATAAATATCGTTCCACTTCATGATTGTGTCCCACTTGTTGTTGATTCTTCACAAAAAAATACAGTTTTATATCTTTATGTTTGAAGCCTGAAATGTGGCAAAAGGTCGCAAAGTTCAAGGGGGCTGAATACTTTCGCAAGGCACTATACACACAGAAATAAACACAAATGAAACCAGGTGTGAAAAGGAGCACAGACAAAACAACCAGAAAAGGAAAAAGGGATCGGTGGCGGCTAGTAAACCGGCGACGCCCGAACAGGGAGAGGATTTACCCTCGGTAGAAGTCGTGACAAAAACGGGTGACACCCAGAGGTGGGTGGAGACAATCATAAAGACAGGTGAAACAGATTAGGGCGTGACAGTTTCACTCTTACACAACTACTGTTATGCTCTTACACAACTACTGTTACACTTTTACACACATAAAATAAAATAAAATTGTATTTGTCACATGCACCGAATAATACAGGTGTAGACCTTAACGTGAAATGCTTACTTACAAGCCCTTACCCAACAATGCGGTTATAAGAAAAATACAAGTTAAGAAAAATATTTACTAAATAAACTAAAGTAAAAAGAGCTACAATAAAATAACAATAAAGAGGCTATATACAGGGGATACCGGTACTGAGTCAATGTGCGCAGGTGCAGGTTAGTCGAGGTAATTGAGGTAATATGTACATGTAGGTAGAGGTAAAGTGACTATGCATAGATTAAAAACAGCGAGTAGCAGCAACATAAAAAAAATGGGCGGGATCAATGCAAATAGTCCAGATAGCACTTTGAGTTGCTGTTCAGCAGTCTTATGGCTTGGGGCTAGAAGCTGTTTTGGACCTGCACTTGGCACTCCGGTACCGTTGCCGTTCGGTAGAAGAGAGAACAGTCTATGACTAGGGTGGCTGGAGTCTTTGGCAATTTTTAGGGCCTTTATCTGACACCGCCTAGTATAGAAGTCCTGAATAGCAGGAAGCTTGGCGCTAATGATGTACTGGGCCATACGCACTACCCTCTGTAGCGCCTTGTGGTTGGAGGCCGAGGAGTTACAATACCAGGCGGTGATGCAACCAGTCAGGACGCTCTTGATTGTTCAGCTGTATAACATTTTAACGATCTGAGGGCCAATGCCAAATATTTTCAGTCTCCTGAGGGGGAAAATGTGTTGTCATGCCCTCTTCATGACTGGCTTGGTGTGTTTGGACCATAGTTTGTTGGTGATGTGGACACCAAGGAACTTGAAGCTCTCAATGTGCTTCACTGCAGCCCCGTTGATGAGAACGGGGGCATAAACGGCTCTCCTTTTCCTGTAGTCCACAATCAGCTCCTTTGTCTTGATGACGTTGAGGGAGTTGTTGTTGACCTGTAACCACACTGCCGAGTCTCTAACCTCCTCCCTATATACTATCTCATTGTTGTTGGTGATCAGACCTACCACTGTTATGTCATCAGCAAACATCATGATGGTGTTGGAGTTGTGTTTGGCCACGCATTCATGGGCTAACAGGGAGTCCTGGAGGGGACTAAGCACGCACCCCTGAGGGATCCCCGTGTTGAGGATCAGAGTGGCAGATGTGTTGTTGCCTACCCTTACCACTTGGGGGGGGGGGGGGGGCTCGTCAGGAGGTCCAGGATCCAGTTGCAGAGGGCGGTGTTTAGTCCCAGGGTCCTTAGCTTAGTGATGAGCTTTTAGGGCACTATGGTGTTGAACGCTGAGCTGTAGTCAATGAACAGGCTTCTCACATAGGTGTTCCTTTTGTCCAGGTGGGAAGGGTAGTGCTGAGTGCAATCGAGATTGCGTCTTCTGTGGATCTGTTGGGGCGGTATGCAAATGAGGGGTTCTAGAATTTCTAGGATGATGGTATTGATGTTAGCCATGACAAACCTTTCAAAGCACTACAGACATAAGTGCCACGGGTCGGTGGTCATTTAGGCAGTTTACCGTGGTGTTCTTGGGCACAGGGACTATGGTGGTCTGCTTGTAACATGTAGGTATTACAGTCTCTGCCAGGGACAGGTTGAAAATATAAAATAAAATCAAATTTATTTATACAGCCCTTCTTACATCAGCTGAAATCTCAGCGTGTTGTACAGAAACCCAGCCTAAAACCCCAAACAGCAAGCAATACAGGTGTAGAAGCACGGTGGCTATCAAAACCTAGGAAGAAACCTAGAGAGGAACCAGGCTATGAGGGGTGGCCAGTCCTCTTCTGGCTGTGCCGGGTGGAGATTATAACAGAACATGGCCAAGATGTTCAAATGTTCATAAACGACCAGCTTGGTCAAATAATAATAATCACAGTAGTTGTCGAGGGTGCAACAGGTCAGCACCTCAGAGTAAATGTCAGTTGGCTTTTCATAGCCGATCATTGAGAGTATCTCTACCACTGCTGCTATCTCTAGAGAGTTGAGGCATGGTCCTAGTGCTCAGGTCCTCCTCCGAGAGAAAGAAAGAAAGAGAGAATTAGAGAGAGCATACTTAAATTCACACAGGACACTGGAAAAGACAGGAGAAATACTCCAGATATAACAGACTGACCCTAACCCCCCGACACATAAACTACTGCAGCATAAATACTGGAGGCTGAGATGGGAGGTGTCAGGAGACACTGTGGCCCCATCCGATGATACCCCGGACAGGTCCAATCAGGAGGATATAGCCCCACCCACTTTGCCAAAGCACAGCCTCCACACCACTAGAGGGATATCTTCAACCACCTTTTACCATCCTGAGACAAATCCTGAGATATAGCCCACAAAGATCTCCGCCACGGCACAACCCAAGGGGTGCGCCAAACCCAGACAGGAAGACCATGTCATTGACTCAGCCCACTCAAGTGACGCACCCCTCCTAGGGACGGCATGGAAGAGCACCAGTAAGCCAGTGACTCAGCCCCTGTATTAGGGTTAGAGGCAGAGAATCCCAGTGGAGAGAGGGGAACCGGCCAGGCAGAGACGGCAAGGGCGGTTCGTTGCTCCAGTGCCTTTCCATTCACATTCACACTCCTGGGCCAGACTAAACTCAATCATAGTACCTACTGAAGAGATGAGTCTTCAATAAAGACTTAAAGGTTGAGACCAAGTCTGTGTCTCTCACATGGGTATGCAGACCATTCTATAGGAGAAAGCCCTGCCTCCAGCTGTTTGCTTAGAAATTCTAGGGACAGTAAGGAGGCCTGTGTCTTGTGACCATAGCGTACGTGTGGGTATGTCATTATTTGTCATTATTTATTATTTATTATTATTATTTGTCCTTAGTGATGACAGTCTATTAGGAGAAAGCCCTGCCTACAGCTGTTTGCTTAGAAATTCTAGGGATAATTAGCAGGCCTGTGTCTTGTGACCGTAGCGTACGTGTAGGTATGTATGGCAGGACCAAATCAGAAAGATAGGTAGGAGCAAGCCCATGTAATGCTTTGTAGGTTAGCAGTAAAACCTTGAAATCAGCCCTTGCCTTAACAGGAAGCCAGTGTAGGGAGAATAGCACTGGAGTAATATGATCACATTTTTTGTTTCTAGTCGTGATTCTAGCAGCCGTATTTAGCACTAACTGAAGTTTATTTAGTCCTTTATCCGGGTAGCTGGAAAGTAGAGCATTGCAGTAGTCTAACCTAGAGGTGACAAAAGCATGGATTCATTTTTCTGCATAATTTTTGGACAGAAAATTTCAGATTTTTGCAATGTTAATTAAGTAGATGGAAAAAAGCTTTCCTTGAAACAGTCTTGATACGTTCGTCAAAAGAGAGATCAGGGTCCAGAGTAACGCCGAGGTACTTCACAGTTTTATTTGAGACGACTGTACAACCATCAAGATTAATTGTCAGATTCAACAGAAGATCTCTTTGTGTAATGTCAGTGAAGACACTTGCCAGTTGGTCAGCGCATGCTTGGAGTCCACATCCTGGTAATCCGTCTGGCTCTGCGGCCTTGTGAATGTTGACCTGTTTAAAGGGCTTACTCACATCGGCTACAGGCGAGAGTGATCACACAGTCTCCCGGAACAGCTGGTGCGCTCATGCATGCTTAATTTTTGCTTGCGAAGCACGCATTGAAGTAATTTAGCTCGTCTGGTAGGCTTGTGTCACTGGGCAGCTTGCAGCTGGGCTTCCCTTTGTAGTTCGTAATTGTTTGCAAGCCCTGCCACATCCGCCTAGCCGGTGTAGTAGGATTCAATCTTAGTCCTGTATTTACACTTTGCATGTTTGATGGTTCATAGCAGTATTTCTTATAAGCGTCCGGGTTAGAGTCCCGCTCCTTGAAATGCGCAGCTCTACCCTTTTAGCTCAGTGTGGATTTTGCCTGTAATCCATGGCTTCAGGTTGGGGTGTGCACGTATGGTCACTGTGGGGACAACAACATCAATGCACTTATTGATGAAGCCGGTGACTGATGACGGATGAGTCCAGGAACATATTACAGTCTGTTAGCAAATGGTCCTGTAGCTTAGCATCTGCATTATCTGACCACTTCCGTATTGAGCGAGTCACTGGTACCTCCTGCTTTAATTTTGGCTTGTAAGCAGGAATCAGGAGGATAGAATTATGGTCAGATTTGCCAAATAGAGGGCGAGGGAGAGCTTTTTTCTCCATGTGTGGAGTAAAGGTGGTCTAGAGTTTTTTTTTCATCATGTTGCACATGTAATATGTTGGTAAAAATGAAGTAAAAGGGATTTAAGTTTCCCTGCATTAAAGTCCCCAGCCACTAGGAGTGCCGGATCTGGATGAGCATTTTCCTGTTTCCTTATGGATTTATACAGCTCGTTGAGTATGGTTTTAGTGTCAGCATCGATTTGTGGTGGTAAATAGACAGCTATGACAAATATAGATGAAATCTCTCTTGGTAAATAGTGTGTTCTCCAGCTTTTCATGAGATACTCTACCACAGGCGAGCAAAACCTTGAGATTTCTTTCATATTTGAATTTGTGCTCTAACTGTTATTTACAAATAGACACAGGCAGCTGTTCTGTCTTGCCGATGCATGGAAAAACCAGCCAACTGTAATTTATCCATGTCGTTGTTCAGCCACGACTCAGTGAAACTATTACAGTTTTTAATGTCCCCTTGGTAGGATAGTCTTGAACAGAGCTCATCCAGTTTAATCTCCAATGATTGCACATTGGCCAATATGACAGGTAGTAGAGGCGTGTTACCCACTCGCCGTCAAATTCTCACAAGGCAGCCGAACCCGTGTCCCCTGTATCAGCGTCTTTTCTTCATGCAAATTACATGGATTTGGGCCTGGTTGGGTATCTGGCGTAAATCCTTCGCAGCCGACTTGTTAAAGAATTCATTTTTTTCCAGCTCAAGGTGAGTAAACGTTGTTCTGATATCCAGAAGCTATTTTCGGTAATAAGAGACGGTGACAGAAGCAATATATACAAAATAAGTTACAAACAACACAAAAAAACACGAAATAGCACAATTTGTTAGGAGCCGTTAAACGGAAGCCATCTCCTCCTGCGCCATTCACCGTGCTGTTACACATTTACACACATGCTGTTACACTCTAATAACATATTAATGGCTGGAATGGAGGGAATGGAATGATATCAAACACATGGAAACCATGTGTTTGATGTGTTCGTTAGTATTCCATTTATTCCGTTCCAGCCATTAATATAAGCCCGACCTCACCAGCCACATGTGGCCTATAGTATATACTGTATGTCACTTAGATACCCATAAGCAATCTAAAGGGGACTCACTCTCCCTCCTCTCTAGTTCTATAAGTCAGACCCTTCATCTCAAATGCAAATGTTTTAATATATCAAAGTGATGTCGAGTACCAATCAGGTATATTGCTGTGATTATATTAAAATCTGGATTTTTCGCCAACACAGCAGGAGCTGTATTGGTAGTCAATTCAAGATCTGTGCTAATATGATGGTGGACAGTTTGAAATGATCCCCTACTAAAACGCACGACAGGCCACTTCTGAAAGGGTCACCATCGATAAGCTTTATTCGCTAGAGGCTTCACATGAATAAAAATATAATCTGCTGGTTTCAGTATATGTAATATTTTCCTGTGCCTCAAATGAAATGTCAATGAAGGCTGAACACCGGACTCCCAGACAGCTCTGCTAGCACATTTCCCATTTTCCCCACACAATAGAAATCAATGCACCGAGTCATTCACATATTCATTAAGAAATTGTGCCCACAGTTCCCAGCTATTTGTGAAGTGGGCTGACAAATTGTTGCCTTTTCACATTATTACTTTAGCCGGCAGTGGGATTCAGATTTGGACACTTTTCTCCCTTCAGTTAATAGTGCTACTTAATGCTCATCAATCTTAGCCTTCAAAAGTTATTGATTGCCAGCCAGAATAAATCAGAGTTATTCCACTATGATGGCCATTACAAAGTACAACTATTACAGTGAAATGGCTCTTGATTTAATATGTGAAAAGTCTTTGCCTTGGTGCACTGCAGTATGTGACCACTGGGAAGGAACTGAGTGTACGAGCTGTACAAGTGGTCCTCGTCTTTACTTAATGTTCTGAAATGAATTTCAATCTCTGCAGGATCTCGCTCTTTTTCAATCCCCATCCACAACTCCATTACAATAATGCAATGCATAACATCAACCTGGACTTTTCCCTAGTGATTTATCTGAGCCAAGTTATGATGGTGATGTCATAGTGGGTGACTGCATCATCATCACAATGTGTCACTAATGTAGTCATGCACATGCAGTTATGGTATTATCCTACAGACAGAGCCTGTGGAGTCTTTTGAATGTGTTACATGTTCCTCACTTTGGTATTAAAATCATTTCTTTGAGGATATAATGTTCTGTGAAAGATTACAAATTTGAACATGCATGCTGTAGTCTGAAAAGAGGTCTGTTCAGTTGACATAATTTCCTGACTCTAGTGGGCTGTTTTTTGGACCCATTATGATGGCATTATTTTTGTCCAGTTAAAATCAAATCAAATTTTATTGGTCACCTAAACATATATAGTAGATGTTATTGCAGGTGTAGCAAAATGCTTGTGTTCCTAGCTCCAACAGTGCAGTAGTATCTAATAATTCACAACAATACACACAAATCTAAAAGTAAAATAATGGAATTAAGAAATATATCAATATTAGGACTAAGCAATGTCTGAGTGGCATTGACTAAAATACAGTTATGATGGCATACACTTATTCTCAGCGTTGGGTAGGTTACTTTCTAAATGCAATCGGTTACAGTTATTAGTTACAGTACCTGTCCAAAATTGTAATCAGTAGAGCAAATTTTGCATTACCCAAACTCAGTAATGTAAATTTTGGATTACCCAAACTCAGTAACGTACATTTTGGATTACCCAAACTCAGTAACGTACATTTTTGGATTACCCAAACTCAGTAATGTAAATTTTAGATTACCTACCCAAACTCAGTAATGTAAATTTTGGATTACCCAAACTCAGTAATGTACATTTTGGATTACCCAAACTCAGTAATGTAAATTTTGGATTCCCCAAACTCAGTAACGTACATTTTGGATTACCCAAACTCAGTGATGTAAATTTTGGATTACCCAAACTCAGTAATGTAAATTTTGGATAACCCAAACTCAGTAATGTAAGTTTTGGATTACCCAAACTCAGTAACGTACATTTTGGATAACCCAAACTCAGTAACGTAATCTGATTACTTTTTCTGTAATAGGCAATAGAAGACAAAAATGATCAAATCAAATCAAATTGTATTTGTCACATGTACCGAATTCATCAAGTGTAGACCTTACAGTGAAATTCTTACTTATAAGCTCTTAACCATCAAAGGCATTTGGTGTGTCGTCATAGAGGCCTCTGACTTGTGGTCAGACTCACTCAGCTGGAACAAATTAAAATGTTTGTATTTTTTCAGTGCTGAATTTAATGTCAATGAGAAAACAGAGAAGTGTCATAATGTATTTTTCCCTCGCAAAAATCCTTTCTGAATTTAAAAGCAATCTGATTACAATATTTTAACCCGGAACAGAATTTATTAAAGTTACATTTTTTCTGTAATCAGATGACATGTAATCAGTTACTCCCCAGCCCTGCTAATGCTCTGTTAAAACTTCTTATGGCTTAGATCCCGCTTTATGGGATCGATACGACAACAGCCAGTGAAAGTGCAGGGCGCCAAATTCAAAACAACAGAAATCCACAATAAATGTTTGATTTGTTCGATAAATGATTTGTTCCATCGTTTATTTCCAAATACCTCCTTTTTGTTCGCGCCTTGAGTTCACAAATCCAAATTCACGAAGCGTGCAGGCCCTACGAAAAGTAAAACAATTCCATTACAGTTCGTAGAAACATGTCAAACGATGTATAGAATCAATCTTTAGGATGTTTTTAACATAAATCTTCAATAATGTTTCAACCGGAGAATTCCTTTGTCTTTAGAATTGCAATGGAACACAGGTCGCTCTCATGGGAGCACGACTGAATGAGCTCATGCCACTCTGCCAGACCCCTGACTCAATCAGCTCTCATTCCCCCCTCCTTCACAGTAGAAGCCTCAAACAAGGTTCTAAAGACTGTTGGCATCTAGTGGAAGCCTTAGGAAGTGCAATATGACTCCATAGACACTGTATATTCGATAGGCAATGACTTGAAAAACTACAAACCTCAGATTTCCCATTTCCTGGTTGGATTTTTTCTCAGGTTTTTGCCTGCCATATGAGTTCTGTTATACTCACAGACATCATTCAAACAGTTTTAGAAACTTCAGAGTGTTTTCTATCCAAATCTAATAATAATATGCATATATTAGCAACTGGGCCTGAGTAGCAGGCAGTTTACTCTGGGAATCTTATTCACCCAAGCTACTCAATACTGCCCCCAGCCATAAGAAGTTAAAGCCACACTCTACCATTTGAACCCATTGTCTTGTCACTGGGCCTTATGACAGCTGTGTCACAAGCCATGTACTGTACTGGAGTGTCTTATGAGAGCTGTGTCACTAATCCTGTACTGTGCTGTCTTATGACAGCTGTCTCACTAGCCCTGTACTGTACTGTACTATACTGTGCTGTCTTATGACAGCTGTCTCACTAGCTCTGTACTGTACTGTACTATACTGTGCTGTCTTATGACACCTGTCTCACTAATCCTGTACTGTGCTGTCTTATGACAGCTGTCTCACTAGCCCTGTACTGTACTGTACTATACTGTACTGTAGTGTCTTATGACAGCTGTCTCACTAGCTCTGTACTGTAGTATCTTATGACAGCTGTCTCACTAGCTATGTAATGTAGTGTCTTATGACAGCTGTCTCACTAGCCCTGTACTGTACTGTACTATACTGTACTGTGCTGTCTTATGACAGCTGTCTCACTAACTCTGTATTGTACTGTAGTATCTTATGACAGCTGTCTCACTAGCTCTGTACTGTAGTGTCTTATGACAGCTGTCTCACTAACTCTGTATTGTACTGTAGTGTCGTATGATAGCTGTCTCACTAACTCTGTACTGTACTATACTGTACTGTGCTGTCTTATGACAGCTGTCTCACTAACTCTGTATTGTACTGTTGTGTTCTATTATTTGATCGTCCTCAGACAGGGGGGCTAGCGTGTGCCTCACTGCGCTGAAACAGCTGGGACCAGTCAGTACTCACTGGAGGTGATATCACCAGACTCATCTCCCTCACTCTCTTTAGCATTTTCTCTCTGACACACACTTTACCACAGAGTCAATGTGTTCAGTGACAGTGTGCTAGGCTAGGCTAAGTCGGTGAAATAACCAGGCTGTGAGTCAGGTGAATCCCAACTATTGCACTTTGCACTTTAATGGGCACATGCCTTGACCACGAAAAGCCCTGGACCCTATTTAAATACATGCTCCGGGAACTTTGGCATCTACTAAGTATTTTTTTAAACCTCCCGCTTTGGTCTGGATGTGTAAATGCATAATCTATGACCATAATTACTGTCTTACCTCAGTTAACCACAAAATCCCTAGTTTGAAAGCGACTGTTTTTCTGGCAGCTGTGCTACGCCATTTTCACACCATTTTCCCCCACATGGGCCAGCCCACTAGCAATTTGAGTTCTAGCCAATGAGCTTCAACCCCTTTGCCATTTGAGTGACAGCTAGCAAGATGCACACAAAGCAGAGCAAGAGAGAGAGAGCAATGACATGGTATACATATCATATACAGTATGAGACGTAGTACGCTAAAAACTATGCAAAAGTACCGGAGACTCTCTTTAAAGCCTTTACCTATCGGGCCTGGACCCTATTTAAAGCCTTTACCTATAGGGCCTGGACCCTATTTAAAGCCTTTACCTATCGGGCCTGGACCCTATTTAAAGCCTTTACCTATAGGGCCTGGACCCTATTTAAAGCCTTTACCTATAGGGCCTGGACCCTATTTAAAGCCTTTACCTATAAGGCCTGGACCCTATTTAAAGCCTTTACCCATAGGGCCTGGACACTATTTAAAGCCTTTACCTATAGGGCCTGGACCCTATTTAAAGCCTTTACCTATAAGGCCTGGACCCTATTTAAAGCCTTTACCTATAAGGCCTGGACCCTATTTAAAGCCTTTACCTATAGGGCCTGGACCCTATTTAAAGCCTTTACCTATAGGGCCTGGACCCTATTTAAAGCCTTTACCTATATGGCCTGGACACTATTTAAAGCCTTTACCTATAGGGCCTGGTCCCTATTTAAAGCCTTTACCTATAGGGCCTGGACCCTATTTAAAGCCTTTACCTATAGGGCCTGGATTGTATTTCCGGACCAGGCCACCTACTAAGGGAAAGTCCCTAGACAAGGCTTCCCTTCCTCACAGCAATATTACCATACAGTTTGTACCTACTTTAGCTGTGAAAACAGAGTATAAGGACAATGAAAGTATGAGGGTTGTAAAAAATATGACCAAGACAATTCGGCTTTACTGCCTAGATGGGTCCACCCCTGCCCAGGATATAAACCAGCAATCTCTTTAATTACATGACATAAAACCCACAGTAGAATATGATCACCCCTCTTATTACAAAGGGACTGGGATCGTATGATTTCTCGGAGATGACTGATGGCACTAGTGCAGGTTTTCCCAAACTTGGTCCTGGGGACCCCCCTGGGCGCACGTTCTGGTTTTTGCCCTAGCACTACACAGCTGATACAAACAATCAAGCTTGACTGATGTGTTCGTTATTTGAATCAGCTGTGTAGTGCTAGAAAAAAAAGGGGGGAGCAGGACCGAGTTTGGGAAATCCTGCACTAGTGGAGGGGAGGGAGTGCATAATGCAAATGAATGGGTCCCATTGCAGATGTCATAAAAAGCAATTCATTAGTTAGGTAATTTATACATTTCTGGAGAAGGTGAACGTGAAGGAATATGCGATGTGCTGTTAAACTGTCCAACGTATCTTCTTAACTTATATCCACTCTCTTATCTATAAATGTAGGAAAAGGGATTCATGTGATATCAGTCTGTGATTCCTTCAATCAAACTAGAAGAAGTGAGCTATATGGTGAGCACATTTAGCAGTACCCTCCTTCTGTGATCTACAGCTCACCCTCTGCAGTGCACTTCATCAACCTTATTCAGATCAAAATGGCACACTTTAAACACCAAGAGTACAGATACTTGAATACCAATAATATCACACAGTCCTACGAGTAACCATGCAGATGAGGAAGATGATAAAGATGCTGCATGAAGCAGACTGGTCTGGCTCAGTCTCCAAGGGGGCTGATAACTTCTGAGAGAGGCTGTTGAGTGCAGTCAGTCCACAACATTACATCATCGCCCAGTTTGCCTTCCCGGCAAACTAAGCTGAGATCAGTGTGCAATGTACGTACCTCCCACCAGCACACAGGCTGCAGTCTGCAGTACCTTAATGCAGTGACCCCCCCCCACCCCCCACCCCCCACCCCCCAACCCCCACCCCCCACCCCTCCCCCACCCCCACGCAGACTTCTGAGAAATATGAGAGACATTGTTAGTCTGCAGCCCAAACACGGCTGGTATCAGCTTCATTCTCAGGTGAAGCAGCTTCTATTTGAGTAGTCAGCAGAGCAAATCAGGCTCTGGCAAACAGACCCAGAAACCCCAGTGCTTGCAGTGAGATCACACAGAGTAAACACATTATTACATAAATCAAAGAGTCCATGGATGTCACAGAACATTTATATTCTAGAACAGTATTTTTGCATATATCCAGACATAGCAGTGAGCTTGCATAGATATCCTATTGTGAGACGTATTACTCAATACTGTATATGGTCTCTTATAAGTATTGTAGGTTGATGTCAGTGAATATTAGAATCATATTGCTAGCTAGACTGCATCCCCTGCCCTTGCATTGGGGGACTAATGTCCGGGGTGTCAGTTGGGTAAAAAAATCTTATGAAGACGTATGGCCAGATGATCTAATTCCACCAGGCTGACACAGGTGATTCTAGCTCCGGTTTCACCTAACTCCCCCTGGTTAGCTCCCACTGACAGCATAATGATGACAAAGCCTAACCAGTAAGCAACCAAAAGCAGCAGCACCTGTGCTTTTATGGTGCAATGAAAATGAAGGATGAGGCATCACTGTCAAACGGGCTCCTGCAAATCTCCAGACATGGCCGCCGGATAGGACTGGATGGGGACGACAGTGCTGGAATCGAGTTGAGCTTGAAATTTGTCAACAATCAGTGGATAGTCACAGGAATGTGGCGCCGCAAATCAACATGGCTGCTGATCTGGGGTTCACCACAGCCAGGAAAACTGTCAGTGTCAGTGTCACAGCTTTTGTTTGTGACACTGTTCTACAATGTTCTACTATGAAGTCTATGGCAAGATGAAGTGCTAGAATGAATGCTAGATAGTTATACGTAATGTTAGCAATAACATTTTGGAACGTTTCTACCAAGGCCTATAAAAACACTTCCATTTAATACACACTTTACGGCACGGGCGAGTCCAAAGAGCAACCTTCTTCTCTATTATTTGTTTGAAGGCAGTCATGACAGCTGGTGGAAGGCCTTGTGAGGAAAAGCAAGAGGTTTTACTGACTTCACTTACCCATCTTCTGATGCCTGCTTTCCCCTTTTGTCAAGAAGACCCAAACACCAGCAGCTGGAGCAACACAGTGCCCGGGGACTTAAAGAGGTACATTGTTAAACAAAACTTGTCACGTATGCTGCCATAAAAATGAAGCCTATAACCAGATTACCATGTCTCCACTGCTCTGAGCACGTTGACGCAGGCGGCGGCCATTTTTATTGGAGTGGTTTGTTTTGGGAGTAGCAGAAGATGATGTCATATGGGTTGACTGACCTTTCCTCTTGGTAGTGTGTAGCACACGAACTCTCTTGTCCTGTGCATGAAATCAGTGCTCAGACTGTGGGTCCATGCTTTGGAGTGTCTCTCTCTGCCTGAGGTGTTGTGCTGTAAATGCCATTATGGTCCCAAAATGGATTACTGGGAGGGTGTGGAGAGAAACAGCACAGGCTGCACACGTACTAAAAGGTCTTCACTTGTACCGTACTGAATTACAGAATACAGCACTTCATCCCAGAATATAAAACCCACCATCCTACAGGCCACTCTAGCAATACATTGACAGATATTTGTCCAATAAGGTAGCATTTTAATTCCGCATCATTCCATAAGTATTTTTAAATCAAGAATCAAGATGTTTTTGTTTATTAAAAATAGTCAAGATTTATCAGGTTAAGGACAAAACACACAACTGAAACTCTACTGCGGAATAATTAGCCAACTTGTTACACCTGTGCTAGATACACCTTTGAATATGGTCTTGTTTAGCTGTCTAGTCATTGGTCCATCCAGTCTAGTGTAAAGGGCAGACACATACACACACACATACACACATACACACACATACACACACACACATGCACACACACATGCACGTACTCACACGTGCGCGCACACACACAGCAGGCACACATCATGAGGAGATGCATGTTCCATCCAGCCTGATGACATCACCGCCTTGGCTAGGTAGCATGGTCATTTTCAATAGGCTCTCCTCTGTTGCCGAGGAGATCCTCCACCAATCGCTGTCCCTTGTTTTTAATGTATACAACACCGGTTCCATGAATGATCTGTGACAAAGCGATCCAAAGACAACATTATGTGATCACTCAAAGGAGGCTGTTGTCTGCTGTTCTCCCCATGGCTCTGTACCGTCTGGATGCACTGTGTTTATGGCTCTGTCTCACTGTGAGCAGAATATTGAGTTGCTGAATGTTTGATGCTCGATGTGTGTATTTGACAGTGCGTCATCTGTGGCTCTTTCCCAATAGAACATCATATTTTCATCCAAGACAATTCCTTGTCCTTTCTATATGTTTAGGTGTTCCAGGATAAACACGAGATGCAGCAGTTCAGTTGTGTACAGTCTATAATTTAACATTGAGAATAACCTATAGGGAAGCACATTATTCCAGAGCTGCTGACTGGACAGAGTCCTTCTCTCTCACTGTGCTGTTTAGCAGTACATGCACAATACACGAACTGTGCAGACAATAAATCCTCAACTGTTTAGCTCAATACCATACATGACACTGGCTGAAGATCTATACATGTCTTGAGATTCCCCCCCTCCTCTCAATAGCCTAGCAGTCCCTTGGCGGACATTTAAGGAGCCATGAGCCGCTAAAGCTCTCTTTCTTTGGAGAAGCAAGGTCAGGAGGTCAGAAATATGTGTTATTTTCCCACTGCACACAGGATGTGTCAGAGCAATGTCAGTGGAATGAAAGTGGAGAGAAAGACGGCAGGAGAGGTAGGGCTTGGAGACAAAGGCCAGGCTTCACAGTGAGAGCTTTAGATCACTGCATCGGCAGGCTATGCACTCTGCACACGAGGCACACACCTCAAACACAACAATAAAAATGTTCCAGTGTGATGCCTAGATTGACCTATCTGGGGTTCTGCTCCTGGAGTGTGTGAGATGGTCACACACACACACAAAGGACTGCCCACCTCTATCCCCCTGTCTACTTCAGGAGCCCACCATAGCAGAAGAAACCCCCAACGCGTGTCGAGTTGACGAATGGATCTGGGTAACTGTCAATTAAAATGAAATCCCATCTGTGGAGCAGAATGAGGAGGACACGTTCAATAGAAAATAGCTAAAATACAGTCCTGAAGAACAGTCTTGAGCTCAGTTCTGCCTGACGACAGCGGTTGATCCAGGCTTCGGTGCTCATATAGGCAATGAATCAAGCCGCTAGCATTATCAGTGACTACACCTCAGAAGACTTCAACATGATTCATTACAATTAATTAGAGAATTGCTATATGCCGTCTAATTTATCATTTTTGCATTATTCTAAATCCATCATCAAAACGTAGGCAACAGCAGGTTTTTTTTGCAACAAACTGCCAAATCAGCAGGTTTCAATGTGTGCATTTCAACCGCCCCACTGATGAGTCCAAACATTGGTAAACAATTAGCATCTTTGCTAAAGCCTATATACACTGATTTCAAAATCATTTGTGATCCAACTTCAATGGGAAATGGTTAGGAAATGGTTGTAAATATCTCTAAACCTTTTTTAAACAAACTATACAGAAAATAATCATTCAATTATGTCAAATCCTTAAGGAATTGATGAGAATTATATTTCAAAACATTAAACTACGATACATCGTAGGATGTAAGATACACATTTTAGGGAAGTGTAGAAATGGTAAAAACCATCATATATATATATATATATATATATATATATATATATATATATATATATACATTAATAACGATCCAGGCCTGGACTAAAGCCAGTCTTCACAGTGCAAAATCATCACGGCACGGTTAAGACCAAAAGGTGAAACGGTCTGCAAGCATCATTACCCCAATGAATGACCATTCCCACTACATAAGCAAAACCCAGTTAATGGTAGAAGTCACTACCTTGGTCATAATAATGGTTTTAAATGCTCATCTAATGCAGTATGCAGAACTTTGCTACTCCAAATGGAAGGACATCAGCTTTAGCGACAATAAAGGTAATTGAATCGAGGGGGCCTCTGCCCGTAGCAATTAAATGGTCAAGAGTCAAAGACTGTGGGTGATTTTATCATATATTTTCATTATCAAGTGTGTATTAACATTTTACCTTGTATAATCGCAAAGTGCGGTTTGTTACATGTAGTGTAAATGTTAGCGATTCTAGCGTTTTGTCTATATATGTTTCCAGTAAATCAAATATTTAGTTTTGTCTATATATGTTTCCAGGAAATCAAATATGATCTGTAAGTACTCTTGGGGAGGTCCCAGTCATAAATATTCCTGTTTTTATACACTGGACATTCATCAGAGGTTGAAATTGCATAGCATTAGCAGGCGGTCCAATGAAGGAAAAATGATGGGCTGTAATTACATTTGAAATTACGTGATATTTCATCTGGTCTCATTAATTAGGAAAGAGGATGATAATTAAATAATTATTTATTTCTAGGAAATAGACACATTTAAATCTACTCAAGGATGTCAAGGGTTAAAGGAGACCAGAGTAGGATGTGTTGGCCCTGGTGCATTTTGGGTATCATGACATCATGGAAAGCAACTTAATTCAAGGTGCAACGGAGTAAGCCAGACTTCTGAAAAGGTGGAAGGTTGGTAAACAAAAACATTGCGTAAGCTCGTTTTTACTAACACATAGAAAATGTGGCACACTTGGTGCTTGACCTTGCAATTAATCAAAGCCATTAGGCTACTACATCTGCTTTGTCTGACAGCGTATTCTTCTATGGCATCACTATCACAGCTGATAAGACCTTCGATTGCCACCCATCCCTCTTAAAGACGCATAGAGACGTAAACCTTATCTAATACACGATTACAATACGATCTCCCATTTCAGCCCCTGTATCTTCCCCTTAATGGGGGGTAGATGAGAATAAATACCTTTGCCCAACTACATGGATCCAAATGCCACCCCAGTCAGATGGCCTTAACTTTGATCAGGCATTTTCTAGTAACAAGATTTCTCTGATTTCATTAAATTGTAATTTCGCACCTGGAGGCCCCATGGCTTTGCTCGGAGATCAATGATGTAATCACGTTAGCATTAAGCCAATTGGCTTGAAAGTCTTTTGTAATATCCCTTTACTGTTTTAATGACTTTTGGTTCAGATTAAACTGGTTTCAGGAGCTAAGGTATTAAGCGACACGTCCATTGAGGGGAGAAAAAGCTTTTTCTTGATGCATAACTTATTATGGCAAAGGGAAGGGTTGAGGACTGTGCGCTCTCCTCTCTCCACGTCCTGCTCCTCAGTGATTAGTAATGGACCTCTCAGGACAGACCGTTGTCAAGTTTCTGCCCTGCAAGAGACATATAGCCCAGTTCTAATACCTTGATGGCTATTTCCTTCTCTCCTCCCTTCCTTGACGTTACAACTGATCTGAAATGCTTTGACCGGTAAAAGCTATAGAGTGGAAGGTTTGCTCTCTCCTATCCAGCCATGTTTGATGTGTGATTTCTTTGAGGCAGAGGAGGCAGGAAGGATGCGTTTTAAAGCCACACTGTACTCTTCTGTACCCTGTGGATCCACAACGATCCACTTCCCCTTCTTCTTTGATTTTGTACTTGTAAAGACCCTCTCCCTCAGTCCTACAAAACAACAACAACAACTTGTCAGGCCACACTGTTGAGGGGAAATAAACGACATGGTACTCCTTCATAAAGAAATATTCAGGGCCTCTCAAGTGGCCCAGTGGTCTGAGGCACTGCATCGCAGAGCTAGAGGTGTCACTACAGACCCGGGTTAGATTCCGAGCTGTATCAGAACCGGCCGTGATCAGGAGTCCCATAGGGCGGCACACAATTTGCCTAGCATCGTTTGGCCGGGGGTGCCTGTAGGCTGACCTCGGTCGTCAGATTAACAGTGTTTCCTCCGACACATTGGTGTGCCTTCTGGGTGAAGTGGGCGGGTGTTAAGAGGTTTGGTGGGTCATGTTTCAGAGGACGCATGACTCAACCTTTGCCTCCCGAGCCCATTGGGGAGTTGCAGCAATGAGACAAGATTTAAAAAAATAAAAAATAATAATATATGAAGTGAATAAAACTCAGTGTAACTCAAGCCTGGAACTGTGAACTCTGTGCGACTACTGAGCAAACACTAACATCAACCGCATGACACTGAGTGCTAATTACATCGTTGTTGATGGCTACGTGGTATATTAACACTGCTGAATCATTTAATTTG
Organism: Oncorhynchus kisutch; assembly: GCF_002021735.2. Taxonomy (NCBI): domain Eukaryota; kingdom Metazoa; phylum Chordata; class Actinopteri; order Salmoniformes; family Salmonidae; genus Oncorhynchus; species Oncorhynchus kisutch. The sequence continues at coordinate 44,724,600 of NC_034180.2, read as the reverse complement.
CGGGATTGTTTTATGATTAGTCAAATATCTGGTTTACCTGAAGGCTGTATCTTGTGGTGGTTTAGATCACAGAGCAACTGTCTTCTGAAAGACAAGGCCCTGTTATAATCATCTGGAGTCTTCTGTGACTGACACCAGAGGCAAGCATTAGTCACAGATTGTTTGTAATCTTTCACAAAGCAGCAATGAAACGCATCAGTTGATGTTTTTTATGGCATAGTAATATGGATGTGTGTGTGTGTTATCTGACGACGATATGTATGTACCAGCACACGCACTCACTCACACACGCACGCACGCACGCACGCACGCACGCACGCACACACACACACACACACACACACACACACACACACACACACACACACACACACACACACACACACACACACACACACACACACACACACAGATGCCCTTGCAGATGAAGAATGAGGTCACCCCCATAGATCCATGTCATCCATCCTTCTGAAAGCTTGAGAGCACTGCTATTTCTCTTCCTAACAAGGCGAAGGATTGTTGGTGTTGGTGACGATGCTCGTTGAGGTACTCATGTGCATTTCTGTCACCTAGAGTCGCGGTCATGAGCAGGATGCACTGAGAGGGAAATAATTAAATAAACACATGAAAGCGCGGCCCGAGTCACATCTTCCAGTGAAAAGAAGGAACAGCTCACTGGCACGAGCCCCACAATCCTGGTGAAGGTTCTGGGAGGATAATTATGAAGGCCAGACGTGTGGCGGGACACTTTCCAACGTGGTTCGTCTCTCGCTCTCTCTTTCTTTCTCTGACTGTCTCTGTCTCTCCCTATCTCTCTCTCTCTATCTCTCTCTAGCTGTGGTAATCTTCCGCAGCCTCCTCAATTATGTGTCTATGGACAGGAAGAGGCATTTACTCCGGCATGAATACCATGAATACCAATAAGTGTTTCAGAAAACGCATTACCAAACACAATTAGAGCAGACAATGCTTCCATAATCTTGGAGGGGGACGCTAACGCCCTGTAAACATATATTTACTTTTAAATTAAGTTCATGCCATTTTGGGGTCTCACTCTACGTCATATAATACAAGTGTCTTCTTCTGAAGAGTAATATCCAATCTGTGTAATTATTTGGCTGGGATGGGGCGAGGACTTCTTTCAGGACATAAAAAATAAGAAATGTTCCTCCGGCACAATGTATAAGGATGCTTTTTCCATGCTCATGCTGTTTGCAGATGAATTGTCTTGAGGCTGCCCCAGGCTACCATAACAGGGCCCTTATTGCTTCTGCTGGTGTGTGAGTGAGAGCCACAAGGATGACTGTTTCAGTGGCTCCTGGTGATTCACCCTGGGTGCACTAATCTAATGCGAGTGACAAGAGCTGAGTGTGTTTGGTGTTGTGTTTAGGGCTTACTCTGTGTGTGCAGGCTGTCTGCCCCTCAGTAAAACCCTGACAACATAGCCCATGGCTGTGCAGGAAATGGGGACTACAGTGCAGTCTGTGGTTCCTCTAACTCTCTTAGTTAGGAGTGTGGGAGAGTTGGGAGTAGAGCAAGGAAGTGAGACATGATTAAGGGAATGAGGCAGATCGATTTCACACGTTACAAACATGCTCCTCTATTGTGTCTTAGTCGGCAGGTGTAAAAAGGGAGTTCACATATCCTACCTATAGGCAACACAGCTTACTAGTTTATTAAATGGTTAGAAACTAACTGCCACTTTTCCCGCCAACTTATCGAAGTGCCTGTAAGATGAGCTGTTTATGTGTGAGCCATTACACAGTACTGTCTGTTGCATACACAAAACACCGTCACATGTAGTTTGACTAATCTCTATTAATTACGCTCTGCAAATGCCAGTGTTGACTCTCTGAAGCAAATATGTGTATGTCTTCGTAGAGAAATGTTTCTTTCAGGACCGTGGTGTTATTCATCTATCCTCGGAAACTCATCTCATAGTTGCCATAACGACACATTTGGTTAATTGTAAGTGTATATAAAATGAAGCCAAGCTAATACTAATCTAATGTTACGTGTTTCTTTCCTGCACTGCAAAGTCTGAAACTAAACTATTGATATCCATTATTACATTAGGTGACGTGATTGACAACAGCTGTAGGCCACATTTGTACGGATGTTGTTTTAACATACGTGTACTGTTAGTTGACAATGCAAACACTACTGACTCTTAGTGTCACAATTCCTGTCTCCCCTATAGGGACAGAATAGAGAGCTGTGTAAATCTGTCAAGTTGTTTTGAATTTTCTCTGAACAATATTTAGTGTGGACAAACAAGAGAAAAGAAGAATGTCAGTATGTACGATTATAAGCACATGGGTTGTATGCAGTGTTGGGGAGTAGTGAACTACATGTAGTTTATCTAGTAATGTAACTCCATTTTGCAGTAGCTTGGTGGTAGCTGAACTAAATTCAAATCTTGGTAGTGTTTTCAGTAGTTCTTTACTTTTCAGCCATGTAGCGGTGTAGCTAACTACTGGAACTACAAACAACTTTTTTGCAAAAAGGAAAGAAAATATGGGTGAATTAGGTAATAATTTCCTTTTCTAGCATCAAAACCTGCCTAATTCTAATTTGAAACATAGTTTTTGTGCTTAATAGGCCAGCTCACACATTCTGTTAACATCTGACACCAGAGGGAGCTGTTCTTGCAATTTGTAGTCTATGACATTTCAGATGTAGATATGATAATTTATCACACAGTAGTTTGGATGTAGTGAACTACATTTTCAAAGTAACTTTAGTTAAGTAACCTATATGCTTCTTAATGGTAGCTTGAGTGTAGCTTAACTTCTGTCAGTGTGAAGTAGTTGGTAGCTTGGTAAACTATATTTTCAGAGTAACTTCCCCGGCACTGATTGGATGATGTTAAACGGTTGCATGAGAAGGTTTGCAAACATATAAATAAATAAAAATGCTGCCACATTATTCCATAATCTTTTCCCAAAGCACATATGAGAGGGGATAAAAAATACATTAGTCCTCTCATAGTGCAGCGCATCAGTGGGCCATTGGGCAATCAATGAGCATACTGTACCTGCTCAGACCACAACTGCCTGCCAGCATGAGACTGCCTGGGTACCTCATGCAGTGGCTGTGGATAGATAGTTAAGATAGACTCTGAGAAAATGAGCTCATTGTACTTGTGAGGCACTTGAATGTACTCCATACAATGAAGTCTGTGTGTGTCATCATACACGTAACCTCTATGGAAATTGGTCTTTAACTGTCCAGAAGTCTCAGTGAAAGACAGGAAACAAAGTTGAACTCATATTACTCATCACTCAAGATGTAATCCACTGGTGGTTTGAGTCAGTGTTGCAGAAACACCAATTAAAACAGAGAGATTATCAGTGAATTTGTTCACACACATACACACACACACACACACACACACACACACACACACACACACACACACACACACACACACACACACACACACACACACACACACACACACACACACACACACACACACAGAAACAGGCCTGAACTTGTCTTCCACTGAGAAAATCCTGGTGCATCTTTATCAGCTGTCAGAGTCAGACAGATATTTCTTCAGGGCCAGGCAGGAAATTAGGCTATTAAATTACAGCATTTCACATGCACTTTGTCATTTTCCTCTGCTTTCCTATGTTCCATCAAAGTAAGTCATTGTAGCCATGTATCCTTCCCAGGCTGGGTTTTTCCTCCGGTCTCAGAGCTGAGCTTCTTTGGCTTTTGAATGTTTTCTGTCTGGCTTCTCTGCTCTTCTGCTGATCTCGGCTTAATTTGCGCCTACATTGGGTTCAAGGACAAAATCCATTTCAGAGAGGTCAGCGAGGGTCACTGGCCAGTATGGGGCCAGGGAGAGTGAATTAGCGATGATCATACAGGCAACATGGCTTCCATATCGAAATGTCTGCGACCTAGATCTTACATCTGTAGTACGGCCAGACAACACACTGGAAGGTTGGAAATGTGATCTAAAGACTAAGACATACAATCACAGTGAAAACACCTATATTCACCACATGGATGGGTGATAGATCAAAATATGAAATCCCAATAGTAAATGAGAATGTACAGTTCTGGCTCAGAATATTGGTTTCTTTAAAAAAGCATTTTCAGATTTGTTGAAGAGAAGAGGGGTTTAACTTGTAGTCTGAGGTCCTTTGTGTAGCAGTACCTAATTTACAGTAGATGCAGTTGTCCCAGGAGCTACAGCACATGCTAATGAGGGAGGAAATGTGTGAAAGGGTTTTTGGCCACATTTACATTGAGTGTAACACCTGTGTAACATACTATGTAACATGATAGTTAGTACATGTATTTATACACCACTTCCCTACGTCTGTTGTGCTTAGTCTTTTTATGTTATTTTGTCAAGTAATTAATCCAAAGAGAAAGCATCATTCAAAGTTTATTTCCAAGTGTGGTTACAAGCTAAATGTCCAATAACACGTACAATGGCATCAACAGTAGCTGTTTTCTTGATATGTAAATGCCATTATATAATATGCTAATCTTCATGAGTTTGGAGTCTATAGGATGTTTACTGCCGAAATGCACTACAGTCACATATGGCGAAATGTCAATAAAAAAATTTACATAAATATTAATTGTGAATTCAAATGCATAAATATTTTGTGCCTCATGAAACACTGATAAACAGTATTTCAGTAAGGTTGCTTCAAGAGTATCCACTTTAATACAGTCTGTTTGTAGGCTGCAAGCTGGGACAATTGATCCCTCCCTTTTTATTCTATTTTATTTGAATGACATTCCAGGGAATTTTTCCAATTGTCATGATCTCATTTGTACTTCTTTTTATACTTGACAACAGAGATGTCAGTGCGGGACATAGACTAGCGTAACATTTCAAAGAAGGGAGGCCGTGATTTTAAGCAGCACATTTATCCAAGCTGACAAAACATCTGTCTCCATGCCTTCTCTTCCACACAAGTCCTATCATCTCATCTCTCATCCCACTATCTCTACTTTTACTTGAATTTAACATCAGAATGCTATTGGAACGTTATACAGCTTCGGTATGAAAGGGAAACGGAATCTCCTTATTTCAGACCCTCCGTTCACTTTGGTCATGATTGATTATTATCCATAGAGGCCATTTGGGTAAGGTGGAAATAAGAAAAATGAACTTAACTAAAAGGGTAAAACATTGTTGATTCTTGTGAAAACTTTCAGTGGTCGACACTTTCTGCTGTATATGCTTTATTAGAACATGTTCAGAGGAATAATAATTTTATCCAGGAGAACGAACATATAATCCCTTAAACTCTATTCTCTAATTATCTGGCCATTTCAAAATATCAAATTATTCAAGATCAATTCAATGTTCCTGCTGAAGATTAGAGAGCTCAACAATAAAAGGGAAAAAGTTAGATTTTCCCACATTAGAAATCATTTGTGATTTATGAGTTATAAATTAGGGCTGAGTGATATTATTAAATGTACTTTGCACAGGGGATCTTCAAAAAAGAGAATTTCAGAACATGTATTTTTACAATTGGGAACTGACAATGTTTAACAGTCGTTAGTGTTAGATTTCTCAGCGTAGTTATTTCAACGGTTCACTTTTTCTCTGACCGTCCATGCTGTTTTCGTGCTCCTTCTTTCTTTGTCCTTTACTTTATTAGAGCCATGCTAAGTATGCTAAGTATGCTAAGTATGCTAACTATGCTAACTATGCTAACTATACTAACTATACTAACTATACTAACTATGCTAACTATGCTAACTATACTAACTATGCTAACTATACTAACTATGCTAACTATGCTAAATATGATAATTATTTCCCTCATAGTTCTAACCCATGAGCGCTATATATTGCGTCCTTTGCAACAACATTGAATTACAATATTTCATGACAAGACAGGTACGTAAAAGACAAGGAAGAGTTTGGGGTCCCATAAAATATTCAATCCACTGGGAGAAAACATAAAAGAATGTCACTGTGATTTTTTGAGTCGTGTCCCTCCTGCCTGTGGCTATGACATGCCACCACAGGGGACAGTCAAACACACACATAATGGTCAATACCTAGTACCTGCCAATTCATACAAATGTATTCTTCAAGTTGATGTGACAGTTGCTTTTTTATTTATTTGTATTTGTTGTTGTTAGTATATATTCAATCAATAGGCAGAATAAACAGCATTGGACAAATGACAAATGCTTTGTCAGGGTACGTCTAGTCCAAGTAGCTTTTCTTTCAATTTACTCTTGGTCAATTAGATTTTACCGGATGCCTACTACAAACCAAAAGGTACATTTTTTTGACACCACTCTTATTGAAAAAGTTAAGTTAAGTCAGTCCAACACACTTTGCATATCAAATACCTACAGGTATTACATCTAGTATACAATGCCATAATACATTTCTCAAAAATACTGCAAAGCAAGAGCAGGAAAGAAAACACACACAACACATGTCATCCAGTGCATGAAGTCTCAGGCGCCACATACTTTTCATATCCGTTTTTACAGGCCCACAGGCCAGAATTTACAAATATATATCAAATTAGTGCCTCAGCTTTAATTTTCTAATGCAGTGACCCATTGCAGCGCAATTCAAATTTGAATCAATTACATGGGAACAGAATTTGCCGTACGTATTCATGCCTTATCAGTAACTTGCCCCACCACCCACACCGCCAGCACCTCCCACTTCTGACACTGTGTTACTTCATAGTTCGGATCCCACTCTGACACCGTGTCACGTTATGGTTATAGGGAATAGGCAGAGAGATTTGAGTCAAGTTAACATGTATACTGATAAGATAATAGCAACAATTCAGGTAATGTATCCTGGTCCTTGACATTTACCATGACATATTTAACCCTTTACCGGACAGGTGGAAGATCAGCAGCACTGTAACGTCAGTCATACAAATCTACAGTGTGTGTAACATAAAACACTGGCCTTGGCAAAGTCTTCTTTCATACACAAAACATACAATATATCGGAAGCCTCATGGCTTCAGTCGATATAGCTCACACTGGGAAGGGTGGAGCCTAACAGCAGCTTCCAACAGGTCTCTTCTTTCTGGTCCGTCCATCATCATCATCCTCATTTGGCCGCTTCACCTTCATCATCTTACTTTTCACTTTTGATTAATCCTGTCTCATTGGAGACTTCAGACTATCAATGGGAATTATTCAAATCCCCAGGTATAAAATGACCATGGAGAAGCAATGGAAGACTTTCATTAACCCCCGATAGTGGGGAGCCCATGGTAAATCTTGATGGATTCAGTCCCACCTGCAAATCTGATTAGTTACAGTGTTCTATTTCATTTCATCCTCGTTGAAGGTAGAAGTTGAATTTTGTTCCGTGCATACCCAAATATCTCCAGAAAAATGTTCAGTGTGTTTTCAATAACAGCCTATTTGTGATAACGAGCCGTTATAAATGTGTTGTGGCGCTAAGGGTTGTCGTGTGAGAGATTAGTACATGTAAAATAAACATGTAATAATACTTTAGCTAAGAAATTGATCATTGTGATTTTCTCATTTGCCTGTCTGGAATGCTACTGGTATAATAATGGAGGAATATTAATTTATCAACCAACCAGCAGTTGGTTTCAAATGAATGAATCAAAATTTTGAATTCAGACCTTTACCAATAAAGGGATACACATGTATAGATCCAGTTTGAAATATAATAACTTGTAGAACACTCTCTGTGGATGCTAATGTACTATTGATCCCTCCATTTTATTTTGTCCAACACTTCCTTCCTCAGACAAATGTTTTGTTTCCATATTAATTATTTTTGTTTTGTTTTTACCATGGAATGGAACATGGACATCAATTGAGGAATAAGTCACAGTCGGTATAGACCATACACAGGAGTATTTCCTTTGGTGGGACATGTTTTTCACAAAGCAAAATGGGACCAACATCTGCTGTAGGCTTAGATGATTCTATAATCTGTGCCGTAATATGTTCTATTAATGCCAGAGCACTCGCAGGCATTAGGGAGACAGTCGATGCAAGCCCCTTGGATCTGCTTTGCTTCTTCTCTGCCTTATTTCTCAGTAACATGGCACAGATTGGTGATACTGCCATTCTTTTACATGCGTATGTCAGTTACTTCAGTGGTAGGATGTTGAGCGGTGCACATCTGCCAGGGGAGGATGTTTCCCCAAGAGCCAGCGCTCTCAGCCAGTGTCTAATAAATCAAACCATAAGTTGACATGCTTCACGATATAGCAACACTTACCAGTATTGTATGAGCCAATCACCACACCTTTATTTAAATGTGCAAGAAATAAATGGACAGTTTTAAAAGTACTCCTCCTTCCAAGTATACACAGGATTTTTGTCATTGTAATATTTTATTCATTGGTTGTTCTTTCTTTGTCCTTCATGGTCCTATGGCTTGGATGTAGGGCACATCTATGTCCATGTGTCTGTGTACATGATGGGGGTTCCTCCACATCTCACCCAGATCTGACTACCTGCTGTGTTATTAGGCAAATACAGTACACCAGTGACAGCCCAGCTCCCTGAATGTTGTCATCAAGAACATCTAGTTATCACGTCTCACGCTCAACCACCTGCCGAGTTCACAGAGATATCTGCCTCCCCCATAACATGCCTGTGTCTCTGTGTGTCTCTGCTGGAGACCTTGGATATGGTAAACACACCCCGCCTTCCTAGTCTTGGACGTGATGCATGTCCCTGAGACCCATCCAACTAGTACTCACACACGCACACGTACATGCGCGGTGGCAGCAGCAGCATAGCCTAGTGGTTAGAGCGTTGGACTAGTAACCGAAAGGTTGCAAGATCAAATCCCAGAGCTGACAAGGTAAAAATCTGTCATTCTGCCCCTGAACAAGGCAGTTAACCCACTGTTCCTAGGCTGTCATTGAAAATAAGAATTTGTTCTTAACTGACTTGCCTAGTAAAATAAAGGTTAAAATAAAATACACACATACACACAAAGTACATACAAGATGTTTTTTTGGCAATTAGTTATGAACAGACTCAACGAGTGTATTGGGTTGTCCTGTCTGGTTCTGTACCAGCCAATCACATACAAAATGGCATACAAGGTGTTCTATTCCATGTATAAATGACCACACTTGAAGGGTATGGAGTTGTAGCCTACTTTGTGGTTGTGTATTCTGCAGTGCTGTCCTCTGAATAAGGTTGTTTCCAGTGGCATCACGCTCTAAGTATGTGGATTACAGCAGTATATGTTTGTATAATGCCTGTGATAATGGTATAAAGCAGCTTCCATGGAAGAAATCTGTATGGAGAATGGATTATTCTAAAGCTCTGCCGATGTGGTATTAGACCCAGGAGTTGTCACAAACAGACTGGATCTCAAGTGAGCGCTACACCTTGAAAAGTGTGACAATGCCGCTCTCTATGTTCACATTGTATCCACTTGGGGAAAAACATGGGCACGGGGAAGGAAGGTACACCGTGTAGGTTTATTTAATAATTACCACTGGCTCTTCCTAACGATGAGCTAAGTTCCATTAAAAATATGACTAGACATATACACAAACTACACTCACACACTCACACCAGCTCCTCATTGAGGTTAATTCACTTTTAGTTTTCTCCACCAAGCACTAAGTACCCTGGTTTTAGTGAATTCCAGCTCCAGTAGAAGCAGCTGATTGGCTGCCAGTCCCTGGTGGTGGGAGCAACCCTGCTGTGGCCATGCCATTGATTGGGAGTAATGGATCTAGCTTGGCCTGATAATGCATGATGTAATTGTCAGAGGGGTTTAATTATGCACTTATTACATGAGGGACTAGGCTTACACACACACACACACACGCTAGTAGATGCACAAACAGTGCATTCGGAAAGTATTCAGACCCCTTGACTTTTTCAAAATGTTGTTACGTTACAGCCTTATTCTAAAGTGGATTAAATAAATAAAACATCTCAGCAATCTACACACAATACCCCATAATGACAAAGCTAAAACGAGTTGGCTAATTTATTCAGACCCTTTATTCACACACCTGTCTATAGAAGGTCCCACAGTTGATAGTGCATGTCAGAGCAAAAACCAAGCCATGAGGTAGAAGGAATTGTCTGTATAGCCCCGAGACAGGATTGTGTCGAGGCACAGATCTGGGGAAGGGTAGCAAAACATTTCTGCAGCATTTAAGGTCCCCAAGAACACAGTGACCTCCATTCTTAAATGGAAGAAGTTTGGACCCACCAAGACTCTTCCTAGAGCTGGCCACCCGGCCAAACTGATCAATCGGCGGAGAAGGGCCTTGGTCAAGCCTGGAGAGACCTGAAAATAGCTGTGCAGTAACGCCCCCCATCCAACCTGACTTAGCATGAGAGGATTTGCAGAGAATACAGGTGTGCCAAGCTTGTAGCGTCATACCCAAGAATACTTGAGGCTGTACTCGCTGCCTAAGTTGCTTGAACTGAGTACTGAGTAAAGAGTCTGAATACTGATATAAATGTAGTTGTACTTAAGTAAAAATACTTTAAAGTACCGCTGAAGTAGTACTACTTTACTATTTATATTTTTGACTACTTTTACTTTTACTTCACTACATTCCTTAAGAAAATTATATGCTTTTTACTCCATACATATTTCCTGACATCCAAAAGTACTAGTTACATTTTGAATGCTTAGCAGGCCATAAACATGGCCAAATTCACGCACTTATGAAGACAACACATGGTCATCCCTTCTGCCTCTGATCTGGCGGACTCAATAAACACATGCTTTGTTTGTAAATGATGCCTGAGTGTTGGAGGGTGCCACTGGCTATCTGCTTTGCTTAATATAGGGAATTAGACAATATTTATACTTGTACTTTTATTTTTGATTCTTAAGTATATTTCAGCAATTACATCTACTTTTGATACTTAAGTCTATTTAAATACAAATACTTTTACTCAAGTAATATTTTATGGGTTACTTTCAGATTTACTTGAGTCATTCTCTATTCAATTATCTTTACTTTTACTAAAGTACGACAACCTTTTCCACAACTGTGCAATTGTGATATTTCAGTTTTTTTTGGTAAACATTTGTCACGTTCTGACCTTTATTTTCCTTTGTTTTGTCTTTATATAGTATGGTCAGGGCGTGAGTTGGGGTGGGCAGTCTATGTTTTGTGTTTCTATGTTTTTCTATTTCCTAGTATGGTTCTCAATCAGTGGCAGGTCTTTAGTTGTCTCTGATTGAGAATCATACTTAGGTAGCCTGGGTTTCACTGTTGGTTGGTTGGTGTTTGTCTCCGTGTCTGTGTTTGTCCACACGGTAGTGTTTCGGTTTGGTTATTCACGTCATTGTTTATTGTTTTTGTATTTCTTAGTGTTCAGTGCTTTCTTTAATAAAAATTTGTCATGAACACTTACCATTTTGGATCTTGGTCCGATCCTTACTCCTCTACAGACGAAGAGGAGGAAATCTGCCTTTACAGAAACACCCACCACAAAAGGACCAAGCGGCGTGGTAATGGGCAGCAGCAGCAGCAATGTCAGGATTCCTGGACATTGGAGCGAGATCTGGACTCTGTCACTACTTGGGAGGAGATAGACAGGTGGGCGGTCGACCCAGGGAGAGTGCCGGAGCCCGCCTTGGATTCTCTGGAGCAGTGTGAGGAGGGATACCGGCGAATGGAGTCGGTAGGAAGCCCGAGAGGCAGCCCCAAAAATGTATTGGGGGAGGCACACAGGGAGTGTGGTCGAAGCCAGGTAGGAGACCTGCGCCAACTTCCTGTGCTATCCGGAGAGCGAGAGAGACCGGGCAGGCACCATGTTATGCTGTGGAGCGCACCCCGGTGCGGGTGCATAGCCCGGTGCGGTACATTCCAGCTCCTCGTATCGGCCGTATCGGTGAGCATCAAGCCAGGTGTCAAGTAACCGGCTCTACGCATCTGGTCTCCAGTGCGTCTCCTTGGGCCGGCGTACATGGCACCAGCCTTACGCATGGTGTCCCCGTTTCGCAAGCACAGCCCATAAGGGCTATTTGACCAAGAACGAGAGTGATGGAGTGCTGCATCAGATGACCTGGCCTCAACAATCACCCAACCTCAAACCAATTGAGATGGGTTGGGATGGGTTGGACCGCAGAGTGAAGGAAAAGCAGCCAACAAGTGCTCAGCATATATGGGAACTCCTTCAAGACTTTTGGAAAAGCATTCCAGGTGAAGCTGGTTGAGAGAATGCTAAACATGTGCAAAGTTTTTATCAAGGCAAATGGTGTTTAATTTTAAGAAAATGGTTTAACACTTTTTGTATTTTACATGATTCCATCTGTGTTATTTCATAGTTTTGATGTCTTCACTATTATTCTACAATGTTGAAAATATTACAAATAAAGAAAAACCCTTGAATGATTAGGTGTGTCCAAACTTTTCACTGGTTTTGTATTATATTTTACCTGGTGTAGGCCTATATTGATTCACAGGATGTGGATTTACAGGATGTGGATATACTGTACAGGTTGTGGATGTCAGGATGTGGATATACAGGATGTGGATATCAGAATGTGGATATCAGAATGTGGATATGCAGTATGTGGATATACAGGATGTGAATATGCAGTATGTGGATATCAGGATGTGGATTTACAGGAGGTGGATATACAGGATGTGGACATATAGGATGTGGACATATAGGATCTGGATATACAGGAGGTGGATATCAGGATGTGGACATACAGGATGTACAGTATATCCACATCATGTAGTCTTATCACTTGTCACCAAAGCCCCATATACTACCCACCACTGCGACCTGTATGCTCTCGTTAAATGGCCCTTGCTACATATTCGTCGCCAAACCCACTGGTTCCAGGTCATCTATAAGTCTTTGCTAGGTAAAGCCACGTCTTATCTCAGCTCACTGGTCACCATATCAACACCCACCCGTAGCACGCGCTCCAGCAGGTACAGTTGAAGTCAGAAGTTTACATACACTGAGGTTGGAGTCATTAAAAGTAGTTTTTCAACCACTCCACAAATTTCTTGTTAACAAACTATAGTTTTGGCAAGTCGGTTGGGACATCTATTTTGTGCATGAAACAAGTAATTTTTCCAACAATTGTTTACAAACAGATTATTTCACTTATAATTCACTGTATCACAAATCCAGTGGGTCAGATGTTTTGCTGCAGGAGGGACTGGTGCACTTCACAAAATAGATGGCATCACGAGGGGGGAAAACTATCTGGATATATTGAAGCAACATCTCAGGACATCAGTCAGTAAGTTAAAGCTTGGTTCCAAATGGGTCTTCCAAATGGACAATGACCCCAAGCATACTTCCAAAGATGTGGCAAAATAGGATAGGGCCAAAATTCCCCCAACTTATTGTGGGAAGCTTGTGGAAAGCAACCTGAAATGTTTGACCCAAGTTAAACTACTGTATTTAAAGGGAATGCTACCAAATACTAATTGAGTGTGTGTAAACTTCTGACCCACTGGGAATGTGATGAAAGTAATAAAAGCTGAAATAAATAATTCTCTCTACTATTATTCTGACATTTCACATTCTTAAAATAAAGTGGTGATCCTAACTGACCTAAAACAGGGAATTTTTACTAGGATTAAATGTCAGGAATTGTGAAAAACCGAGTTTAAATTTATTTGGCTAAGCTGTATGTAAACTTCCGACGACTTCAACTGTATAACTCACTGGTCACCACCAAAGCCAATTCCTCCTTTGTACGCCTTTCCTTCCAGTTCTGCGCTGCCAATGACTGGATCGAATTGCAAAAATCACTGAAGCTGGAGACTAACTTTAAGCATCAGCTGTCAGAGCAGCTTACCGATCACTGTACCTGTACACAGCCAATCTGTAAATAGCACACCCAACTACCTCATCCCCATATTGTTATTTATCTTCTTACTCTTTTGCACCCCAGTTTCTCTACTGGCACATCATCATCTGCACATCTATCACTCCAGTGTTAATGCTAAATTGTAATTATTGCACCTCTATGGTGTATTGACTGCCTACCTCCCTACTCTTCTACATTTGCACACACTGTACATATATTTTTTTCTATTGTGTTATTGTACGTTTGTTTATGTCTAACTTTGTGATGTTGTTTTGTCACACTGCTCTGCTTATCTTGGCCAGGTCGCAGTCGTAAATGAGATCCTGTTCTCAACTGGCCTACCTGGTTAAATAAAGGTGTTCTCAACTGGCCTACCTGGTTAAATAAAGGTGTTCTCAACTGGCCTACCTGGTTAAATAAAGGGGAAATAACAAATACAATGAATAAATATACAGGATATGGATATATAGGATTTGGATATACAGTATGTGGATTTACAGGATATGCATATGCAGGATGTGGATATGCAGGATCTGGATATACAGGATGTGGATATGAGAGGCTGATACAGGTATTTCCTAGTCACCCTTTGACATTGAGAGGAGTGTGTGGTCCCACTTAATAAAACATCTTCTATCATTCCACGCAAGTCTTTATCCCTCCAGGCCATGTTGGACAGTAATGGAGGCCTCTCTCCTTCATCACATGTTTGAGTGCATACGCTACACTGAGCAATGCTTTTCAATTATCTGCGCCCGAGCTGCAGACAAAAATATGTCTCACATATTTCTGAGGCAAAATGCTTAGGTTAGACGCACAGAGAAATAATATATACCTTGTATTTAATTTGCCGGTTGTCTTTTCCCACGATTGCATAGAGGTCGTCACATGTATGACTGTTTGAGCTCCAGGCTCATGTACAGTATGTCTGTATGGTTTTAGTGGATATGGGAGTGTTTATGAGTGGTGTTTATAATGTTTATGAGTGGTGTTTATGAGTGGTGTTTATAATGTTTATGAGTGGTGTTTATGAGTGGTGTTTACAATGTTTATGAGTGGTGTTTATGAGTGGTGTTTATGAGTGGCGTTTATAATGTTCATGAGTGGTGTTTATGAGTGGTGTTCATGAGTGGTGTTGGTGTTTGTGTGGCATTTATGAGTGGTGTTTATGAATGGTGTTCATGTGTGGTGTTTATGTGTGGTGGGCTAAGGCAAATCCATGAGCATACAAAATATCATAAACAATGTAAGACATTTTAAAACTATTTCAAAAGTGTCCGTCTGAAGGATGGTTAGTAATTTCTTTGGGAGTTGAAGCCGTTCTGGTGCTATTGTGAGCGGAGGAAGCCTTTCAGTCGGCTTCAGACAGTCAGGTCTGCAGCCTCAGCAATACACCTCGCTCTCACCTCATGTTCTCCTACCTCCAGTTTTGTAGATAGTTAGCTGGCTAGCCACTCCTCTCCACTAACACCGTGTAGCACCCACTGGAAGCACACCACACAATGTTTATGACTTTTCTTTGGTATTCATCTCCGCCTTTGATCCTCTCACTTCACTTCCAATTGGCTCATTCATCACCCCTCCTCTCTCCTGTAACTATTCCCCAGGTTGTTGCTATAAATAAGAATGTGTTCTCAGTCAACTTACCTGGTAAAATAAGGGTTAAACATTTTTTTTATCATAATGATCTGCTTCTCCTCATGCCGGTGGCATCTTTCGAATTCCAACTGTCCCTATCTAGGTAGCATTTAGTTTAAAACTGGTAACTACGGACATAAAATTCAGGCAAGATGAGGAACTGTAAGCATTTTTAGATAAGCATTCATAAAACAACAATCTGATGGAAAAATGCCAGTTCAAAAACACTTAATAACAAAAATCAATACATGTAGAAGAATGATCAGGAGTGATCAGACATGGCTGCAAAGGTGATGCCAAGGCAATAATATATATATATATATATATATATATATATATATATATATATATATTTTTTTTTATATAAAAAAGAGAAGGTACACAAGCAGGCAGCCTGTGTTTTTTAAGTTCATACATTGCTTTTGATGTGCTTACCAGTATGTAAGCCAGGAACTCTAAAGGCTGGAGTAAACATCGTAGAGAGGTGTGAACCCCATGTACACTTGTTAACTAGACCAGCCTCACTTTGTCTCTCCCACTGTAAGTAATTGTGCCACTCGCTACCCAACTGCAAATCTCCACAGGCAGTATCTGCACAATCCCTTATTGGACAACAGCTTACTCTGCTGTTCATGGCCTCTTCCCTAAATTGCCCCCACTGATTCATAATTTCCGATGAAACTGGAGTGTATCTGTGGCTCAGGCCAGGTTTTACCCTGGGTGCAGCCCCTAAATAAACCCCATTAATCATGTTTTTGGGAGGAAGGATGGAGAGAGGGATGAGAAGGAGGGAGGAGGAGGAGGGATGGAAATCTCCTGGTGTCCGCCCATGTCGGCCGATGCATTAATGAGGCTCATGTAGGGAACAGACGCTTGGGCCTGGGTTGTAATGGAGTCCTCCTGGAATTGATGGGATTGTTGTTTGTAAAGGGGGTGATCTCCCCCTCATAATAGGGAATAACACTAGCGTTGGGGAGGGGGCTGGCTAGGCACCATAAAACTGGGTTTTGGCAACATTCCAATCACATAGAAGGAGCATACATAGAGATGTAGGCTACTTTGTCTTTTCGATATGGCACTACATGGACATACACAGAAATATGGATGCACTCGCATTTGGTCGCAAACAAACACAGACAGAAAAACCTACAGAAGCATTTGAACTGATATGTTTACATTGGTGCCATGTGTACATTCATTACTGAGTTTTACAGCAAGCCTATTTGCAGCATTTAGCAATTAAGAGAAATGTTCAGATCAAATATGGAACAACAAACACTGGCAGTTATCTTTTTATAATCTCTTGTATGTAAATGAGGGTTTGATTTTGCTCATGCAAATAAGAATTTCAATTAACCGCTAAATAAGAGTCTGGGACTGTTAGTCTATTGTATCCTCCAATGAAAATAAATGATGAATATGCAAATAGCAATTCACATTGGAAATACAGATGGTGCTTAGAGATAGAGGGAGAGGGAGAGAGAGAGAGAGCGCATCCTTTAACATGCAAATAAACCACTTTGTTTTCAAAGATCAATCATAATTGGACAGGTACACACAATCACATGCGGTAATTTGATGACCCATTTTATTTTGGGATCGCAAACCCCAAATTCTCCCTTTCTCCATTTTCTCGGTCTACTTTGTGTGTTCTGCATTTCATTGACTTCACTGGCAAAACAAAGTGTGCATTTCAAAGCTTCTCCTGTGGTGATGGCACAACAGCACAGCGGTCAAGTGTTTGTTCCACCAATTCGGTACTCACTGGATCACTTCAATGATACACGCCAAATGATACACCCCAAATGATACAACCCAAATGATACACCTCAAATGATACACCCCAAATGATACAAATGCATGTCCCTTTGGAATCTACATAACAAACTCCTCCACCTGTCTGCATTTCAACATCTCTGAAAACTACACCA
This sequence comes from Oncorhynchus kisutch, assembly GCF_002021735.2. Taxonomy (NCBI): domain Eukaryota; kingdom Metazoa; phylum Chordata; class Actinopteri; order Salmoniformes; family Salmonidae; genus Oncorhynchus; species Oncorhynchus kisutch. The sequence goes on along the minus strand of NC_034180.2, from coordinate 44,707,236 downwards.
CTGTAGTGAAACAGATTGATATACCAATAGCTAAGAAGAAAACTCAGACTCTAGCTAATAATTAATTGGTATTAAAACCTAACTAATACACTAAGCATTTTCATCTCTCAAAATGTAAAGATGATTTCTGGGTTTCAAAAGGCTGCTAATTCTACTTATACAATAAGCATACATATCCACCAGTCGATTGACGCCCTGACCAGGATTCATCATTAACAATGAATGGTGTATATATACATGGTGTATGTAAATAAAGGCTTTATCTGGGTTCACATGTTGACCCTTGACCCTGTCAGGAGCAGTTGTAAATGGAGCAGCATTGGGAGGTGGTCCAGTCCTCCCTCTCTGTTGAAGGGCCCAGTGTGTGAGGAGTGGGTTGTTAGAGGTTGTCTGGTCTGATGTAAGTCACCTTCCCTGCCCTCCTCACACTCCCTTTGGGCCCAGTCAGCTCAGAATGGCTGCTTCTCTAAAGTTATCCCTTAGAGTGAGACTGGGAGAAGAGGGGCCTTTTCGCTCCGGGAGACCTATACACATTGGTCTGATCTCTCGTCGCTGAAGGCGACATGCCGTACCCCGAAAACATATTTGCCAGCCATCTGGTTTATCTATTTCTGAGAAACATTTCCCGTCACCGAAGGCAAATCTATCATCTAGAATGCCTTACCAGTTGGTACGGGCTGCACAATGTGTGAAAATAAACTTTTCCAAAGTTTACTGATTTCACACAATATCTCCCAAAGGTGCACTGTCATCTTTGTACACAGGGTCATCTGGTGTGGCAACTACTACAGAGTACAGGGACTTGGGAGTGAGCTTTGGAAAATGTAGATTTAAACATTTATTTTGATCATAGTTTAGCATTCTAGATTATAGGTTTGCCTTCGGTGACGGGAAATGTTTCTCAGAAATAGGTAAACCATAGGGCTGGTTGATGTGTTTTGGGATACGCATGTCGCCTTCAGCGACGGGAGATCAGACCAATGTGTGCATGTCTCCCGGTGCGAAGAGGCAAAGACCTAAACTGTTATAGAAGGGAGGATCACAACAAAGTTACATGTTAAGACGGAGGTCAGGGTGCTGCCATAACCTGATTAGGATGGGGAGGTCACTGGGAGTATGGGGAGGTCACTGGGAGTATAGGGAGTTCACTGGGAGTACGGGGAGGTCACTGGGAGTATTGGGAGGTCACTGGGGGTATGGGGAGGTCACTGGGAGTATAGGGAGTTCACTGGGAGTACGGGGAGGTCACTGAGAGTATGGGGAGGTCACTGGGAGTATGGGGAGGTCACTGGGAGTATAGGGAGTTCACTGGGAGTACGGGGAGGTCACTGAGAGTATGGGGAGATCAATGGGAGTATTGGGAGGTCACTGGGGGTATGGGGAGGTCTCACTGGGAGTATTGGGAGGTCACTGGGAGTATAGGGAGTTCACTGGGAGTACGGGGAGGTCACTGAGAGTATGGAGAAGTCACTGGGAGTATGGGGAGTCACTGCGAGAATGGGGAGGTCTCTGGGAGTATGGGTAGGTTGATGGGGGTATAGGAAGGTTGGTGGGAGTATGGGAAGGTTGATGGGAGTATGGAGAGGTCACTGGGAGTATGGGAAGGTTGATGGGAGTTTGGGAAGGTTGGTGGGAGTATGGGAAGCTTGATAGGAGTAATGGAGAGGTCACTGGGAGTATGGGGAGGTTATTGTTGACACACTTGTACATAAACACCCAATCGCACTCTCAGTTAATCAGTCTCTGTAACTGTTGAAAGCACAATGGGATGTTACCAAATGGAAGGGATGTTATTAACACTGAACACACATGTCCAAGTCAAACAGTTCATGTTAAACATGTTAGGATGTTGAGAAATATCCACAGTGACTGAGCCCCTGCAGTGAGTTAAACATTAAAGGTCTAGGCTATGTGCCTGTGTGTTCTTTATGACCATTTAATGTGTGTGTGTTCTTTATGACCATTTAATGTGTGTGTGTGTGTGTGTGTGTGTGTGTGTGTGTGTGTGTGTGTGTGTGTGTGTGTGTGTGTGTGTGTGTGTGTGTGTGTGTGTGTGTGTGTGTGTGTGTGTGTGTGTGTGTGTGTGTGTGTGTGTGTGTGTGTGTACAGGGGGAACAGCAAAAGAGGGAGTTTGCTTAGATTGACGTGAACACCTCAGAGAGTGTGGAGATGTGTTTACCACTGGCTTTCCATTGCACTGGGGACTAATTCAGCAAACCTCTGAACACTCTCAAGTATCAATCTTTCCTTGACTGGCCCCGGACCAGGTTTCCCTGAAGAACAAATACTGTCTCGCTCTTCCTTCGTCCCCTCCTGCTCTCCTCTCTTGTTGTCTCCATCTCTCTTCCTCTAGTATCTGACCTCATCCCTCCATTAAATCTTGATCCTGTCAAGCGAAGCAACAAGAATGTGGAAGTTGTGAACTTGTGATCAATAAAGCAAGGACAGGCCGAACGATCTGCCCGGAGACATTGCATTGGTGCCGGTGATGCCACTGCAACCCATAAATCCAGTCGACTGGCTAAGAGCTGTGGCCATCATCGTTACATAGGGGCAATGAACAGGGTACTAAAATGTAAACAGAGTTTCATCACTCAGCCCTAGAAAGAGGAAGGCCCTAAAAATTGTCAAAGACTCCAGGAACCCAAGTCATAGACTGTTCACTCTGCTACCGTATGGCAATCTGTACGGCAGGGCAAAGTCTTGGGCCAAAAGGCTTCTGAACAGCTTCTACCCCGAGGCCATAAGGCTGCTGAACAGATAATCAAATGGCTCCCCAGACTATTTACATTGACCCCCTTATTATAACCTTTTCTATATCTTATTTTTCACTGACTCTGTTGCACTGGCTCTATGCACACTCATTGGATTCAACCCACACACACACACACACACACACACACACACACACACACACACACACACACACACACGCATGTTGACACCACACACACACACACTTTGACACTCTTCACATACACTGCTGCTACTCTGTTTATTATTTATCCTGATTGCCTAGTCACTTTTATCCCTACCTAATGTCCACCGGACATTTACAGTATGAAGCAGGACTACCTTCTCGTCTTGTGCACCAGAGGCATGGAATAGTCTCACAACACGTGCTTCATCTAGATATGTTAGTGCCACTGAATTACAGTTTTTTCCAACTGCTTACACAAGTTTTCAAAACTGTCTCCTTTTTTTCAAAACTCTACACACAATTCCCCAAACTGCACACACAAAATGCTAAATGCCTCACATCTCCTTCAAAATGTAACACAGCATTCAAAATGCCATAAACACATGTCAGAATGAAGCATTTGCATCAAATGGCAAACACTGCTTTCATAATAGTACATTTTTGGATATACCATGTAAACCCTGTTGTTCTAAATCTAAAGCTCTTTGGTCTTTCATAGGCTAAAATCTACATTTCAATACAATGTTCTACAGTGAAAGTAATCTGCTGAGAGGGGTAACAAGTACACTGTAAACACCAATGCAATGTAGAAACAGAAAATATGTATTAGGCCAAACATTACTGTTGTATACAGTAGCATACAACAAAACCATAAACATATGTAAACCAAAAGTATATTCTTTAGAATACAGTAAAGAACACAATTGTGTGTGTGGGGTCCCGGGGGGGCAGTCCAGGAATTGTTAGGGGGGGGGGGGGATCACCAGTGCTAAGCTACGCTTCATCTCTACTCCGGCCTGAGTCTGGCCACAATACTTCGTCCACATCACAGGATAAGTATCTCCTAGCATGGCGTATCCAACCTTGGACAGAGGCAACCTCTATGTCCCCACATAGACTATATTTATAATTGCAGTCTCTTGTACATCTGTAAACAAGCGTCCTCGTCCTCCATGATGTCTTTGCCTTTCCACTCTGTACAGAATTCAAACACAGTATGTGTTCAGCATAGGAACTGTAAACAATGTACAACAAAATGTAGTACAGCATGATAACCAACCTCATTCATTCAATGCAGTGCAGTAAATGGATGGCTTAGAGTTACAAATGTTTATGCAATACTATGCAGCCGTACGTATTTTACAGTACATTGCTGTAATGCTAAAATAGTCATTAGATAGTTGCATACCTGTTCTCATTTCTGAAGGTTCGAATTATGGACGCCACTGTAAATCGACTCAAGTTGGGCTGGACTCTCAGTCCAGCCTCTCTCATGGTCAAACCGTGGTTGATCACATGATCAACAAGTTTTGCCCTAATCTCATCAGAGATGGCTCTCCTTCCTTCTCTTCTTTGCCCTCGTCCTCTTCCTCTCCCTCCTACTCCTCTTGCTCTCTGTCCATTGTTGGCATCCATTGTTCAAAACAGGTAATCTGACCTTTGACCTATTTATAGGCCTATACTACAGTAAAGCAGTGATTGGTTAGTGATCAGTTAAGCTATTAGTGTTTGCACATGTGAGGAGTGTGTGTGTGACCTGGTGAATAAGTGTAGCATTTTGATTGGTTGTGTTTGGAAAAGGAAAGCAAGTCACTTCCGGTTCGGTTTTTGTGTTTTAGGTAGATAATTATGTGTAGTGTTTTGAAAAAAGCGTTTTATGCAATTGACAACTGAGTCAAACACTGAGAAATAGCTTATGGTTTTGGATATTTGGTGTGTAGTTTTGCACTTTGAGTGAGAGGTTTCAAAAATCGTGTGACATGAAAAGATTTTGTGTGTAAGCAGTTGGAAAAAACTGTAATTCAACATTTTGACGGGAGACTCTGTTACAGAGGAGTGTACATTTTTTTTTAGACTGGATCATGTTGTTGAATTCTATGGTATGGATGTATGTTTTCATTCTGTAATGTATTGATTGTTGCTGCTTTCTTGGCCAGGTGTCCTTTGAAAAAGAGACTCCGGGTCTCAATGGGCTTTTCCTGGTTAAATAAAGGTTAAATAATATAAAACTGTAAATATCACCTCAATTAACTAGACTACCCCATACCCCTGCATATTGACTCGGTATCGATACTCCTTGTATATAGCCTTGTTATTTTATTGTATTGCTATTGCCTTTTTTTATTTAGCACATTTGTCTTACTTTCTGTGTTGTTGGGAAAGGGCTTGTACGTAAGCATTTCGCAGTAAAGTCTACGGCTGTTGTATTCACGCATGTGACGAAGAAAATTATATTAGATTTTTTATTCGATTTGATGATTTTCTTGTCTACTACCAATATGGCAGATACATCCATATTAACAGGCCAATGAAGAGCCTGGATGCAGGTTCATAGTACCACAGCCACTCTAAAGAAATATGAGCAGGCTCAGTCACATGCTGTATGTCAAAGCAACACACTGTAGATGGATTTTCCTTAGAGAGAGGTTGGATAACTGAAGAAAAGCGTAGTACTGTAGATGGACTTTCCTTAGAGAGAGGTTGGTTAACTGAAGAAAAGCGTAGTACTGTAGATGGACTTTCCTTAGAGAGAGGTTGGATAACTGAAGAAAAGCGTAGTACTGTAGATGGACTTTCCTTAGAGAGAGGTTGGATAACTGAAGAAAAGCGTAGTACTGTAGATGGACTTTCCTTAGAGAGAGGTTGGATAACTGAAGAAAAGCGTAGTACTGTAGATGGACTTTCCTTAGAGAGAGGTTGGATAACTGAAGAAAAGCGTAGTACTGTAGATGGACTTTCCTTAGAGAGAGGTTGGATAACTGAAGAAAAGCGTAGTACTGTAGATGGACTTTCCTTAGAGAGAGGTTGGATAACTGAAGAAAAGCGTAGTACTGTAGATGGACTTTCCTTAGAGAGAGGTTGGATAACTGAAGAAAAGCGTAGTACTGTAGATGGACTTTCCTTAGAGAGAGGTTGGATAACTGAAGAAAAGCGTAGTACTGTAGATGGACTTTCCTTAGAGAGAGGTTGGATAACTGAAGAAAAGCGTAGTACTGTAGATGGACTTTCCTTAGAGAGAGGTTGGATAACTGAAGAAAAGCGTAGTACTGTAGATGGACTTTCCTTAGAGAGAGGTTGGATAACTGAAGAAAAGCGTAGTACTGTAGATGGACTTTCCTTAGAGAGAGGTTGGATAACTGAAGAAAAGCGTAGTACTGTAGATGGACTTTCCTTAGAGAGAGGTTGGATAACTGAAGAAAAGCGTAGTACTGTAGATGGACTTTCCTTAGAGAGAGGTTGGTTAACTGAAGAAAAGCGTAGTACTGTAGATGGACTTTCCTTAGAGAGAGGTTGGATAACTGAAGAAAAGCGTAGTACTGTAGATGGACTTTCCTTAGAGAGAGGTTGGATAACTGAAGAAAAGCGTAGTACTGTAGATGGACTTTCCTTAGAGAGAGGTTGGTTAACTGAAGAAAAGCGTAGTACTGTAGATGGACTTTCCTTAGAGAGAGGTTGGATAACTGAAGAAAAGCGTAGTACTGTAGATGGACTTTCCTTAGAGAGAGGTTGGATAACTGAAGAAAAGCGTAGTACTGTAGATGGACTTTCCTTAGAGAGAGGTTGGATAACTGAAGAAAAGCGTAGTACTGTAGATGGACTTTCCTTAGAGAGAGGTTGGTTAACTGAAGAAAAGCGTAGTACTGTAGATGGACTTTCCTTAGAGAGAGGTTGGTTAACTGAAGAAAAGCGTAGTACTGTAGATGGACTTTCCTTAGAGAGAGGTTGGATAACTGAAGAAAAGCGTAGTACTGTAGATGGACTTTCCTTAGAGAGAGGTTGGTTAACTGAAGAAAAGCGTAGTACTGTAGATGGACTTTCCTTAGAGAGAGGTTGGATAACTGAAGAAAAGCGTAGTACTGTAGATGGACTTTCCTTAGAGAGAGGTTGGTTAACTGAAGAAAAGCGTAGTACTGTAGATGGATTTTCCTTAGAGAGAGGTTGGATAACTGAAGAAAAGCGTAGTACTGTAGATGGACTTTCCTTAGAGAGAGGTTGGTTAACTGAAGAAAAGCGTAGTACTGTAGATGGATTTTCCTTAGAGAGAGGTTGGATAACTGAAGAAAAGCGTAGTACTGTAGATGGACTTTCCTTAGAGAGAGGTTGGTTAATTGAAGAAAAGCGTAGTACTGTAGATGGACTTTCCTTAGAGAGAGGTTGGATAACTGAAGAAAAGCGTAGTACTGTAGATGGATTTTCCTTAGAGAGAGGTTGGATAACTGAAGAAAAGCGTAGTACTGTAGATGGTCTGCTTGAAAAAAAAATCACAAATGTTTCCTCTTTGATGTTATATTATTATGATCAATGGCAAAATATTGATATAGAGAAGTCATAGTTCATGAAGTAGCGCACTGTCAGACTAAAATCTTTTAAAATGATATACAAACATCCACACAGACATAACTGTGTCGCTCTAAGTGTTGGTCCAAGAACTGTCAAGAAATGACTTTAAAAGGGGAGCAACCTTTTTTGCGTGGTGCAGATGCACACTAAATATTTTATTTCTATTCCATACATAAATAGTAGCCTGTTTGGTCCCGTTCCAGCAGTCTTCATGTTTCCCGGTGACATTATCAGCCTTCGCCATCATGTGCAGAGCGGGAAATAAATTGCATTTTTGACGGTGGTTCTGTGGCTGGAGAATGCAGAAAGAGCATTATAATATAAAACACGAATAAACAAAATCACTCATGAGTAAACGTGCAGGAGCATAGGGAAGGTAATCTTCTTTAGGCACGGTCCTTGAAATGAACTCAAAGAATCTGCACATGAAACATGTTAAGAAGATTCATCTAATATTTCCCCCTGCCTCCATTAAATAAATAAAAAATTCTAAACATTATGGTAATGACTTATTATTGTGTTTACTCCAGGAAGATTGCTTGGTCACAGGTGAGTCGAACGGAAAGGGGGGGGGGGGGGGGGGAAATAACGCTAAATGGGAAATTGTCATATCATCTGTTTTCTCATGTGATTTAGGTGGGCTTCAGTATGTACTGTATGAGATTTGATGTGCACAGTGGGGGTAGGTACTGTATGGGGCTGTGCACCGGGGCGGTAGGTACTGTATGGGGCTGTGCACCGGGGCGGTCTTCTTGAATAAGCCACATAACACAAGAGCTTGGCTGATAATACTTTTCGACTTGGGGAAACTATAATTGGAAAAGTCTAGCAAATACACACAAGGGAGGGTAAGCAGTGGTTGAGAGAATATTGGGAGGGGGTCTTAAAATGGTAGAAGTCATTTGTTTGAAGTAAAAAAAGTTATAGGTGTGCCACGTCAGTGGCCTGCCACCTCTCACGTTTATACATCCTTTATTAGAAATCATTTGAGTTACCTTCAGGTGCTCTGCGAATACAGAATCAGATGCCACTCATATGTCCCTCATGCAAAACGACTGTCAGACAAAACCACCGGTAAATCACTCACATTTTCATATAATCATGCAAATTCAAAGATAGATCATGCAAATTTGCTTCATCCCTCATTCCTTCTGGATTGTATGCCACTTATTCATATGTTTTCTTATCACTTCATTGGACAGATTTACATGTCAGTGGAATAAGTCAAATCTGCAATTGGCTATTTGTCTTCGGGAAAAGAAAAGACTTAAAATTGCAATGTGGGTCAATTTAACGGTTCATATTCAAATGATGTTTAAATATCCCAGAGTGTATAGATTTATAACACAAAGTGGTTTAAGGTTGAAGTGGTATTGTAATTCCTAATATTTTGTAGCTCACACTGGATATTAAGAACGGATACATATACTGTGCCTTCTACTTTACTGCATGGAACATTTTAGGATGACAATATCAAATGGATTCATGCATCAACACCATTGACCTTTTCAATTTCACACAAAAATGTTGGCGGAATTGACTATATTTTGACAGGCAAATTCATTCTCGGGCCTTGGAATATACTATAGGCTACATGGACTATGGTTTGGTTCCACAGAGGGTATAGTATGGAGTCCAGTGGTGGTTCTCCCCAGTGGCCAGTGCTATTGTGTGCATGGCTGATCTGTCCCTGGCCTGGTCCAAGATGAGTGATGAGTTAGCTGTGGACCTTGGAGGTTTGGGTGATAGCCTTTCAGTGTGTGATTCACGGGGAGTGTTCCACACTGTGACATCTCCCGCACCGTGATTGAGTTCACAATCCCCGTTCCATCCTTCTGTGTGCTACCCAAGTAAATAAATGGCAGAATCATGGGATCACACCTCAGTATACTGTGATGTGGTGGCCTAGGCTACCTTCATTGCAGATGTGATTACCAGTAAAAAGAAAAAATCACTATGTCTATTCTTCTCATGTGTAGGCCGAGTCAAGGACCACATGTTTGATGTGTGCTTTAAAGCAGTGTTTCCCAACCCTAGACCCTAACCCTTGTATCCCTATCAGTACACATTTGTATTGTAGTCCTGGACAAGCAAACTTGAGTTGAATGAGGTGTGTTTTTCAAGAGCTACATGTGAAACTGTGCACTGTTGTGGGGGACTCGAGGACCAGGGTTGGGAAACACTGCTTTAAAGGGGCAATCTGGAGTTAGTACATCAATATTTTGACTTATAATAAATTAATGAGATATACCGATTGATTGTTGAAGAATATAACTTATAAATGCCTCATGAGCTTAGTTCACCGGTCTTTCCCAGTCAGAACCAAAAGTAGAAGCTTGGTTTAATCCAATGTTTGTAAACAAAGTAAATGTAAACAAACACTATATAGCCTCAAGACATAGTTAAAACTATAATTTTGATATCATGGATGGTCAGTCCTTGCATCCATAGCTCTGTCTATGAATTTGAGTTGTTATATTTCTTCAGCCCCATCCCTCCACTTTCTACAGAAACAGGGGCGGGAAAAGGCTTTGTGTCACGAATCCCGCTTCCTGAGTCTGTGTTTGCCTGTGTTTCTGTCCTGGAGTGTGTTTCCGGTGTCGTGGAACGCACCCTGTCTGGTTGCCGGGCGAATTAGCTTGTTGGGAGATCGATGTTCACCCGCACCTGTATCCCATCAGTAATCTGCACACCTGTCCTGATCATCACCTCTCCCCTTCAAAAGCTCTGACCTGATATCCATTCCCTGCCGGATCGTTAGCCATGAACAGTATGTTGTGCCCACGAACCAGCCTCCAGTTTATAGAGTTTGTTTTGTTTTATTGTTTTGTACGTCTTGCTTGCCTTTAACTTACCGCCGTTTGTTTTGTCTACAGCCATTCACCCGGAACCCATACCCCATCCCTGTCTGCTCGTCACCAGTGTGTTGTTATCCATTGGATCTGCATATCCACTCCCATCAACCCACCTCCGCTGCCCGCTCCTCCACCCGGAACTATCTACCTCCACGTTCTCATTGATTAATAAATACTCACCATCTTTATACTCACCTTGTCCTGGTCTGCTTCTGGGTCCAATTCTGGTAATCCATGACACTTTGTTATCGTTTCAACTGCTGATTGCCCCTTTAAGATACTTGGTTTTTCAATATGAAGGTAAAACCTATCTATATAAAAAAGTTCAAAACAAGGTCACTTCCTCCAGAGGTCTACTGACAGCTTTGAACTTTTCTGCCGGGTTTGTATTCCACTGACCATTTGCCAATAATGTGCTTGTCAGATTGAGAAGCCTTAAGCCTCGCTGATGTCAGCAGGTTTGTTATCATCCCATTCTTCCTCCCTCCTTCTGCCATGCACCCTTCCTCTATCATCCTTTTGTCATCCTGATCAGTGACTGGGACTCCTTCCTCACATCTCCCTCTCTCTCTCTCTCTCCCTCTGAGTTTATCAAGAGCTAACTGATTGTCTAGATCCCTGGTGCCTGGAGAACAATATTTCATATAATGCAAAAAGAGGGTTTGCGAGAGTAAATCACTGATCTCTGCGGGACCAGTTAAAGGATGACGTAATGCTTCCTAGTGAATAATGAGACAATCTGGAGGGGACTCATCCTCGGAGCAAAATGGCTGCTGCTTCGAAACACTTTACTCAGATCAGCCTGTTTGGCCTAATGAATGGTGAGGTTTTAGTATGTCATTGGGTTTTCCTCTCGAAAATGCATGGCAACCAGACACATCGTTAAAGGGCAAACAACGATGTGCATAAAATCATTCCAGTCAGCAAGATAGGAAGTCATGAGATAGGTTACTCTGGAAATGAGATATTGCAATGGACAAACAGGGTTCTTGTGAAATCATGATGTTTTTCTGGGGTTAAGGCATTATAGAGCCAAAAGAGTTTATCTTCCCCCTGTATTTTACGGTAATAGCAATTACTGTATACTCACAGTATATGTTGAACATATTCTGCATAATTAAACATGATAGAAACGAATTAGTCTATGCTATGGACAGAGAGGAGCTATATGTTTGTATCTTGTAAACTGGAGGCCTATTTCCACAGACATAAATAAAAGTCAGTAGCTTTGCAATCAATACAGCTCTATTTAATTTGGTGTGCTGCAGCCGTTATTAGGGTGAAATTGTGTTTGAAATTAGCCAAATCAAAACTCTGTGAAAGGACTAATGAACATGCCATTGTGGACAGAGATAGGGTTCAGTGGGAGCAGACCTCAGATGTTCATTGTGAGAGCACCAGCTCTTATCTCTCACCGGAAATCAAATCATATCAAATTTTACTTGTCACATGCTTCGTAAACAACAGGTGTAGACTAACAGTGAAATGCTTACTTAAGGGCCCATCCCAACAATGCAGAGAGAAAGAAAATAGAGAAATAATAGAAGAGTAATAACACGTAATAATAAAAGTCATGATAAATACACAATGAGTAATGATAACTTGGCTATATACAAGGGGTACCAGTACCGAGTTGATGTGCAGGGCTACGAGGTAATTGAGGTAGATATGTAAATATCACTAGGAATACAGTGACTACGCAACAGGATAGATAGTAAACAGTAGCAGCAGCATATGTGATGAGTAAGAAAAATGCAGATAGTCCGGGTAGCTATTTGGTTAACTATTTAACTAACTATTTAGCAGTCTATTGACTTGGAGGTAGAAGTTGTTCAGGGATCTGTTGGTTCCAGACTTGGTGCAACAGTATCACTTGCCATGCGATATGACTTGGGTGGCTGGAGTCATTGACTATTTTTAGGACCTTCCTCTGACATCACCTGTAATAGAGGTTAAGGATGGAGGTGATGTACTGGGCTGTACACACTACCCTCTGTAGCAGCTTGCAGTCGGACGCCAAGCAGTTGTCATACCAAGTGGCGATGCAGCCAGTCAAGATGCTCTGAATGGTGCAGCTGTAGAACTTTGAGGATCTGAGGACCAATGCCAAATTCTCTCAGCTTTCTGAGGGGAAGAGGCATTATCGTACCCTCTTCACGACTGTGTTGGTGTGTGTGGGCCATGAGAGATCCTTAGTTATGTGGACACCGAGGAAGCTATCGACCCACTCCACTACATCTCTGTTGATGTGAATGGGGACGTGCTCTGCCCTCTGTTTCCTATAGTCCACAATCAGCTCCTTTGTCTTGCTGACATTGGGAGATAGGTTGTTGTCGCTGACATCCTCCCTACAGGCTGTATCATCATTGTCGGTGATCAGGCCTACCACCTTCGTGTCATCAGCAAACTTCATGATGGTTTTGGAGTCATGCTTGGCCACGCAGTAGTGGGTGAACAGGGAGTACAGGAGGGGACTAAGCACGCACCCCTGAGGGGCCCAAGTGTTGAGGGTCAGCGTGGCAAATGTCTTGTTGCCTACTCTCACCACATCGGGGCAGTCTGTCATGAAGTCTAGGAAACAGTTGCAAGGAGAGGTGTTCAGTCCCCGGGTCCTTAGTTTAGTGATAAGCTATGAGGGCACTATGGTGTTGCACATTGAGTTGTAGTCGATGAACAGCATTCACACATACAGTTGAATTCGGAAGTTTACATACACCTTAGCCAAATACATTTAAACTCAGTTGTTCACAATTCCTGACATTTCATTCTAGTAAAAATTCCCTGTCTTAGGTCAGTTAGGATCACCACTTTATTTTAAGACTGTGAAATGTCAGAATAATAGTAGAGATAACTATTTATTTCAGCTTTTATTTTTATTTTTTATTTTTTATTTTTTGTGAGTCAGGTTTGTAGTCCTCCTTGCTCGCACACGCTTTTTCAGTTCTGCCCACAAATGTTCTGTAGGATTGAGGTCAGGGAATTGTGATAGTCACTCCACTCCTTGACTTTGTTGTCCTTAAGCCATTTTGCCACATCTTTGGAAGTATGCTTGGGGTCATTGTCCATTTGGAAGACCCATTTGCGACCAAGCTTTAACTTTCTGACTGATGTCTTGAGATTTTGTTTCAATATATCCACACCATTTTCATTCCTCATGATGATGTCTATTTTGTGAAGAGCACCAGTCCCTTCTGCAGCAAAACACCCCCACAACATGATGCTGCCAGCCCCGTGCTTCATGTTTGGGATGGTGGTGTTCGGCTTGCAAGCCTCCCCCTTTTTCCTCCAAACATAACGATGGTCATTATGGCCAAACAGTTCTACTTTTGTTTCATCAGACCAGAGTACCAAAAAGTACGATCTTTGTCCCCATGTGCAGTTGCGAACCGTAGTCTAGCTTTTTTTATGGCGGATTTGGAGCAGTGAATTCTTCCTTACTGTCGATATAGGACTCATTTTTATTGTGGATATAGATACTTCTGTACCTGTTTCCTCCAGCATCTTCACAAGGTCCTTTGCTGTTGTTCTGGGATTGATTTGCACTTTTCGCACGCATCTACATTAATCTCTAGGAGACATCTCCTTCATGAGCGGTATGACAGCTGCGTGGTCCCATGGTGTTTATACTTGCATACTATTGTTTGGGATGAACCAGACTTGTGGAACTCTACAAGGTCTTGGCTGATTTCTTTTGATTTTCCCATGATGTCAAGCAAAGAGGAACCGAGTTTGAAGGTAGGCCTTGAAATACATCCAAAGGTTACACCTACAATTGACTCAAATTATGTCAATTAGCCTATCAGAAGCTTCTGAAGCCATGAAATAATTTTCTGCAATTTTCCAAACTGTTTAAAGTCACAGTCAATTTAGTGTAAGTAATCTTCTGACCCACTGGAATTGTGATGCAATGAATTATAAGTGAAATAATCTGTGTGTAAACAATTGTTGGAAAAATGACTTGTGTCATTCACAAAGTAGATGTCCTAACCAACTTGCCAAAACTAGTTTGTTAATCAACAATACATTTGTAGAGTGGTTGAAAAACGAGTTTCAATGACTCGACTTCTGACTTCAACTGTAGGTGTTCCTCTTGTCCAGGTGGGAGAGCGCAGTGTGGAGTGCAATGGAAATTGTGTCATCTGTGGATCTGTTGGGGCGGTATGTGAATTCGGGTGTGTCCAGGGTGTCTGGAATGATGGTGTTGATTTGAGCCATGGCCAGACTTTCAAAGCATTTCATGGCTACAGATGTGAGTGCTGCAGGCGATAGTTATTTAGACAGGTTACCTTGGCGTTCTTGGTCACAGGGACTATTGTGTACGGCTTCTAACGTGTAGGTATTACAAAACGGGTCAAGAGGATGTTCAAAATATCAGTGAGGACACATGCCAGCTGGTCAGCACATGCTCTGAGTACGCGTCCTGGTAAGCCGTCTGGCCCTGCGGCCTTGTGAATGTTAACCTGTTTAAAGGTTTAGCTCACATCGACTCCGGAGAGTGTGATCACACAGTCGTCCGGAACAGCTTTTGCTCTCATGCATGGTTCAGTGTTGCTTACCTTCGAAGCGAGCATAGAAGGCATTTAGCTCATCCGGTAGGCTTGCGTCACTCGGCAGCTCACGTATTTGTAATCTGTGATAGTTTGCAAGCCCTGCCACATCCGACGAGCATCAGAGCCGGCCTCGTAGGATTTGATCTTAGTCCTGAATTGACACTTTAACTGTTTTATGGCTCTTCAGAGGTCGTAGACGGATTTCTTAAAGGCGTCTGGATTAGTGTCCCACTCCTTGAAAGCTGCAGCTCTAGCCTTTAGATCAGTGCGGATGTTGCTTGTAATCCATGGTTTCTGGTTGGGATACAGTGCCTTCAGAAAGTATTCATACTCCTTGATGTTTTGTTGTGTTACAACCTGAATGGATTAAAAAGGTATACTTCTTGCCCGTGTACACACAGTACCCCATAATTACAAAGTGAAAACAAGTTTTTCAGAAATGTTTGCAGATTTATTGAAAACTAAATACATAAATATTGAATTTACTTAAGTATTCACACCTCTGAGTCAATGCTTGGTAGAAGCACCTTTGGCAGCGATTACAGCTGTGAGTCTTTCTGGGTAAGTCTCTAAGAGCTTTTCAAAACTGGATTGTGCAACATTTGCTCATTATTATTTTCAAAATGCTTCAAGCTCTGTCAAATTGGTTGTTGATTATTGCCAGATGACCATGTACAGGTCTTGCCATATATTTAAAGTAGATTTATATCAAAACTGTAACTCAGCCTCTCATGGACATTCAGTGACTTTTTGGTAAGCGATACCAGTGTAGATTTGGCCTTGTGTTTTAGTTTATTGTCCTGTTGAAAGGTGAATTCATCTCCCAGTGTCAGGTGGAAAGCAGACTGAACTCGATTTGACTGTAGGATTTTCCCTGTGCTTAGCTCCATTGCATTTCTTTTTTATCCTGAAAAACTTCCCAGTCCTTAACCATTACAAGCATACCCATAACATGATACAGGCACACTATGCTTGAAAATATGGAGAGTGGTACATAACACTGTATTCACGACAAAAAAGTTAATTGCTTTGCCACATTTTTTTACAATATTATTTTAGTGCCTTGTTGCAAACAGGATCCATGTTTTGGAATATTTTTATTCTATACAGGCTTCCGTCTTTTCATTCTGTCTATTAGGTTAATATTGTGGAGTAACTACAATGTTGTTGATCCATCCTCAGTTTTCTTTTTCTTTTATTTCTTTATTTAACCAGGTAGGCTAGTTGAGAACACCTTTATTTAACCAGGTAGGCTAGTTGAGAACACCTTTATTTAACCAGGTAGGCTAGTTGAGAACACCTTTATTTAACCAGGTAGGCTAGTTGAGAACACCTTTATTTAACCAGGTAGGCTAGTTGAGAACACCTTTATTTAACCAGGTAGGCTAGTTGAGAACACCTTTATTTAACCAGGTAGGCTAGTTGAGAACACCTTTATTTAACCAGGTAGGCCAGTTGAGAACACCTTTATTTAACCAGGTAGGCTAGTTGAGAACACCTTTATTTAACCAGGTAGGCTAGTTGAGAACACCTTTATTTAACCAGGTAGGCTAGTTGAGAACACCTTTATTTAACCAGGTAGGCTAGTTGAGAACACCTTTATTTAACCAGGTAGGCTAGTTGAGAACACCTTTATTTAACCAGGTAGGCTAGTTGAGAACACCTTTATTTAACCAGGTAGGCTAGTTGAGAACACCTTTATTTAACCAGGTAGGCTAGTTGAGAACACCTTTATTTAACCAGGTAGGCTAGTTGAGAACACCTTTATTTAACCAGGTAGGCTAGTTGAGAACACCTTTATTTAACCAGGTAGGCTAGTTGAGAACACCTTTATTTAACCAGGTAGGCTAGTTGAGAACACCTTTATTTAACCAGGTAGGCTAGTTGAGAACACCTTTATTTAACCAGGTAGGCTAGTTGAGAACACCTTTATTTAACCAGGTAGGCTAGTTGAGAACACCTTTATTTAACCAGGTAGGCTAGTTGAGAACACCTTTATTTAACCAGGTAGGCTAGTTGAGAACACCTTTATTTAACCAGGTAGGCTAGTTGAGAACACCTTTATTTAACCAGGTAGGCTAGTTGAGAACACCTTTATTTAACCAGGTAGGCTAGTTGAGAACACCTTTATTTAACCAGGTAGGCTAGTTGAGAACACCTTTATTTAACCAGGTAGGCTAGTTGAGAACACCTTTATTTAACCAGGTAGGCTAGTTGAGAACACCTTTATTTAACCAGGTAGGCTAGTTGAGAACACCTTTATTTAACCAGGTAGGCTAGTTGAGAACACCTTTATTTAACCAGGTAGGCTAGTTGAGAACACCTTTATTTAACCAGGTAGGCTAGTTGAGAACACCTTTATTTAACCAGGTAGGCTAGTTGAGAACACCTTTATTTAACCAGGTAGGCTAGTTGAGAACACCTTTATTTAACCAGGTAGGCTAGTTGAGAACACCTTTATTTAACCAGGTAGGCTAGTTGAGAACACCTTTATTTAACCAGGTAGGCCAGTTGAGAACACCTTTATTTAACCAGGTAGGCTAGTTGAGAACACCTTTATTTAACCAGGTAACCCCAGAACAAGTTCTCATTTACAACTGTGACCTGGCCAAGATAAAGCAAAGCAGTGCGACAAAGACAACATAATAAATCTATGTGCAAATGTAGATGGACTGTGAGAATAACATATATACGAAACCCCCCCGAAAAACAGACTATTTACACTGGACAAGACAAACACACATCCGACTGCTACGTCATCTTGGGGGCTGTTTTAAAGTCACCATTGGCATCATGGTGAAATCCCTGAGCGGTTTCCTATATCTTTGTAGCGACTGGGTGTATTGATACACTATCCATGGTGTAATTAATAACTTCACCATGCTCAAAGGGATATTCAATGTATTTTTTAATGTTATTTTTTATCTATCCTTCATTGCGAAGTATTGGAAAACCTCTCTGGTCTTTGTGGTTGAATCTGTGTTTGAAATTCCCTGCGTGACTGAGGGACTTTACAGACAATTGTATGTGTGGGGTACAGAAATGAGGTAGTCATTAAACAATTATTTTAAATACGATTATTGCACATAGAGAGTGTACATAAAACGTATTATGACTTGTTAAGCACATTTTTACTCCTGAAATTATTTAGGCTTGCCATAACAAAGGGGTTGAATAGTTATTGACTCAAGACATTTTAGCTTTGAATTTTGTATTCATTTGTTAAATAATAATAATAATAATAACATAATTCCAATTTGACATTATGGAGTATTGTGTGTATGTCATTTACAACATGAATGTAATACATTTTCAATTCAAGCTGTAACACAACAAAATGTGGAAAAAGTCAAGGAGAGTGAATACTTTTTGTAGTCACTGTGTGGGCGATGTTGTCAATGCACTTATTGATGAAGCAGGTGACTGATGTCACTGGACTCAATGCCATTGGATGAATCCCAGAACATATTCCAGTCTGTGCTAGCGAAACAGTCCTGTAGCTTGGGCCCTTAATTGAGGACATGTTTCAATGAAATGTGTACAAATTGACGGTAATTGCTTTTGTATGCATGGGAATGCTAATTTCTCCACTATAATGACTATCAAGAGAAACATACAAGTACTTCAGTGGGTTCGGTTTATCTGGAGAGAGAGCACACTAAATAAGTATTTGGAAATGCACACACGCTCTAATGTAATGCCACTTAAAATAGACCCTTTTTTAAAGTGTATTTATTTTATATTTTGTAAGTGTGAAGAATAGGACGTGTGGTTTAGAACATACAGTACTGTATCCTACAGCCATCTTTCATTACTCTATTCTACCTGATCTACAGAATTCATCTTCCATGTATTGTTAGAAAATAAACACAGGCCTAGGTATTTAGGAGACCATCATCAACGTAGAATATAGTCAAAATAAATATTATCTTCTAAAAATGTATGAATGTCCTTTTATTAACTATCATGCTGTTCAGTATCACTGCCCACTGCCACTTCACAATATATGCAATGTGTATGCATAACAGTACTCAATGTAATTGTCAGTGATACAATGTGTATGCATAACAGTACTCAATATAATTGTCAGTGATACAATACAATGTGTATGCATAACAGTACTCAATGTAATTGTCAGTGATACAATACAATGTGTATGCATAACAGTACTCAATGTAATTGTCAGTGATACAATACAATGTGTATGCATAACAGTACTCAATGTAATTGTCAGTGATGCAATACAATGTGTATGCATAACAGTACTCAATGTAATTGTCAGTGATACAATGTGTCTGCATAACACTACTCAATGTAATTGTCAGTGATACAATACAATGTGTATGCATAACAGTACTCAATGTAATTGTCAGGGATACAATACAATGTGTATGCATAACACTACTCAATGTAATTGTCAGTGATACAATACAATGTGTATGCATAACAGTACTCAATGTAATTCTCAGTGATACAATACAGAGATACTTAGTGACAATCTCAATATGAATAATTTGAAGTACCAGGAAATAATGTCAGAGTTAATTGGGGAAGAGAGTAGCTATAATGTACCACTCTCTACAGTATTGAAGATTGTAATGTCTATTAATGAAGCTTATTGAGATCATCAGGGATCAAATAGAAGGTGTCAAGGCCAGACTCATTATGTAACCAATATGAATTAAACACCAGAGACAGTTCTACCAGCAGACTTCTTTGGCTGCCTCCATAGGATAACCCTTTAAAATGTTTTGGTTGCAGATAGAACCCTTTAAAGACTAGCCAGAAATGCTATCTCATCCCTGAGTTGACTAGTTGAACAATTTGTCAATGTGCCTGTCACGACTCCTACGGAAGGTGGCTCCCCTTCCCATCCGGGTGGCGCTCGGCGGTCGTCGTCGCCGGCCTACTAGCTGCCACTGATTCTTTCCTCCCCCTCCTTGTCTGTTTATTGGTTACACCTGTTATGCATTGTGGTGATTAGTTGGGCTTTATTAGTCAGCCGGCCCGCCTGTTTCCTTGTGCGGGATTGTTTGTGTAACATTTGTGTATGTTGGAGTCGAACGTGTTTGTTTCTGTTCATGGGTTTTTGCTGGACTGTTTTAGTCCCCGTGTTTGGGGCATACATTTTTTAGCGCCCAGTGTTTCGTGGGGTGGCCTATGTTCGCCGTGTGTGCATTAAAGAGCACTACCTTGAACTCTCTGTTTCCTGCCACTGACTTCACACCCACGACACCCAGATCGTTACAGAATCCCGCACCATATAATGGAGTCAGCAGGAGCAGCGGCAAACCCTCTCCCATCGATGGAGGAACGGGTTCTCCACCACACCACCGTTCTCCATCGGATCGGATCCGCTATGGATCAAATGATGGAGAGAATGGACCAATGGGAGAGGAGTGGTCTCCTCTCTCCACCTTCGACTACCGCAGCTCAAGACTCCCCATCCCCCGGCTCCAGCGCTCTCCGTCTTACGCTCCCGAGGGATTATGATGGAGCGGCGGTGGTGTGCCAGGGGTTCTTACTCCAACTGGAACTGTACCTGGCCACCGTAAGACACACTCCCTCGGGAGCGGAGAGGGTGAGTGTCCTCGTCTCCTGCCTGACGGGTCGTGCTCTGGAGTGGGCGAACGCAGTCTGGAATGGCCCAGACTCAGCGAAGAAGCACTACCCAGAGTTTACCCGCCGCTTTCGTGCCGTGTTTGACCACCCTCCAGAGGGTCGAGTGGCGGGAGAGCGACTATTCCATCTTAGGCAGGAGAGGAGGAGCGCTCAGGATTACGCGTTGGAGTTCCGGACCTTGGCCGCAGGATCTGGGTGGAACGACAGGGACCTTATCGACCACTACATGTGTAGTTTCCGGGAGGACGTCGGTAGGGAGCTAGCGTGTCAGGACACAGCTCTTTCCCTTGATGAACTGATTGACATGTCCATCAGGCTGGACAATCTGCTGGCTTCCCGCGGGCGTTCGGAGAGGGTCCTGTGCGTTCCACCACCCAGCACCTCCGCTCCCATTCCGATGGAGTTGGGAGGGGCCGTGCCGAGGGGTACCGGAGGCCCCCCCTGCACCAGCTGTGGTCGGAGAGGACACACGGCCGATCGGTATTTGGGGGTCCGTCTGGGATTCGAGATGGCAGGCAGAACGCTTCTCGGTCACCCCAGGTGAGTCAGCACCAAACTCACCCAGAGTTGGTTGGTCACATGTTTGTCTTGATTTTTTCCCTTAAATGTTTTCCCTCTTCCCAGCATAAGGCGCTAGTCAATTCAGGTGCAGCTGGGAACTTTATGGATCGCGGACTCGCCCTCAAGTTAGGTGTTCCGCTTGTGCCGATAGATTCTCCCTTTCCCGTGCACTCCCTAGATAGCCGGTCATTAGGGTCAGGGTTGGTCAGGGAGGCCACGGTTCCACTGGACATGGTGATGCGGGGGAATCATAGGGAGCGTATAAGTCTCTATATTATTGATTCGCCTGCATTTCCAGTGGTGCTAGGGATTCCCAGGCTGGCCCGGCACAATCCTAAGATTTCGTGGATACAAGGGGGTTTTCCAGGGGTGGTCAGAGGAGTGTTCTGGAAGGTGTCTGGGAGTTTCCATCGGTGCCACGTCGGTGGAGAGTCCAGAGCAGGGTTCCACGGTGCGCATTCCCCCCGAGTATGCCGATTTGGCAATCGCTTTCAGTAAAAAGAAAGCAACTAAATTACCACCTCATCGACTGGGAGGGGATTGTGCGATAGATCTCCAGGTAAATGCTGCGCTTCCCAAGAGTCACGTGTACCCATTGTCCCAGGAGGAGACGTTGGCTATGGAGACATATGTCATGGAGTCTCTGGGACGGGGGTACATTCGGCCCTCCATCTCACCCGTCTCCTTGAGTTTCTTTTTTGTGAAGAAAAAGGAGGGAGGTTTGCGTCCGTGTATTGATTATAGAGGTCTAAATGCCATCACAGTGGGGTTTAGTTACCCACTACCTCTCATCGCTACGGCGGTGGAATCATTTCACGGAGCGCAGTTCTTCACAAAACTGGATCTCAGGAGCGCGTATAGTCTGGTGCGTATTCGGGACGGAGACGAGTGGAAAACCGTGTTTAGTACCACATCGGGCCACTATGCGTACCTCTTCATGCCGTATGGGTTAAAGAATGCTCCAGCCTTCTTTCAATCCTTTGTAGATGAGATTCTCAGGGACCTGCACGGGCGGGGAGTGGTTGTTTATGTCAATGACATTCTGATCTACTCAGCCACCTGCGCCGCGCATGTGTCTCTGGTACGCAAGGTACTTGGTAGACTGCTGGAGCATGACCTATACGTCAAGGCTGAGAAGTGTGTGTTCTCCAAACAAGCCGTCTCCTTCCTGGTTTATCGCATTGCCACCTCGGGGGTGGTGATGGAATGTGGCCACATTAAGGCCGTGCGTAATTGGCCAACTCCGACCACGGTTTAAAGAGGTGCAGCGGTTTTTGGGTTTTGCCAACTACTACCGGAGGTTTATCCGGGGTTTTGGCCAGGTAGCGGCTCCCATTACCTCACTGCTGAAGGGGGGCCCAGGTGCAGTTGTGGTGGTCAGCAGAGGCGGACGTAGTTTTCAACAGGTTGAAGGCGCTGTTCACAGATGCACCCGTGTTGGCGCACCCGGACCCCTCTCTAGCATTCATTGTGGAGGTGGACGCGTCCGAGGCTGGGGTGGGTGCCGTGCTATCACAGCGCTCGGGTACGCCACCAAAACTCCGCCCCTGCACTTTCTTCTCGAGGAAGCTCAGTCCAGCGGAGCGTAACTATAATGTGGGTGACCAGGAGTTGTTAGCGGTGGTCAGGGCTCTGAAGGTGTGGAGACACTGGCTTGAGGGGGCTAAGCACCCCTTTCTCATCTGGACCGACCACCAGAATCTGGAGTATATTCGGACAGCTAGGAGACTGAACCCACGTCAGGCAAGGTGGGCCATGTTCTTCACCCGATTCCGGTTTACGTTGTCATATAGACCGGGCTCCCAGAACGTAAAGGCTGACGCACTGCCCCGCCTTTACGACATGGAGGATCAGTCCACTGAACCTACTCCCATCCTTCCCGCCTCGAGGCTGATGGCACCAGTGGTATGGGAGGTGGATTCGGACATCGAGCGGGTGTTACGGGCGGAGCCCGCGCCTCCTCAGTTTCCAGCGGGGTGGAAGTACGTGCCGCTTGGTGTCCGGCACCAACTGATTCGGTGGGCTCACGTCCTACCCTCCTCGGGTCACCCTGGGGTGGTGAGGACAGTGGGGAGCCTCCAGGGGAGGTATTGGTGGCCCACCTTGGCTTGGGACATTAGGGTTTATGTCTCTTCCTGTTCGGTATGCTGTCAGAGTAAGGGCCCTAGGCACCTTCCTAGAGGGAAGTTACAACCCTTCCCCGTTCTACAACGGCCATGGTCTCACCTATCTGTAGATTTCCTGACCGATCTCCCCCCGTCTCAGGGGAACACCACGGTTTTGGTGATTGTGGATCGGTTCTCCAAGTCCTGCTGTCTCCTCCCGTTGCCCGGTATCCCTACAGACTGCGGAGGCATTATTCACCTATGGGGTGCCGGAGGACATTGTCTCTGATCGGGGTCCCCAGTTCACGTCCTGAGTATAGAGGGCGTTCATGGAGCGTCTGGGGGTCTCGGTCAGCCTTACCTCCGGTTATCACCCCGAGAGTAATGGGCAGGTGGAGAGAGTGAACCAGGAGGTGCCTAGGTTTCTGCTGTCATATTGCCAGGACCGGCCAGGGGAGTGGGCGAGATACATCCCCTGGGCTGAGATGGCCTCTACTAACGTGTCCCCATTTCAGTGTGTGTTGGGGTACCAGCCGGTCATGGCACCATGGCATCCGAGCCAGACCGAGGCTCCTGCGGTGGAGGAATGGGTGCAGCGCTCCAAGGAGACCTGGAGGGCTGTCCAGGAATCCCTCCAACAAGCTAGTGGGCGGCAGAAAAGGAGTGCTGACCGCCACCGCAGTGAGGCCCCCGTGTTTGTACCGGGGGACAGGGTCTACTCCTCCGCTTGCCCTGCCAGAAGCTGGGGCCGCAGTGTTTTGGGCCCGTCAAAATCCTGCGGAGAATAAACGAGGTGTGTTATCGATTACAACTCCCTTCCTATTATCGTATTAACCCCTCGTTTCATGTGTCTCTCCTCAGGCCGGTGGTAGCTGGTCCACTGCAGGACGGTGAGGTGCCGGAGGTCCCTCCTCCCCCTCTGGACATCGAGGGGTCCCCGGCGTACACGATACAGGCAATTCTGGACTCGAGACGCCGGGTGAGGGGCCTGCAGTACCTTGTGGACTGGGAGGGGTACGGTCCGGAGGAGAGGTGCTGGGTACCGGTGGGGGACATTTTGGATCTGTCAATGTTAAGGGATTTCCATCGCCTCCATCCGGATTTCCCTTTAGTTGGGCTTTATTAGTCAGCCGGCCCGCCTGTTTCCTTGTGTGGGATTGTTTGTGTAACATTTGTGTATGTTGGAGTCGAAAGTGGGTTTTTGCTGGACTGTTTTAGTCCCCGTGTTTGGGGCATTTGTTTTTTAGCGCCCAGTGTTTCGTGGGGTGGCCTATGTTCGCCGTGTGTGCATTAAAGAGCACTACCTTGAACTCTCTGTTTCCTGCGCCTGACTTCACACTCACGACACCCAGATCGTTACAGTGCCCTTGAGCAATGATTACAATGTAAAGCACTTACAGATGTAGGGTCTTCATTTGATCACCCAGGATAACTTTCCTGCAATGCAGGGAATTAAAAATGGTAGTGTATTTGAGGTTTAAAAGGCTTCTGAAGTTTGTAATTTCCGCTTTAAAATTTTTGACTTGATTTTCCCTTACTAAAAATCTGTCAACCCCTACAAAAATGTCCATTAATTATAATCCACATAATAATTGGCATTTCCTGCTGCTGTAGCAAATTGTAGCAAGCTGCCCATAGCAAGTATTATATAGCCCTAAGACAGTAGGACTATGTTCCCTAAAGAAAGTGTGTCCTTTACCTGCATGATCACATAGGTTGTGTTTTTATTTGGACAAAAGGAACATAAAGAGCTGAGTCAAGCCATAGTCCTCGGTTTTCCCCCTGTAAATAATTACATAATCATGAGGCGGGACAAGTTCATCATCATTGGCTCGGGAGGTGGGAGGATGACCACATGCAAGCCAGCCTGCCTGTCAATGTGAGCTAAGTGAAGGATGAATATCTAATTTTGATTAATCTGCTGCTTTCCCGTCTGCCTGTCAGAGAGGACTGGGAAAGGAGGGACTAGTAAATCACCACCCTCCTCTCTTCCCTCCATTCTCTCCCCCCACACTCCTTTTCACCAACATTATTACATTATATGTCCAGGGGAACAACCATTAGCTCGGAACATGTTTTTTCAGGCCTGGCGCAAGGCAATGCTATTTCAAATTATCCAGTTGTTAGAGCTCATTTAAAACGAAGCGGCAGGACATCAGAGGCAGTGAACTCTGCACAGAGGGAGAGGAGGAGGTGTTGATGGAGTTTTGGTGCAGGTGAGAAATGGAAAGGTCTGGAAGATAAAAGCCTTGAATCAGATGGATGGTATAGATAAGGAACTTCTATTATAAATGGAGATGGTGCCTTTGGAGCCATGTAGGATGTAGTAAAATTGGGTGACTGTTAAAAATAAATGGGAAATTGGCCCAGAAAACAGATTTTTGAGCTTGGTGCATAGGTGTGAAATAATTAAAGTATCAGAAGTAGGAAATTCAGTGCCAAAGATTGCAGAGTGACAGTTATTGTCTGTGATGAAAAAACCTCACGTAAAATAAGAAAACCTCACCATTGACATTAAAATAACCCACTTATATTGGACAGAAAAAAGTGTACGTGGCTTTTTAAGGACAAGCAATCCTTATCTTTAATTAAACTCAGCAAAAAAAGAAACGTCCTCTCCCCTCTGTCAACTGCGTTTAAGAAAACTTACTTAACATGTGTAAATATGTATATGAACATAACAAGATTCTACAACTGAGACATAAACTAAACAAGTTCCACAGACATGTGACTAACAGAAATGGAGTAATGTGTCCCTGAACAAAGAGGGGGTCATAATCAAAAGTAACAGTCAGTATCTGGTGTGGCCACCAGCTGCAATAAGTACTGCAGTGCATCTCCTCCTCATGGACTGCACCAGATTTAGCAGTTCTAGCTGTGAGATGTTACCCCACTCTTCCACCAAGGCACCTGCAAGTTCCCTGACAGGTGCATGTTCATTAATTCTTTATGGTTCATTGAACAAGCATAGGAACAGTGATTAAACCCTTTGCAATGAAGATCTGTGAAGTTATTTGGATTTTTACGAAATATCTTTGAAAGACAGGGTCCTGAAATAGGGCTGTTTCTTTTTTTGATGAGTTTAGATGCAACTAGAAATGGTGAAATATAATAACGTGAAAAACAAACGTGTAAAAGAATTACACATGTGGAGAATAACATTTTCATAAGGGAAAAACACGTGAAAAAGTTTCACATGTAAATTTACACGTGTCCGAAAACCACGTGTCTGACTCGTGAAAATGTAATGTGAAAAATATTATGTATATTAGTTGTGTGTGGATGCAAATTTAGGGGACGCAGGTCTTGAACCATGAGATAAGCCTATAGCTGCTCTGCCTCTGACATAAAGCTGGGTTATAGATGGGGGAGTTCTGGTTCTGGTTCTGGTACCTGTGGTCTCTGCATAGTACAGTACAAAGCCAGGCCTCCTTTGCTGTAGATATAAGCTCTGTTGTAAATGTGAACTGGGCTCTATCGTAAAGGACAGTGTATCTGGCAACCATATCCTGATACCAAATAAATACAGTGGTATTACATGATGGAAGCCAGATGATGGAAGCCAGATGATTGGAGGCAGATCATAAAAGGGAGGTATGCAGTATGACTTAAGGTTATGTTGATGGAGAGCCAAGCCCTGGGGGCCCAATTAATTTTTTCTTCCGCTGTATTTGATCTTAACATGTTAGGTGAGATTGCTGCACATCTGTTCTTGTGTGAGGACAACACACGTTACCTAAACCAATCAATGGTATTGTAGGGGAACAACCCTACAGTGGAAATCCTAGTTGTTCCATGTTGGGAGACAGAAGCAGCAGGAAATCCAGTAGAACCTAATGCCAGCTGCAAGTAGAGGCTAATATTTACCACATTGCTCTGTTCTTGAGTTCGTATCGATCCAACATAATATATGTTTAGCTGATCCTGTTCGGACTCCTTTCAGTAAACAGGCTCCAGTCAATACTGTCACACAGCGTTTGAATAACACCCCGACAGAGCCGGTTGTCGGCCGGGCCGCACACTGCATTTCAAATGAAGAGGCGGCTCTAGTTCTTTCCCAATGCGCCAACACAGGAGATGTTAATGACTAGCAGAGTTCCAAACTGTCATGTCGTGGTGTGTTTGTGCCATCTAGTAGTGCCTATAGCGCTTGGCCCCGTGCAGCTGCTGCTACTGGATTCATTATGGATTTCTCTAATGGCTTTTTTAGTTTTAATAGCATGGTTTAGCTAGGTGCCGGTAATGAATCACTAGATGTCGTCCCAGGGCCTAATGAGAGAACCCACTGTTTCTCCAAAAGGGCCGATGCTCTGCCAGTGCTGTGGCAGCTCCATGGATGTTTGGCTTTATTCATTCATTTGTTTGGGTGATGATGTATTACTACGTGGCTCTCTATTTCAGGAGGATACAGTTGTACATTTCACGTTTTGTTTTGAATCGTCATGATGAAGAGCATGGGTAACTTGACCTCGGTGATGGACGTTAAGCGCTCCTCCCACAGCAGGAAGGAGCCATGGTACCAACAGGGGAGGGATGATCTGGTTACACACCTGCTGTACTAAGGAGTCACGGAGCTCTAAAATAAGTCACATCCTCTAACTGAGTTTCACGTTCCTGCCTCCTCATTTAAACAGGAAAGTAATAACATGAGAAATCAATTAATGAATTACTTTGCTTTTATTAACAATCAGAGAATGATCCCATCTTGGATAATTTCAGGATAAGAGAAGATGCATTCCTATAGCACTCAAGGTCAAATATACACAGTATACATTTTTAGACAATGTTCACACTTGTTCAGAATCGTCAATGGCAACGTATTTTAGTTTCATTTATTTGACCCCCTTTTTTCAATCTTGTCTCATCGCTGCACTTCCTCAACGGGCTCAGGAGGCAAAGGTCGAGTTATGTGTCCTCCGAAACATGACTCACCAAACTGCACTTCCTCAACGGGCTCAGGAGGCAAAGGTCGAGTTATGTGTCCTCCGAAACATGACTCACCAAACTGCACTTCCTCAACGGGTTCAGGAGGCAAAGGTCGAGTTATGTGTCCTCCGAAACATGACTCACCAAACTGCACTTCCTCAACGGGCTCAGGAGGCAAAGGTCGAGTTATGTGTCCTCCGAAACATGACTCACCAAACTGCACTTCTCAACACCCGCCCGCTTAACCCGGAAGCCAGCTGCACCAACGTGTCAGAGGAAACACCGTTCACATGGCAACTGAGGTCAACCTGCAGGTGCCTGGCCCGCCACAAGGAGTCGCTAACCCGGACGATGCTCGGCCAATTGTGCGCCACCTAATGGGACTCCCCGTCACGGCCGGATTTGATATATCGAACCAGGGTCTATAGTGACGCCTCTGCGCCACTCGGGAGCCCCGTCAATTTATTTTCTATGGCTCTTCATATATTCAATATGAATCTGTGGGTCATGTCAATATCTCTTGGAGGGAGGTCTGTTTGGTCAGATTTAAAAGATAGGTAAGTTTACATCTGGATAACCAATCAATATGACCTCTACAAAATGTATTGGCATAATCAATCACTCAGTCACATACATGTTTTAAAATTCTGTCTTTCAGCACTAGGTGACAAGTCGTATTACCATTCATCGCATTACATACATTCAGTGACGAATGCCCCACAGATATAGCATTACTTTTACATCTGAAACATTTGATGAAACACAAAGATGAACATCAAGCTCATGCAGACTAGGCACATTTTCTGATGAATCATTGGTATGAACATTTATTGATTTTAAAATATAGATTTTTACAAATTTGTTGGAGATTAGATAGTAGGTAAATGCATCAACTGATGATGTTTTTTTTTAGAAGCATGCAGGTTCCATCTGTTCACGCTGTCAGATCTAAAGCAGACAGCTGTCTTTCTTCATGAATTGACAGCAGGTGTTAGTGTAACATAATCCTACTGGTGGAACACCATCTCTGCACTCGAGACTATTGTCTCCTGCAGAAGTAAAGGTCAGTGTTGTAACATTGCTGTGCTACAACATCCAACTCTGTACACTTGATATGACATTTCCAATCAGAAATCAAATCCCAGCATATACAGTCATGTTCAAGGTGATCCTCACTCCGACATCATTCATTGACTGTCTTCTGGGTTTGGATACAATCGCTCCTGTAAATATCGACAATAGACTATTCTAATGCACTGCAATAAAGTGAATTCGATGAAATGTTTAACATCAATTAATGTATGACACATTGAGCTGTATGTGTTGTACCCGTATCGCGCTGCAATACCTCAGTTTGTAACCAGAGTTTTGAAATCAATCAGACTCTGTGAGTTATTCACAGTCCAACATCAAAAAGGCATTACTTCTCTGGTGCTTTTAATTTCCAATCCATCTGTCAACACTGCTGAAATATGGAATCCCATTTCTCTGAACAAGTGGGGAGAGGGATAACATAAATAATATTATTTCATTTTATACAGAGTCCATACACCACTGACTGCCTCTGAAGGCCTACAGAGAGAGAGAGAGAGAGAGGGAGATAGGGAGAGAGAAGAGAAAGCCTCTCACTGCATCAGAGAGTAGGACCAATCTGTAAGTTACAGCCACTTTGTTGTTGTGATGGGGAATCTTCATCTCCGTGCCATTTGGAGTCAGACCAAGTTGAGGTCTTTGGTCAATATGTCAGAGGAATACATAAACCCTTATCCTAAGTCAATGATTACCTTTGGTAAATGAAAGGCATAAGTGTTTCACTTTTGCTGAACACTGATACAAACCGTGTCAGACTTTTCTCTGAAAGATGTAAGAGGGCATATATACAAAAATACTGTAGGAGTAGAAGAGTAGAAGCTCCCCCCAGCCCCCCTCTATGGGCCAGATGTCCCCTCCCCTTACGTATTTTGAAAACGTGCGCACCGGAACGATTGTTGTCATTAGTCTTCCTATCCTACAGTCTATTGACAGACGTAGCGATACCATTTGTGTAACGTAGTCTGGCCACGAGAGACGTTCGTAGGACAGCCTTGGATACAGTATTGTTCTGCTTGTGTTGTTGTATCCATTTTGCTCATTAGAGAAGAGATGCTGCTAATTGTTCATCTCACACTATAGAAGATTGAGACACAAATTGAATGTGGTGTTCCTTAAAATCCATCAATGTACAAAGTCGAATAATTCATGTCTATTACAGACCTCTAAATTATGCATTTATCAGGGTAATGAAAATATGCTAATTAGAGACTTGCTATCAAAAAAGAATACGTAACACCCGTCGTAATTAGAAGAAGTAATTATTTCAATGTTATTTTCTGAATTTGAATTATTAGGGCCCGTCAAATTCGTATGGCATAAGAGAACACCAAATTCTGTTTGATTGAAAATAATAGATGATGACTAATTAAATACAAACAACGTGTTTTGAGGGGTTGGTTTGTATTACTGGAATGAATGAATGATTGAACTAATGAAACTTTGGAAACACTATCACAAGCTGAATGTTTCTTCCTAATGACATACAGTATAGAAAGATATACTGTATGTGCATCCACCAACAGCATTCAGTAGTGTTTATTTAGTTTCACCCACACCAGTGGCAGTGAGCCTTTACAGAACCTCATGATAAGTCTGAGTATTTCCTCTGAGAGAAACAACACTTGTTCTTCCCAACCGGCTCCTCTCACTCAGGATCTCACTCCTTCTATCCCTCACCCTTCTTTTCTCTCTTTTAGTTTTACAACAGGTTCACATAATCCAACTCCAACAAAGAATGGTTCTGAATGTTTATCTACAGCTCCTAGTCAGTCCTCCCTTCCTCTTTGTGCTCTTCTCCTTGGGTTTCTCTTTGTGCTCTTCTCCTTGGGTTTCTCTTTGTGCTCTTCTCCCTGGCTTCCTCTCCCTCTGGGATCACTATAAAGAAGGCTTATGTCACTACCCAGTGGAGAAAATGGCAGAATTCATCCCAGAGCGTGAGACATCCCAGGCTCAGATTACTAGCAGAAGAATCATTCCTTGCATTTTTCCTTGTCACCTCGCCTTCATTGCCTCGCATTAAGCAATTTGCCACAGAATAATGGGCGCTATCAGGACGAGAGCAGCTGAGCTAAAAATTGGGAATCTATGCAGTCGTCACGTTGACGGATCGGCATTCATGTGGTTGTCGCATTCCTGCATTTAAATGCACTTGACACCGCTGCATTCCTGCATTTAAATGCACTTGACACCGCTGCATTCCTGCATTTAAATGCACTTGACAACACTGCACTCCTGCATCTACATACTCTTGACACCGCTGCATTCCTGCATTTAAATGCACTTGACAACACTGCATTCCTGCATCTACATACACTTGACACCGCTGCATTCCTGCATTTAAATGCACTTGACAACACTGCACTCCTGCATCTACATACACTTGACACCGCAGCATTCCTACATCTACATACAGTTGACTTTGCTGCATTTCTGCATTTACTCTAGACTTGTGTAGATGAAACAGAGCATGGCCTGTTTGTGTGTTTGATGAATCTGATTCATTATTGTAGTCGTTCAGCACAACAAGCATGGCTTTGGTATGGGCAATCATTATTGTTGAATCACTTCACTTAGTATAGCAGCGAGTTGTGATTTTTAGCCCACACACTTTGTCCTAATTTTAAATCCACAATTTAGCTGAATTAAAGACATCATTGTGCTCAAGATTTATTATACTATAGTTATATAGTAAAGTTTATTATATTATAGTCACAGCAATGGGAAACTGACAGCATCATCAAATGATAGGCACAGCAACGGGCATGTGTGCTGTTGTAGGATTCTGTAAGTGACCTACATTAAACAAGGCTAAAGATGAGCTATCAGCTGATCTGTGAACTCCCCTGCTTCTCTGCACTGGAGAAAAGTGCTGAGTAATGGCTCTGTCGTTCTGCCTGGCTGGTGCCAGTTCTGATGTAACTCTGCCAGGAAGCAATCTGTTTGCAGATATTTGAATCGAAGTTGAATGCCAGCCAAGCTTGAGCCACTCTATACTTCAGCGTGCCTGTTTTCTCATACTGTCTTCAATGAATATCAAGCCAAACAAGCAGAGAAGGCCATCTTCTAATCAGTCTGTTATAGAGAGATTAGATGCTGTATTGAGCTTTATATGAATCGTAGATTCATGGAGAAAGAATGCCCAAATCAACAAATCACTGAAACGTCAAACGGTTTCAATGAAAAGAGATATTTTAAAGGTTCTATTTTTAAGGGAATGGACACGTGTAACATTAACAGATATATGTCGAGGTAATCAGTTGAACATTGAGTACAATTTCTGAGGAATATTACAGCTCAAATTAATTTAGTCTTTTCAATGTCTACAACTGAGATCGTTGACCAGCTACTGAGAACATGTACACAAGTCCTGGCTTCTCTCTGTCAATCTCCAAGACTTCCATCCAGACTGAATGGAGTGAGGACTTCTCCCTCTCATCCATGTGAAACAACAGGCCACTATACAACATAATGATCTCATTCAGGTTTTTATTAATTGTGCTCAACAACAGTGACCCTCCATGACCCCAGCGTAACCCTGGTGATCTCTTTAGAGTCGTAATGGACGCCGGGGCCCATCTCCCTATTGACCCGCTGCCCATCGAGAGGTGAGTTATAGCACCTGACCCAGTGGCCTAATGCACAGAAACATCAGTCCAGCAGATTCTGCGGCCGACTAATGATGCAGACATTGGAAAATGACAGGCAATATTACCTTTCAGCACCAATCGTCTGAGCCTGGTCCATGAATAAGCAGAGATCCGATTAGCCGGATTACCTCATCATATATATATATATATATATATATATATATATATATATATATATATATATATATATATATATATATACAGAGAGAGAGAGAGAGAGAGAGGCAGACAGAGAGGCAGATAGAAAGGCAGACAGAGAGAAAGAGAGATGGAGTGACAGGCAGACAGAGGGAGAAAGGAGTTAGTTTCACATGCAGACTGCACTGCAGCCTCTCTCGGAGGTACAAGGGGCTAATCAATGGATAGATTATGCAAGTGATATGAGAGTCAGGTAGAGTTAAGTGATGCTGAGTGGTATTGCAGTGGGTTCACCTGAAATAGCTGTGAACTAAATGTCCCAGTCTGTCCATTATTTATGTGTGTTTAGTAATGTACAAGCAGTTTAGTACTGGATGTCCATGTTGATAGTCCTGTTCTTTATTCCATTCTACCTACAATATGCCAACTCTTTGAGGGTCCTGCTAGTCCTCCACAACTTGTCGGGTTATGTTTTTATTTGGTGCGATTTGAGGTCTTGCTTTTGTCATATACAGTATAATCAAATAAAAATGCAATGATTGAGTTTTAGAGCACTACATTTAGCTGAAAGAGCTCAGAGCTTATGCTGCAGAAAACTGCATTTTTGGGGGGACATTTTTGCACTTAAGTATTCAGACCCTTTGCTATGAGAATCAAAATTGAGCTCAAGTCCATCCTGTTTGAGATGTTTCAACAACTTGATTGGAGTCCACCTGTGGTAAATTCAATTGATTGGAGATGATTTGGAAAGGCACACACCTGTCTATATAAGTTCCCACAGCTGTGCATGTCAGAGCAAAAACCAAGCCATGAAGTTTAAGGAATTGTCCGTAGAGCTACGAGACAGGATTGTGTCGAGTCACAGATCTGAGGAAGAGTACCAAAACATTTCTGCAGCATTGAAGGTCCCCAAGAACACATTGGCCTTCATCATTCTTAAATGGAATAAGTTTGGAACCACCAAGACTCTTCCTAGAGCTGGCCACCGAGCCAAACTGAGCAATCGGGGGAGAAGGGCCTTGGTCAAGGAGGTGACCAAGAACCTGATGGTCACTCTGATAGAGCTCTAGAATTCCTCTGTGTAGATGGGAGAACCTTCCAGAAGGACAATCATCTCTGCAGCACTCCACCAATCAGGCCTTTATGGTAGAGTGGCCAGACAGAAGCCACTCCTCAGTAAAAGGCACATGACAGCCCGCTTGGAGTTTGCCAAAAGGCACCTAAAGGACTCTTAGACCATGAGGAACAAGATTCTCTGGTCTGATGAAAACAAGATTGAACTCTTTGGCCTGAATGCCACATGTCACATTGAGGAAACCTGGCACCATCCCTATGGTGAAGCATGGTGGTGGCAGCCTCATGCTGTGGGGATGTTTTTCAGGGACTGTGAGACTAGTCAGGAAAGATAAACGGAGCAACAACAAAGTACTGAGTAGAGGGTCTGAATACTTATGTAAATGTGATATCTTTTTTTTCATATACATTTGCAAAAATGTCGAAACAACAGTTTTTGCTTTGTCATTAATGGGGTATTGATGAGGGGATAAACAAAGTTGTAAGGTAGGCCTACTGTACATTTATATTGGTATGGGAGGGTTAATCGTACATTTTTGGTAGGCTAACGTTACTTGATAACGTACATTTTTGAATAAGGCTGTAACGTAACAAAATGTGGAAAAAGTCAAGGGGTCTGAATACTTTCCGAATGCACTATACAGGCTAGCAAAAGCTTATTTGAGACAGGTTTCA
Source organism: Oncorhynchus kisutch (assembly GCF_002021735.2). Classification (NCBI taxonomy): domain Eukaryota; kingdom Metazoa; phylum Chordata; class Actinopteri; order Salmoniformes; family Salmonidae; genus Oncorhynchus; species Oncorhynchus kisutch. The sequence goes on along the minus strand of NC_034180.2, from coordinate 44,672,730 downwards.
GATCCTAGCTATGGGAGAGGCTTATATTCAATATGTTTCAGATGCAATCTTCCCTTCCACTGTTATGAAACACCCCCTACCAACCAGGCTGTCTTTTTTTTCCATCGCTAATCTCAAATCATCACGTCAAGGCCTGTCATATTGATTTCTTGGGAAAGCAGTCCTAAATTGGTCTTTCTTTGTCAATCCGAGGCTTGTTACCAGGCAACAAGATCACCCTACCCCATGTAGATCCCTCCTCCCTCCTGGCACAGTGCCCAAAAATTATATTTGAGTATACCCCTCATTTCTGCAATATGAGCTATGATGATCTGCTGGGGCAAGGTGTTTTTACCGTATATATATCAACAAATGAAAACAAACAAAACAATGTCTTCATAGGTGGCACAACTAGAATTACATCTCAAAAATATTCATGAGATTCACATTTCCATGATAATTTGAGTTAGGCTTTTGTGATGATTGTGGTCTGTAGATGAATGATCAAAACAAAGCTCTCCAAGTATTTTGTAAGCTATTTCCCTTTAGAACTACTATTGGTCTTAATGTAATAGCTTTGGCGGACAAAATACTTCAAGCCAGTTATTCCAATATTAATTGTACATTAAATATGTAAAATGTCACGTCATATTAATATGAAGAATTCCATCTAAACTAAACTGTCACCAGTATTTTGACAAATTATTCAAATATAATTATTATTATTAATCAGGTTTGGACAATGTCCTCCATATTTAATTTGTCAAATGTTGACGTCTTCATCTAAAATGGGATCTAATTCAACTCTGTCCATCTAATACAAAAGTTAAATCCGAAATAAACTACATTCTTAGAAAAAAACTGTCCTACTTACAACCTGAAAGGGTTCTTTGGCTGTCCCCATAGCACAACCCTTTGGAACCTTTTTGGTTCCAGGTAGAACCCTTTTCGGTTCAATATAGAAGCCATTCCACAGAGGGTTCTACTATACAATGAACCCAAAAGGTTTTTACCTGGAACCAAAAAGGGTTATCCTATGGCGACAGCCGAAGAACCATTTTGGAACCCTTTTTTTCGAACAGCCTAGAAAGAGACTCAATTGATTTGTAGGCCACCTGCTTTACTCACATGGGACCTACTTAACATAATTGAGCCTAATGTTTTACATTGAACACACATGACACTCAAAAGCATTTTCTTTTGCTGTGCAAGATTACGGCATGAGTATTCTATAATAATAATCCACGCTTGTTCTTTCTATAGTCATTAGCACATGTTAAGACTAATTTCAAGATGCAATGTCCTTGTCATTGATCATTCAATACATGCATTTCATGTTCACATTGAAACTGAGCACATTGTTTGTGTGAGAGGTACTAAAATGGCGCCAGAGAAGAAGGCAGACATTTTACGTGTCCCCAAACGATTGTGTTTTTTGTTCGTTTATTTGCGCTGTTTGTAACTTGCTATAGAGTAAATTATTTTGCCACTATGGCCCATTTATTGCCTTACCTCCCTTATCCTACCTCATTTGCACACACTGTATTGTATTATTGACTGTATGTTTGTTTACTCCATGTGTGTTGTTTGTGTTGCGCTGCTTTGTTTTATCTTATCTTATCCCACTGCACTGAAGATAGGAAACACTGTCACCACTGATAAATCCACCATAATTGAGAATTTCAATAAGCATTTTTCTACGGCTGGCCATGCTTTCCACCTGGCTACTCCTACCCCGGACAACAACACTGCACCCCCAACAGCAACTCGCCCAAGCCTTCCCCATTTCTCCTTCTCCCAAATCCATTCAGCTGATGTTCTGAAAGAGCTGCAAAATCTGGACCCCTACAAATCAGCCGGGCTAGACAATCTGGACCCTTTCTTTCTAAAATTATCAGCCGAAATTGTTGCCACCCCTATTACTAGCCTGTTCAACCTCTCTTTCGTGTCGTCTGAGATTCCCAAAGATTGGAAAGCAGCTGCAGTCATCCCCCTCTTCAAAGGGGGGGACACTCTTGACCCAAACTGCTACAGACCTATATCTATCCTACCGTGCCTTTCTAAGGTCTTCGAAACCCAAGTCAACAAACAGATTACCGACCATTTCGAATCTCACCATACCTTCTCTGCTATGCAATCTGGTTTCAGAGCTGGTCATGGGTGCACCTCAGCCACGCTCAAGGTCCTAAACGATATCTTAACCGCCATCGATAAGAAACATTACTGTGCAGCCATATTCATTGATCTGGCCAAGGCTTTCGACTCTGTCAATCACCATATCCTCATCGGCAGACTCGACAGCCTTGGTTTCTCAAATGATTGCCTCGCCTGGTTCACCAACTACTTCTCTGATAGAGTTCAGTGTGTCAAATCGGAGGGTCTGCTGTGCGGACCTCTGGCAGTCTCTATGGGGGTGCCACAGGGTTCAATTCTTGGACCGACTCTCTTCTCTGTATACATCAATGAGGTCGCTCTTGCTGCTGGTGAGTCCCTGATCCACCTCTACGCAGACGACACCATTCTGTATACTTCCGGCCCTTCTTTGGACACTGTGTTAACAACCCTCCAGGCAAGCTTCAATGCCATACAACTCTCCTTCCGTGGCCTCCAATTGCTCTTAAATACAAGTAAAACTAAATGCATGCTCTTCAACCGATCGCTACCTGCACCTACCCGCCTGTCCAACATCACTACTCTGGACGGCTCTGACTTAGAATACGTGGACAACTACAAATACTTAGGTGTCTGGTTAGACTGTAAACTCTCCTTCCAGACCCATATCAAACATCTCCAATCCAAAGTTAAATCTAGAATTGGCTTCCTATTTCGCAACAAAGCATTCTTCACTCATGCTGCCAAACATACCCTTGTAAAACTGACCATCCTACCAATCCTCGACTTTGGCGATGTCATTTACAAAATAGCCTCCAATACCCTACTCAACAAATTGGATGCAGTCTATCACAGTGCAATCCGTTTTTATCACCAAAGCCCCATATACTACCCACCATTGCGACCTGTACGCTCTCGTTGGCTGGCCCTCGCTTCATACTAGTCGCCAAACACACTGGCTCCATGTCATCTACAAGACCCTGCTAGGTAAAGTCCCCCCTTATCTCAGCTCGCTGGTCACCATAGCATCTCCCACCTGTAGCACACGCTCCAGCAGGTATATCTCTCTAGTCACCCCCAAAACCAATTCTTTCTTTGGCCGCCTCTCCTTCCAGTTCTCTGCTGCCAATGACTGGAACGAACTACAAAAATCTCTGAAACTGGAAACACTTATCTCCCTCACTAGCTTTAAGCACCAACTGTCAGAGCAGCTCACAGATTACTGCACCTGTACATAGACCACCTATAATTTAGCCCAAACAACTACCTCTTTCCCAACTCTATTTAATTTTAATTTATTTATTTATTTTGCTCCTTTGCACCCCATTATTTTTATTTCTACTTTGCACATTCTTCCATTGCAAAACTACCATTCCAGTATTTTACTTGCTATATTGTATTTACTTTGCCATCATGGCCTTTTTTGCCTTTACCTCCCTTCTCACCTCATTTGCTCACATTGTATATAGACTTGTTTATACTGCATTATTGACTGTATGTTTCTTTTTACTCCATGTGTAACTCTGTGTCGTTTTATCTGTCGAACTGCTTTGCTTTATCTTGGCCAGGTCGCAATTGTAAATGAGAACTTGTTCTCAACTTGCCAACCTGGTTAAATAAAGGTGAAATAAAAAAAATACAAATAGAAACGTATTTTGTACATAATGTTGCCGCTACCGTCTCTTATGTGCAAAAATAACTTCTGGACATCAGGACTGTGATTACTCACCACAGACTGGCAGAATCCTTTTTTTCCTTTAACGAGTCTGACGAGCCCGACACGAACGATATACTGCTTTCTTGGGAACAGGCCCAGATCCCCGTGATTTGCGTGAAGAGGCGGTGGAGAAAAAGGGGCCAGAGGGCAGGCTGCCTTCAAGAATTCACTCGAATAAACCCCCACTTCCTTCCATTCTGCTAGCAAATATGCAATCTTTGGAGAATAAAATCAATGACCTACGTGCAAGATTAAACTACCAACGGGACATTCAAAACTGTAATATCTTATGCTTCACAGAGTCTTGGCTGAATGACGACATTATCAACATACAGCTGGCTGGTTATATGCTGTATGGGCAGGATAGAATAGCGGCGTCTGGTAAGGCATGGTGCGGCAGACTATGTAGTTTTGTAAATAACAGCTGGTGCACAATATCTAAGGAAGTCTAGAGCTATTGCTCGTCTGAGGTAGAGTATCTCATGATAAGCTGTAGACCACACTATCTACCTAGAGAGTTCTCATCTGTATTTTACGTAGCTGTTTACATACCACCACAGTCAGAGGCTGGCACAAAGACAGCATTGAATGAGCTGTATTCCGCCATAAGCAAACAAGAAAACGCTCACCCAGAGGCGACGCTCCTAGTAGCCAAGGACTTTAATGCGGGGAAACTTAAATCCGTTTGACCAAATATCTATCAGCATGTTAAATGTGTAAAAAAAACTCAGGACCACCATTTGGCAAATGTGACCATAATTCTATCCTCCTGATTCCTGCTTACAAGCAAAAATTAAAGCAGGAAGCACCAGTAACTAGATCAATAAAAAAAGTAGTAATTTGAAGCTGACGCCAAGCTACAGGACTGTTTTGCTAGCACAGACTGGAATATGTTCCGGGATTCCTCCTATGGCAATGTGGAGTACACCACATCAGTCATTGGCTTCATCAATAAGTGCATCAGTGACCGTACGTACATACCCCAACCAGAATCCATGGATTACAGGCAACATCCGCACTGAGCTAAAGGGTAGGGCTGCCGCTTTCAAGGTGTGGGACTCTAACCCAGAAGCTTAAAAAAAATCTTGCTATGCCCTCCGACGAACCATCAAACAGGCAAAGCTTCAATACAGGGCTAAAATTGAATCGTACTACACCGGCAGGGCTTGCAAACTATTACAGACTTCAAAGGGAAGCACAGCCGAGAGCTGCCCAGTGACACAAGCATTCCAGATGAACTAAACTATTTCTATGCTCGCTTCGAGGCAAATAACACTGAAACATGCATGAGAGCACCAGCTGACTGTGTGATCACGCTCTCCGCAGCCAATGTGAGTAAGACCTTTAAACAGGTCAACATTCACAAGGCCGCAGGGCCAGACGCAGGGCCAGACGGATTACCAGGACATTACCAGGAGCATGCGCTGACCAACTGGCAAGTGTCTTCACTGACATGTTCAACCTCTACCTGTCCGAGTCTGTAATACCAACATGTTTCAAGCAGACCACCATTGTGCCTGTACCCAAGAACACTAAGGTAACCTGCCTAAATGACTACAGACACGTAGAACTCATGTCTGTAGCCATGAAGTGCTTTGAAAGGCGGGTCATGGCTCAGATCAACAACATTATCCCAGAAACCCTAGACCCACTCCAATTTGCATACCGCCCCAACAGATCCCCAGATGATGCAATCTCTATTGCACTCCATACTGCCCTTATCCACCTGGACAAAAGGAACACCTATGTGAGAATGCTTATTCATTGACTACAGCTCAGCTTTCAACCCCATAGTACTCTCAAAGCTCATCACTAAGCTAAGGACCTTGGAACTAAACACCTGCCTCTGCAACTGGATCCTGGACTTTCTGACGGGCTGCCCCCAGGTGGTATGGGTAGGCAGCAACACATCGCCATGCTGATCCTCAACACAGGGGCCACTCAGGGGTGCGTGCTCAGTCCCCTCCTGTACTGCCTGATCACTCATGACAGCACAGCCAGGCACGACTCCAAAACCATCATTAAGTCTGCCGATGACACAACACTGGTAGGCCTTATCACCATCATCGACGAGCCAGCCTATAGGAAGGAGGTCAGAGACCTGGCTGTGTGGTGCCAGGACAACAACCTCTCCCTCAAAGTGATCAAGACAAAGGAGATGATTGTGGACTACAGGAGAAAGAAGACCGAGCATGCCCTCATTCTCATCGACGGGGCTGCAGTGCAGCAGGTTGAGAGCTTCAAGTTCCTTGGTGTCCACATCACCAACATACTAACATCGTCCAAGCACACCAAGACAGTCGTGAAGAGGGCACGACAAAACCTATTCCCCCTCAGGAGACTGAAAATATTTGGTATGGGTCCTCAGATCCTCAAAAGGTTCTCCAGCTGCACCATCGAGAGCATCCTGACTGGTTGCTTCACTGCCTGGTATGGCAACTGCTCGGATTTTGACCGCAAGGCACTACAGATGGTAGTGTGAACGGCCCAGTACATCACTGTGGGGCCAAGATTCCTGCCACCCAGGACCTCTATACCAGGCGGTGTCAGAGGAAGGCCCTAAAAATTGTCAAAGACTCCACCACCCAAGTCATAGACTGTTCTCTCTGCTACCGCACAGCAAGCGGTACCGGAGCGCCAAGTCTAGGTCCAAGAGGTTTCTAAACAGCTTCTACCCCCAAGCCATAAGACTCCTGAACACCTAATCAAACGGCTACCCAGACTATTCCCCCCCCCCCCACCGCTGCTACTCTGTTGTTATCATCTATGCATAGTCACTTTAATAACTCTAGCTACATGTACATATTACCTCAACTAACCAGTGTCCCCACACATCTACTCTGTACCGGTACCCCCCCTGTATATTGTCTCGCTATTGTTATTTTACTGCTGCTCTTTAATTACTTATTACTTCTTATTCTTATCCATATTTTTTAAACTGCATTGCTGGATAGGGCTCGTAAGTAAGCATTGACTAATACAATTTGATTTGATTTGATTTAAAAAGACCACTGTTGCTTCATGGTATGATAAATGTGTGATCACATATACACAGTAATCAGATAAGATGTGTGTTTCCGTGCAAATTTTCCCTTTGGTGTGCTGTCTTCCGTTGCATTAACGATTGCAATAACTTATTCAAAACAAATTTCGACATCTGACGGATGGGGATTGGGATTTTAATGAGAAAACGAAAGACAAAGGAGGAAATGAAACACCGGCTGCCCATATAAAGAGCTGTAATAAGCATATCTACATTAAGACTTTGTAATAACTTCTACTGCATCTCAAAAACACAAAAATAAATGTCTATCTGAAAGTGACTCTGAATTAATATCACATTACCGTTTTGAATCATCATTTTTTGTCTCATTTCAAAAAAGGAAGGGAATTACACACTAATTAAATATTTCAAGCAGGGATATTGCCACTGGTGATAATTTTTGTGGGGTCATTGGTTGATATGAAGTGTAGAGACGTTATCGAGGACTATCAATCTCACCAATCACACCTATCAATCAGGTGCGTTCATTGCAGGGAAGGTGATGGCTGTTTTGTTGTCTCTGTGAAGTTCCCTTAACCGCAAACGTATATCTTACCAGTAGTCAGTTGCAGGGAGAGTTGCACGGTGAGTTAGAATTTACTGTCAACACACATTGCAGCATTTTAATCTAGAAAGTGGATGTGAGCATATACTAATATATATACTAACTAGGGTTTTGCATATCTCTGGCCAAATTGTTTACTTATTCACCATAATTAATAGCATGATATATTTATATAAAGAAATATGCATCCATGTTCATATAATTATCTTCAGCTTTATACACTTTACACATCTTGAATGTTTTTTTAACTGAACAAAAATATAAATGCAAATATGTAAAAAGTTACAGTTCGTATAAGGAAATAAGTCAAATGAAATAAATTCATTAGGCCCTTTTCTATGCATTTGTTGGTCACAGATACCTTTAAAAATAGGTAGGGGCGTGGATAAAAAAAACAGTCAGTATCTGGTGTGACCACCATTTGCCTCACGTAGACTGTCGATTGTGGAATATTGTCCCACTCCTCTTCAATGGCTTTGCTAAGTTGCTGGATATTGGAGGGAACTGGAGCACACTGTTGTACACGTCAATCGAGAGCATCCCAAACATGCTCAATGGGTGACATGTCTGGTGAGTATGCAGGCCATGGAAGAACTGAGAAATGTTCAGCCTCCAGGAAATTGTGTACAGATCCTTGCGACATGGGGCCGTGCATTTTCATGCTGTAACATGAGGTGAGGGCGGCAGATGAATGGCACAACAATGTGCCTCAGGATCTCGTCACGGTATCTCTGTGCATTCAAAATGCCATCAATAAAATGCAACTGTGTTCATTGTTCGTAGCTTATCCCTGTCAATACCATAACCCCACCGCCACCATTGGGCACTCTGTTCACAACGTTGACATCAGCAAACCGCTCGCCCACACAATACCATACTGCCTGGTACAGTTGAAACTGGGATTAATCCGTGAAGAGCACACTTCGCCAACATGCCAGTTGCCATCAAAGGTGAGCATTTTCCCACTGAAGTTGGTTACGACGACGAACTGCAGTCAGGTCAAGACCCTGGTAAGGAAGATGAGCACACAGATGAGCTTCCCTGAGATGGTTTCTGACAGTTTGCGCAGAAATTATTTGGTTATGCAAACCCACAGTTTCATCAGTCCGGGTCTCTGACCATCCCACAGGTGAAGAAGCTGGATGTGGAGGTCCTGGGCTGGTGTGGTTCCACATGTTCTGCGGTTGTGTGGCCTGTTGGACGTACTACCAAATTCTCTAAAACAATGTTGGAGGTGGCTTACGGTAGAGAAATTAACATAAAATTATCTGGCAACAGCTCTAGTGGATTGCATACTCCCTCAAAACTTGAGACATTTGTGGCATTGTGTTGTGTGACAAAACTACACATTTTAGAGTGGCCTTTTATTGACCCCAGCAAAAGGTGCAATGATCATGCTGTTTAATCAGCTTTTGATATGCCACACCTGTCAGGTGGATGGATTATCTTGTCAAAGGAGAAATGCGCACTAACAGGGATATAAACAAATTTGTGCACAACATTTTAGAGAAATACGCTTTTTGTGCGCAAGGAACATTTCTGGGATCTTTTATTTCAGCTCATAAAACACTTTATGTGTTGCGTTTATATTTTTGTTCAGTATAAAAACATAGCGGGGAAAAAACCTTTCCATTGTATCCTTCCACTGATGAAATTGGTTCCCTTCAACAAAAACGATTCCAAATGTGCCTGTGTTCGTCATTGGGAGGCTGTGATTGCCTTAGGCTCTCCCCCTAGCTCTGTATCTGATCCAGGGCTGATGAGGCGTGAAGCCTGCCTGTTGTTGAGGAGCATCTGCAGACTCAGAGACTGATGGGCATCTCATTCAGCCAGGCTCCCAAAGGGGCCTCCCACATCTGAGGACCTGCTTGCCTGTTTGCACAGAACCCCTGCATCCCCACGCTGTACCAGGGCCATGCCACATATGCCAGCCGACCCCTTCCTGAGCCAACCTGGCCCCCGCTGCCACATTGGGTTGGTGATATTACCCGCTTAGAGAGGGGCCGAGTGAGAGAAGGAGTAGATGGAGGCAGAAAGGTGAAAAGATAGAAAAAGATGCTCAGAGGATGAGGGGAAGGTGGATAGAGAGAGGCACTTAAAGGAGTAGAGGGAGAGAGGGAACATAACATGCTTTGAGAGATAAAGAAAACATGATGGGTAAGCAGAACAGGCTTCAGGGGACTTGTAGACAAGTTCTCTGTCTCCTCAAGCAGCGCCATGTCTTGCTACTACATGTATTCTGATATAACTAACCTGACTGACAGTGTTCCCCAAATGTGGTATTTGTAAATAAATGCACTTTTAATGTTTAACATTGTTTTTATTTCCCAGAGGGAAAGTGGTCTGAGACACCAGTTATTCAGATATGTGTAAGTATTTGGAAGATGTAACGATCGTTGTCCTCCTCGGATGAGGAATAGGAAGGATCAGACCAAAACACAGCGTGGTAAGTGTCCATATTCATTTTAATAAATAAACTGAACACCACAATAACCATACAAAAGAAACGAGAAAGAGAAAGAGAAAGAGAGAGAGAGAGAGAGAGAGAGAGAGAGAGAGAGAGGGAGAGACTAAACAGTTCAGTAAGGTGAAGACACACAAAACAGAAAACAACTACTCACAAACACCAGGTGGGAACAGGCTACCTAAGTATGGTTCTTAATCAGAGACAACGATTGACAGCTGCCTCCAAACACATAGAACTATAACACACAGAACAAACATAGAATGCCCACCCCAACTCATGCCCTGACCAAACTAAAATAGAGACATAAAAAAGGAACTAAAGTCAGGACGTGACAGAAGAGTTCATGTTCATGCAAAAATATATCTTCCAACAACAATAATACCAGCTATACTGTATGTATTTGTTTATTTTTGTGTATCGGTGAGAGTACCAAGATCCCGAACATCACCAGACTTCATTAGTTCAGCCTACTATATAACATGTACCTTCACAGAATTCCAGTATTTCATCCTCCTGTCTGTTTCCTTCTAGCTAGTTATTTCAATTATCTCCAGGTTAAATTAACATCAGCAGATACTAGGGACGGAAACACATGTGACAGTCCTGGGTTTTGATGAAGTTAACGAAAGCGTTACCCTTGGCAAATCTAATTATAATTGTTAATATGTCCACGGTTTCCCCTCATGAAAACTCCCTTGAATTAGTCTGACCACTTTTTTTTCTCCATGATTTATTATTTTGTGTTGACACTTTCCAATTTCGATGATCTCGAGATGATTAAATTAAGGCCATTAATATGGAGAGTGTAGAGTCCTACGCAGCAGCAGCGGCAGCAGGCCTGGCCACACACCATGCATCTAAATATAGATTTAATAACAGTGGCTGTGTTTTCATCAGTGGTCGAAAAGGCTTAGTGTGCATTCCACTAGGGCTGCTGCATATAAACATCAGAAATACATCTCTGAAAAGACAGGGGAGCTTTCTTTCTCTCTCTCTCTCTCTCTCTCTCTCTCTCTCTCTCTCTCTCTCTCTCTCTCTCTTTAATGAGCGCCTGAGACTGGAACCCCGACCATTTGCTTTTCGAGCTACATTAAACACAGGAGCAAACAGAACAGAAATACTCCCTGGCAGATTTCATAACAGTATGTATTAAAAGAGCACTCTAACCAGAGATACAGCAGTAGATGCCTTTAGGTAAGAGTCTGACATGCTCCCTTGCCTCCGAGCTTTACTCCATCTCCAGAACAGCTTCATTATGCTATATGGCAAATTGTACAGATCACTATGTCCTTTTCCCTCTCATCAACATAGGCATAATGATATGCTATTGATTTCCATGTTACGTGTGTGAGGATTGAAGAATGGGATAAACGTGTTAAAACAGGAAACTTTTCTACTGCAGACGAGAGCCCAGTGACAGGTGGGGCATGCTGAACTAGACAGACAGGCAACACGTGAAGCATTATGCTCAGGAGAAGATTCACGCCTTCGTAACAGTGTTTTCAAAACAGCTTAGATAATATTGTGCCATTTATGCTTGATGTAATTGTTGATGTTCTGTATCAGTCAATTAGCTAAAATCAACTTGTGGAGAATCAAATTACAGGGCTGATGTTATATTTGTTAGGCTTGACATGAACACATTTGAATTGCATAATAAGAAATATATACAACTTTGCAAATCATATGCAGAAATCTGAATACACATGAGAGAACACTCATGTGATATCATGTGTCTTCGCAATATCATGTTACACCAAACAGCCATAGGCTCTGTCTGTCATGTTGTCAGACACTTCAGATGGAATGGCCATGTCCGAAATCTGTCTTTCCTACTACTTACTAGGGCTCCCGAATGGTGCAGCGATCTAAGGCACTGCACTGCATCTCAGTGCAAGAAGCATCACTACAGACCCTGGTTTGATTCCAGGCTGTATCACAACCGACTGTGATTGAGAGTCCCATAGGGCGGCGCACAATTGGCCCAGTGTCATCCGGGTAGGCTGTCATTGTAAATAAGAATTTGTTCTTAACTGACTTGCCTAGTTAAATAAAAACTAAAAAACGACTAAAACTATGTAGTATAATACTTATCATACTACATACTATTTAAATTGTACTGTAGTAAAAACAAATGCAGTTAGCAACAAATCAAAAGCTTGGGACTCTAAGGTTCTCTGTGCATTTGCATCTAAATTGAGTTATTGACATAGCCTTGTTCTGTTAAAAGTTCAAACGAATACAAGATAACACCATTCAAACCAATCAGGGTTCGGAAACATTAAAACCAATTATCTCAGAATCATCTTTTTGCAGATAGAACCTTATAGGCCCAAGCTCTGAAAATGTCAACATATTAAGCTCACACCTCCTGAGAGTGTGTCATCGAATGTGCAGTCAGGTTGATTCCCGTCATTCGTTCATTTGGGTACAGGGTGCCCCCTTCTCTTATTATCAGACATTATCAGCTTTTGTCAAACACACGTGAGTCTGGAAAGACGATTCTCTTCCTCAACAGTGTGCAACGAATTCTACAAGATGAAAATCTGAAATAAGTTTAACATACTGACGTTTAAAGTATACTTGATTTGAAAAAATTCACATACTATAAAACGCAATATTTTCACGTCCCTAAAATGTCTACAATTTACAATGCAAATATGGGCATTCGGACATGGACACTGTCTCTGAATGAGGCACTTTCTTTGTGGAACTTTACCTAACTTCCTAATTATCAACGATTATATGGTCAGCCTAGTGTCAGTACCCTCAGTCAATTTGTTCCTGTGAAATATTACACTGGCCTTGGTTTCAAGCAGGGTAGAAAACACAAAGCATTGATTAATCAGGCTACGTACATTCAACCTCTGTCCTCTCGGAAGTCGAAGTCAATCTAATGAGAAGTCTCACCTGGGTTTTGTCCCAAATGGCACCCTATTCCGTATGTAGTGCACTGCTTTTGACCAAATCGCAGGGAATAGGGTGCCATTTGGGATGCAGCCCCTGAGTTTCACAGAAGAGTGGATTTCTCTGGTTAGTGTCAAAGCCCCTGGATTTTTTTTTTACACAGACCATATGTACACAGGCAATATGTACACAGGCAATATGTACACAGGCAATATGTACACAGACAATATGTACACAGGCAATATGTACACCGCAATATGTACACAGGCAATATGTACACAAGCAATATGTACACAGGCAATATGTACACAGATAATATGTACACAGGCAATATGTACACAGGCAATATGTACACAGACAATATATACACAGACAATGTGTACACAGACCATATGTACATGTGTATGTGTTCACAAACATTGAGTACGTTTACATGCACGCTAATAATTCGATATTAAACTGATTATGGCTGTAGGCAGATAATGCAATAGTCATGTAAACACCTTACTCTGCTTATATTAATATGAGTATGGTCAAAGTGGTAGTACGCATACAGCGGTTAAAACATGTGGTTTTCTGAGCCATCTTTCACATTATTAGGACATGTAAATTCCTTATTTGGTGCTCCAGCAGTGTATTTGACCTGCGCATGTGTTAGCACCAGCCGAGCATGCCTTCCTCTTTAGCACATGTGAAGTGAGTTTGGAACAACTGAATGTCTGTATCTTAGAAATCATTTTCACTACTATAAGATCCATTTCCTTGAGGTTTAGTTTGTAAACAAATTAAAAATCATTTGGGGGGGGATGACTTAAGTAAACCCAAGAACATGTCATTTTCGTAAGCATTCCTACCTGGGTAATTAGCTTTACTGTCATGCGTAGCAAGGCCACTGCAATGTGAAGGATTGTCTATGTAGACTAGCACACCTTATGTTGTGGCACTGTACCAGTGCATTCAGAGCATGTATACAAATGTAGAAAATGCATTCATTTGATCACTCTATTGTTGCTGATCATTTTGCTGCACCGCAGATGAGCTTCATGATTTACATAAATTAACTGAAAACCCCCAATAACAGTTATATTAACAGTATCACACTTTTTCCTGAAGCCTACTTTTGGCCAGCTAATAGACTAAGCACCGATGAAATAATATTATGGACTGAATGTTTAAATCCTGTTGCTGCACGATTATTTTGCTGTGACAATATACACAGAGTGTACAAAACAATAGGAACATCTCTTGAGTTGCATCCCCCACCTCAGAACGGCCTAAATTCGTCAGGGTGTGTGTGTGTGTGTGTGTGTGTGTGTGTGTGTGTGTGTGTGTGTGTGTGTGTGTGTGTGTGTGTGTGTGTGTGTGTGTGTGTGTGTGTGTGTGTGTAGGTAAGTATAGAAATAAAAAAAACAGTAAAAAGACGTTTAAAAATTACAGCAAGGCTATATACTGTAGGAAGGCTATATACAGACAACGGTTAGTCAGGCTTATTGAGGTAGTATGTACATGAATGTATAGTTAAAGTGACTATGCATATATTAGATAAACAGAGAGTAGCAGCAGCGTAAAATAGGGGTTGGGGGTGGGCACACAACGCAAATAGTCCGGGTAGTCCGGGTAACCATTTGGTTACTTGTTCAGGAGTCTTATGGCTTGGGGGTAAAAACTGTTGAGAAGCCTTTCTGTCCTACACTTGGCACTCCGGTACCGCTTGCCATGCGGTAGTAGAGAGAACAATCTATGACTGGGGTGGCTGGGGTTTTTGACCATTTTTAGGGCCTTGGATGGCAGGCAGCTTTGCCCCAGTGATGTACTGGGCCGTACGCACTACCCTCTGAAGTGCCTTGCGGTCGGAGGCCGAGCAATTGCTGTACCAGGCACTGATGCAACCGGTCAGGATGCTCTCCATGTTGCAGCTGTATAACCTTTTGAGGATCTCAGGACCCATGCCAAATCTTTTTAGTTTCCTGAAGTCGTGCCCTCTTCACAACTGTCTTGGTGTGTTTGGACCATTCTAGTTTGTTGTTGATGTGGACACCAAGGAACTTGAAGCTCTAAACCTGCTCCATCACAGCCCCGTTGATGAGAATGGGGGTGTGCTCGATGCTCCTTTTCCTGTAGTCCACAATCATCTCCTTAGTCTTGGTTACGTTGAGGGATAGGTTGTTATTCTGGCACCACCCGGCTAGGTCTCTGACCTCCTCCCTATAGGCTGTCTAGTCGTTGTCGGTGATCCGGCCTACCACGGCTGTGTCATCTGCAAACTTAATGATGGTGTTGGAGTCGTGCCTGGCCATGAAGTAGTGAGTGAACAGGGAGAACAGGAGGGGACTGAGCATGCACCCCTGGGGAGCTCCAGTGTTGAGGATCAGCGTGGCAGATGTGTTGCTACCTATCCTCTCCACCTGGGGCCTTCCGTCAGGAAGTCCAGGATCCAGATGCAGAGGGAGGTGTTTAGTCCCAGGTTCCTTCGCTTAGTGATGAGCTTTGAGGGTACTGTGGTGTTGAACGCTGAGCTGAGCTGATGAATAGCATTCTCACATAGGTGTTCCTTTTGTCCAGGTGGGAAAGAGCAATGTGGAGTGCAATAGAGATTGCATCATCTGTGGATCTGTTTGGGCTGTGTGAAAGTTGGAGTGGGTCTAGGGTTTCTTGGATAATGGTGTTGATGTGAGCCATTACCAGCCTTTCAAAGCACGGCATGGCTACGGACGTGAGTTCTACGGGTCTGTAGTCATTTAGGCAGGTTGCCTTTGTGTTCTTGGGCACTGGGACTATGATGGTTGGCTTGAAACATGTTGGTATTACAGACTCAATCAGGGACATGTTGAAAATGTTAGTGAAGACACCTGGCAGTTGGTCAGCACATGCCTGGAGCACACATCCTGGTAATCCGTCTGTTTAAAGGTCTTACTAACATCGGCTACAGAGAGCGTGATCACACAGTCGTCCGGAACAGCTGATGCTCTCATGCATGCCTCAGTGTTGCTTGCCTCGAAGCGAGCATAGAAGTGATTTAGCTCATCTGGTAGGCTTGTGTCACTGGGCAGCTCACAACTGTGCTTCCCTTTGTAGTTTGTAATAGTTTGCAAGCCCTGCCACATCCGACGAGCCGGTGTAGTATGATTCAATCTTAGCCCTGTATTGACGCTTTGCCTGTTTGATGGTTCGTCGCAGGGCATAGCGGGATTTCTTGTAAGCTTCCAGGTTAGAGTCCCACACCTTGAAAGCGGCAGTCCTGTAGTTTAGCATCTGCTTCATCTGACCACTTTCTTTATAGATCGAGTCACTGGTGCTTCCTGCTTTAATTTTTGCTTGTAAGCAGGAATCAGAAGGATAGAGTTGTGGTCAGATTTACCAAATGGAGGGCGAGGGAGAGCTTTGTACGCGTCTCTGTATGTACAGGTGATCTAGAATCTAACCGGTCTCTTTCTTTTAATCTACTCTGATTGAAGCGTAGAAGGATGTACCTGTGACTAGAACCATTCAACGCTGGTCTGACCAATCGGAATCCCCGCTTCAAGATTGTTTTGATCACACGGACTGGGAAATGTTCCAACGCAGCCTCAGAGAATCACATCGATCTATACGCTGACTCCGTGAGTGAGTTAATAAGGAAGTGCATTGGAGATGTTGTACCCACTGTGACTATTAAAACCTACCCTAACCAAAAACCATGGATGGATGGTGGCATTCGCACAAAACTGAAAATGCGAACCACTGCATTTAACCATGGAAAGAGGACTGGGAATATGGCCATATATAAACAGTGTAGTTATTCCCACCGCAAGGCAACCAAACAAGCAAAATGTTGTTATAAAGACAAACTGGAGTCGCAAATCAACGACTCAGACACGAGACGTATGTGGCAGGGTCTACAATTACGGACTACAAAAAGAAAACCTGCCACATCACATCGGACACTGATGTATTGCTTCCAGACAAACTAAACACCTTCTTTGTGGATAGTACAGTGCCACTGACGCGGCCCGATAACAAGGACTGCGGGCTCCCCCTCTCCTTCTCCGTGGCTGATGTGAGTAAGACATTTAAATGTGTTAACCCTCGCAAGGCTGCTCGCCCAGACGGCATCCTTAGCCGCGTCCTCAGAGCATGCGCAGACTAGCTGACTGGTGTGTTTACAGAAATATTAAATTGCTCCCTGTCCCCGTCTGCTGTCCCCACATGTTTCAAGATCGCCACCATTGTTTCTGTACCCAAGCAGGCAAAGGTAACTGAACTAAATGACAATCGCCCCGTAGCACTCACTTCTGTCATCATGAAGTGCTGAGAGACTAGTCAAGGATCATATCACCTCCACCTTACCTGCCACCCTACACCCACTTCAGTTTGCATACCACCCCAACAGGTCCACAGACGATGCAATCACCATCACACTGCACACTGCCCTATCCCAAATTGACAAGAGGAATACCTATTTAAGAATGCTGTTCATTGACTACAGCTCAGCATTCAACACCATAGTACCATCCAAGCTCATCATTAAGCTGGAGGCCCTGGGTCTCATCCCCACCCTGTGCAATTTGGTCCTGGACTTTCTGATGAGCCGCCCCAGGTGGTGAAGGTAAGAAACAACATCTCCACTTCGCTGACCCTCAACAATGGGGCCCACAAGGCTGCATGCTCAGCGCACTCCTGTCCACCCTGTTCACCCATGACTGCGTGGCCATGCACGTCTCCAACTCAATCATCACATTTGCAGACAAAACTACAGTGGTAGGCTTGATTACCAACAATGACGAGACAGCCTACAGGGAGGAGGTGAGGGCACTCGGAGTGTGGTGTCAGGAAAACAACCTCTCACTTAACGTCTGCAAAACAAAGGAAATGATCGTGGACTTCAGGAAACAGCAGAGGGAGCACCCCCTATCCACACAGAAGGAACAGTAGTGGAGAAGGTGGAACATTTTAGTTCCTCTGCATAAATGTCACAGACAAACTCTAATGGTCAACCCACAAAGACAGCGTGGTGAAGAAGGCACAACAGCGCCTCTTCAACCTCAGGAGGCTGAAGAAATTTGTCTTGTCACCTAAAACCCTGACAATCTTTTACAGATACAAAATTCAGAGCATCCTGTCGGAGCTGTAATCACAAGATTACTTGTTAGCTATTACTGCACTGTCGGAACTAAAACCACAAGCATTTCGCTACACTCGCATTAACATCTGCTGACCATGTGTATGTGACCAATAAAATGTGATTTGATATCAACAATGGATCGTAGGTTTCACCTGGTCAGTCGATGTCATTGAAAGAGCAGTTGTTCCTAATGTTTTGTCCACTCAGTGTAGGTTTCACTATCCTACATCAGTACATGTACTGTATATGACCCTTATTTATTTATTTAACTAGGCAAGTCAATTAAGAACAAATTCTTATTTACAATGACAGTCTACCTCGCCCAAACCTGGACGACTCTGGGCCAAATGTGCACCGCCCTATGGGACTCTCAATCACAGCCAGATGTGATACAACCTGGATTCAAACCAGGGACTGTAGTGATGTCTCTTGCACTGAGATGCAGCTCCTTAGACCGCTGCGCCACTCGGGAGTACTATACAGTATGTATATGGCCCATATTCAATCAATAGCAGAAACAGGAAAGGTACTCTGCATGTTTACTCAAAAATTTTACGCGTGCTGTGTTAGAAAACTTACGTTTAGAGCATTTAGTTAAAACAGCTCTACCACATAATCACAAGCGGTACGTCCATATCCAGGACGAGGCCACAAATGTGAGTGTAAATTCACAACAATTTCCAATAAAAATGTCTGCGAGAGTAGCAGCTTAGAGGGTGTGTCAGTCAGTTTTAACATAGTTAACACCTCACATAATGCACATTCTGAGAATGCCCGCAGTGTGCTTTTCCTTTATCTGGGATTGACTGAATTTGGGGCCTTAGTACGCATGCAAAGCACATCCGTTTGTCAGTAGACTTGACTATTAGGGAAAGGCAGAGATGGACCAATGTATTCACAACAATTAGTTTCAGACAGATGAGAAGGATACTGAACAGTTTGAATCATCATGACAAGTTACAGCGTCTAAGTGGAGGTCAATTTCCATCTCAACTTTTACTCATTGATGCCACAAGGTCCTATTTGCTCCATTGCGGAGGTTAGGAATTTAATGAATTAATGAAATAAAGTATAATTTGAATGGGCGCTGGCTAACCACTCATATAGCTCCTGCCTCAGTCGCCTGTACTGAGTACAATTACACAGTAAGTTTGATCGGGGGTGATAAAATGACAAAACAGCAGGAGCTCATGAATACGGATGGGGTGTCTTAGAAAATAATTGAACAGGGCCTACATGGCCTCTACACTGACCCACTTAGGCTGTCAATTATGGGCCTGACAGGAGCCTTCTGAAAGAAGCAGAGCCAGGACACACCACCAGTTTTTCACATTCCCTCATTTAGCTATACAACCGGGATTAATCTAAACACCACACAGCAGTAATCTAATTAACGATCAAATCCCAGAGCCACTAAACCCATACATTATGGTATATATTATTTTGTATTATAACTTGGAGTTTATAGAGTATAGAGTTGTTGCCCCGGATAGTCAACACAATCACAATAAAATCATTTGGATACGTATTGATTTATTTTGAAAGCAGGCTATAAATTCAGCTATATTCCAAAAATATAATCCCCAGTAATAATAAGCCAATAGCAATACCAACTGGCCCAGATTTCATCGGTTGGGGAAAAAATACCTGTCACAAAACATGAGGCGTTTGCATTTACATTTGAGACATTTAGCAGACACTCTTATCTAGAGAATAATAGCTTCTGTATGCCTTAGGGGTAGGATTTCTATTGGCAAGTCCACCTAAAAGTAATGCGCAAATAAGAAAAATAATTTGCTTCTCAGCTTTTGAATAATGAAACTTGTATTTTTCTAAAGTTATCTTTGAGGGGGTGGAGGTTTGAATAAGAAGACAGATTGATGAACAAGCCAGCCACAGGAGATTAACAAAACCAAGCCATGCTAATTTTCTACCTGCATCAAACAGATGAAAACTTTTAATTTACATCAGATCATCTGAAAGGCCATGCGAGTTCAGAAAGGGGGAGATTGGGAATGCATTTACAAGGTGTGCGTGTGCGTCTGCTTGTGCTTGTGCGTGTACTGTATGTGTGTGTGTTTGGGAAGGTAGGCTACTGCACCTTTCTAAATATATGACAAGAATACTACCAAAAAGTTATTTCAACATTAAATGTGCTATGAATGACACCTTCAGCAGTTGGGGACCCCCTGATTCACATGCTAATCTCTGACTGGATGTATGCGTACTAGAAGCAGACTCCACCATTCAGCTCTGTAATGCTGGGAATCATGTTACTGTGTGTGTGTGTGTGTGTGTGTGTGTGTGTGTGTGTGTGTGTGTGTGTGTGTGTGTGTGTGTGTGTGTGTGTGTGTGTGTGTGTGTGTGTGTGTGTGTGTGTGTGTGTGTGTGTGTGTGTGTGTGTGTGTGTGTGTGTGTGTGTGTGTGTGTGTGTGTGTGTGTACTTGTTTTCATACATTATCGGGACCCTAATGTGCTCACATTTCACCTTAATGTTCTGAAAAAGTAGGAAGACAAGAACTTTATTGAAAAGTCAGGACTTTATTCATGTCCTGAATTTCTTCAAATGCTATTTTAAGCTTAAGGTTGATGATTACGGTTTTGGGGTAAGGTTAAGGTTAGTGATAGGTTCAAGGTTTTGGTTTTGGTTTTGAGGGTTAAGGTTAGAGTTAAGGCTAGGGTTGGTTTAAGGGTTAGGGTTAGGCTTAGGGTTAGGGGTTAGGGAAAATATCATTTTTAATGATGAAACACTTTTACACTCCAAAAAGAGCATGCTTTATGTGGCTAGGAGAGCAGCTTTATGAGGCTAGGAGAGCAGCTTTATGTGGCTAGGAGAGCAGCTTTATGTGGCTAGGAGAGCAGCTTTATGAGGCTAGGAGAGCAGCTTTATGTGGCTAGGAGAGCAGCTTTATGTGGCTAGGAGAGCAGCTTTATGTGGCTAGGAGAGCAGCTTTATGAGGCTAGGAGAGCAGCTTTATGTGGCTAGGAGAGCAGCTTTATGAGGCTAGGAGAGCAGCTTTATGAGGCTAGGAGAGCAGCTTTATGAGGCTAGGACAGCAGATTTATGAGGGGAGCAGCTTTATGAGGAGAGCAGCTTTATGAGGCTAGGACAGCAGATTTATGAGGGGAGCAGCTTTATAAGGGTAGCAATATTATGAGGCTAGGGGACCAGCTTTATGAGGCTAGGACAGCAGCTTTATGAGGGGACCAGCTTTATGAGGGTAGCAATATTATGAGGCTAGGGGACCAGCTTTATGAGGCTAGGACAGCAGCTTTATGAGGGGACCAGCTTTATGAGGGTAGCAATATTATGAGGCTAGGGGACCAGCTTTATGTGGCTAGGACAGCAGATTTATGAGTGGAGCAGCTTTATGAGGCAAGGGGACCAGCTTTATGAGGCTAGGACAGCAGCTTTATGAGGGGAACAGCTTTATGAGGGTAGCAATATTATGAGGCTAGGGGACCAGCTTTATGAAGGTAGCAATATTATGAGGCTAGGGGACCAGCTTTATGAGGGTAGCAATATTATGAGGCTAGGGGACCAGCTTTATGAGGCTAGGACAGCAGATTTATGAGGGGAGCAGCTTTATAAGGGTAGCAATATTATGAGGCTAGGGGACCAGCTTTATGAGGCTAGGACAGCAGCTTTATGAGGGGACCAGCTTTATGAGGGTAGCAATATTATGAGGCTAGGGGACCAGCTTTTTGAGGCTAGGACAGCAGCTTTATGAGGGGACCAGCTTTATGAGGGTAGCAATATTATGAGGCTAGGGGACCAGCTTTATGAGGCTAGGACAGCAGCTTTATGAGGGGACCAGCTTTATGAGGGTAGCAATATTATGAGGCTAGGGGACCAGCTTTATGTGGCTAGGACAGCAGATTTATGAGTGGAGCAGCTTTATGAGGCAAGGGGACCAGCTTTATGAGGCTAGGACAGCAGCTTTATGAGGGGAACAGCTTTATGAGGGTAGCAATATTATGAGGCTAGGGGACCAGCTTTATGAAGGTAGCAATATTATGAGGCTAGGGGACCAGCTTTATGAGGGTAGCAATATTATGAGGCTAGGGGACCAGCTTTATGAGGCTAGGACAGCAGATTTATGAGGGGAGCAGCTTTATAAGGGTAGCAATATTATGAGGCTAGGGGACCAGCTTTATGAGGCTAGGACAGCAGCTTTATGAGGGGACCAGCTTTATGAGGGTAGCAATATTATGAGGCTAGGGGACCAGCTTTATGAGGCTAGGACAGCAGATTTATGAGTGGAGCAGCTTTATGAGGGTAGCAATATTATGAGGCTAGGGGACCAGCTTTATGAGGCTAGGACAGCAGCTTTATGAGGGGACCAGCTTTATGAGGGTAGCAATATTATGAGGCTAGGGGACCAGCTTTATGTGGCTAGGACAGCAGATTTATGAGGGGAGCAGCTTTATAAGGGTAGCAATATTATGAGGCTAGGGGACCAGCTTTATGAGGCTAGGACAGCAGCTTTATGAGGGGACCAGCTTTATGAGGGTAGCAATATTATGAGGCTAGGGGACCAGCTTTATGAGGCTAGGACAGCAGATTTATGAGTGGAGCAGCTTTATGAGGGTAGCAATATTATGAGGCTAGGGGACCAGCTTTATGAGGCTAGGACAGCAGCTTTATGAGTGGAGCAGCTTTATGAGGCAAGGGGACCAGCTTTATGAGGCTAGGACAGCAGCTTTATGAGGGGAGCAGCTTTATGAGGGTAACAATATTATGAGGCTAGGGGACCAGCTTTATGAAGGTAGCAATATTATGAGGCTAGGGGACCAGCTTTGTGAGGGTAGCAATATTATGAGGCTAGGGGACCAGCTTTATGAGGATAGGACAGCAGCTTTATGAGGGGAGCAGCTTTATGAGGGTAGCAATATTATGAGGCTAGGGGACCAGCTTTATAAGGGTAGCAATATTATGAGGCTAGGGGACCAGCTTTATGAGGGTAGCAATATTATGAGGCTAGGGGACCAGCTTTATGAGGCTAGGACAGCAGATTTATGAGGGGAGCAGCTTTATGAGGGTAGCAATATTATGAGGCTAGGGGACCAGCTTTATGAGGGTAGCAATATTATGAGGCCAGGGGACCAGCTTTATGAGGGTAGCAATATTATGAGGCTAGGGGACCAGCTTTATGAGGGTAGCAATATTATGAGGCTAGGGGACCAGCTTTATGAGGCTAGGACAGCAGCTTTATGAGGGGACCAGCTTTATGAGGGTAGCAATATTATGAGGCTAGGGGACCAGCTTTATGTGGCTAGGACAGCAGATTTATGAGGGGAGCAGCTTTATAAGGGTAGCAATATTATGAAGCTAGGGGACCAGCTTTATGAGGCTAGGACAGCAGCTTTATGAGGGGACCAGCTTTATGAGAGTAGCAATATTATGAGGCTAGGGGACCAGCTTTATGAGGCTAGGACAGCAGATTTATGAGTGGAGCAGCTTTATGAGGGTAGCAATATTATGAGGCTAGGGGACCAGCTTTATGAGGCTAGGACAGCAGCTTTATGAGTGGAGCAGCTTTATGAGGCAAGGGGACCAGCTTTATGAGGCTAGGACAGCAACTTTATGAGGGGAGCAGCTTTATGAGGGTAACAATATTATGAGGCTAGGGGACCAGCTTTATGAAGGTAGCAATATTATGAGGCTAGGGGACCAGCTTTATGAGGGTAGCAATATTATGAGGCTAGGGGACCAGCTTTATGAGGCTAGGACAGCAGCTTTATGAGGGGAGCAGCTTTATGAGGGTAGCAATATTATGAGGCTAGGGGACCAGCTTTATAAGGGTAGCAATATTATGAGGCTAGGGGACCAGCTTTATGAGGGTAGCAATATTATGAGGCTAGGGGACCAGCTTTATGAGGCTAGGACAGCAGATTTATGAGGGGAGCAGCTTTATGAGGGTAGCAATATTATGAGGCTAGGGGACCAGCTTTATGAGGGTAGCAATATTATGAGGCCAGGGGACCAGCTTTATGAGGGTAGCAATATTATGAGGCTAGGGGACCAGCTTTATGAGGGTAGCAATATTATGAGGCTAGGGGACCAGCTTTATGAGGGTAGGACAGCAGCTTTATGAGTGGAGCAGCTTTATGAGGCAAGGGGACCTGCTTTATGAGGCTAGGTGAGCAGCTTAATGAGGGGACCAACTTTAAGATTCTAGGGGACCAGCTTCATGAAGGTAGCAGCTTTATGAGTCTAGGGGGACAGCTTTATGAGACTGGGTGAGCAGCTTTATGAGGGGACTAGCTTAATGAGGCTAGGAGACCAGCTTTATGAGGCTAGGGGAGCAGCTTCATGAGGGGAGCAACATTATGAGGCTAGAGGACCAGCTTTATGAGGCTAAAAGAGCAGCGTTATGAGTGTAGCAGCTTTATGAGACTAGGGGACCAGCTTCACGAGGCTAGGTGAGCAGCTTAATGTGGGGAACAGCTTTAAGATGCCAGGGGACCAGCTTCATGAGGCTAGGGGACCAGCATTATCAGGGGAGCAGCTTTTTGAGGGGAGCAGCTTTATGAGTGGAGCAGCTTTATGAGGCTAGGGGACAAGCTTTATTAGGCTAGGTGAGCAGCTTTTTTTAAAAGGAGCAAAATAAATAAATAAATTAAAATTAAATAGAGTTGGGAAAGAGGTAGTTGTTTGGGCTAAATTATAGGTGGTCTATGTACAGGTGCAGTAATCTGTGAGCTGCTCTGACAGTTGGTGCTTAAAGCTAGTGAGGGAGATAAGTGTTTCCAGTTTCAGAGATTTTTGTAGTTCGTTCCAGTCATTGGCAGCAGAGAACTGGAAGGAGAGGCGGCCAAAGAAAGAATTGGTTTTGGGGGTGACTAGAGAGATATACCTGCTGGAGCGTGTGCTACAGGTGGGAGATGCTATGGTGACCAGCGAGCTGAGATAAGGGGGGACTTTACCTAGCAGGGTCTTGTAGATGACATGGAGCCAGTGGGTTTGGCGACGAGTATGAAGCGAGGGCCAGCCAACGAGAGCGTACAGGTCGCAATGGTGGGTAGTATATGGGGCTTTGGTGATAAAAACGGATTGCACTGTGATAGACTGCATCCAATTTGTTGAGTAGGGTATTGGAGGCTATTTTGTAAATGACATCGCCAAAGTCGAGGATTGGTAGGATGGTCAGTTTTACAAGGGTATGTTTGGCAGCATGAGTGAAGAATGCTTTGTTGCGAAATAGGAAGCCAATTCTAGATTTAACTTTGGATTGGAGATGTTTGATATGGGTCTGGAAGGAGAGTTTACAGTCTAACCAGACACCTAAGTATTTGTAGTTGTCCACGTATTCTAAGTCAGAGCCGTCCAGAGTAGTGATGTTGGACAGGCGGGTAGGTGCAGGTAGCGATCGGTTGAAGAGCATGCATTTAGTTTTACTTGTATTTAAGAGCAATTGGAGGCCACGGAAGGAGAGTTGTATGGCATTGAAGCTTGCCTGGAGGGTTGTTAACACAGTGTCCAAAGAAGGGCCGGAAGTATACAGAATGGTGTCGTCTGCGTAGAGGTGGATCAGGGACTCACCAGCAGCAAGAGCGACCTCATTGATGTATACAGAGAAGAGAGTCGGTCCAAGAATTGAACCCTGTGGCACCGCCATAGAGACTGCCAGAGGTCCGCACAGCAGACCCTCCGATTTGACACACTGAACTCTATCAGAGAAGTAGTTGGTGAACCAGGCGAGGCAATCATTTGAGAAACCAAGGCTGTCGAGTCTGCCGATGAGGATATGGTGATTGACAGAGTCGAAAGCCTTGGCCAGATCAATGAATATGGCTGCACAGTAATGTTTCTTATCGATGGCGGTTAAGATATCGTTTAGGACCTTGAGCGTGGCTGAGGTGCACCCATGACCAGCTCTGAAACCAGATTGCATAGCAGAGAAGGTATGGTGAGATTCGAAATGGTCGGTAATCTGTTTGTTGACTTGGGTTTCGAAGACCTTAGAAAGGCACGGTAGGATAGATATAGGTCTGTAGCAGTTTGGGTCAAGAGTGTCCCCCCCTTTGAAGAGGGGGATGACTGCAGCTGCTTTCCAATCTTTGGGAATCTCAGACGACACGAAGAGAGGTTGAACAGGCTAGTAATAGGGGTGGCAACAATTTCGGCAGGTAATTTTAGAAAGAAAGGGTCCAGATTGTCTAGCCCGGCTGATTTGTAGGGGTCCAGATTTTGCAGCTCTTTCAGAACATCAGCTGAATGGATTTGGGAGAAGGAGAAATGGGGAAGGCTTGGGCGAGTTGCTGCTGGGGGTGCAGTGCTGTTGTCCGGGGTAGGAGTAGCCAGGTGGAAAGCATGGCCAGCCGTAGAAAAATGCTTATTGAAATTCTCAATTATGGTGGATTTATCAGTGGTGACAGTGTTTCCTATCTTCAGTGCAGTGGGCAGCTGGGAGGAGGTGTTCTTATTCTCCATGGACTTTACAGTGTCCCAGAACTTTTTTGAGTTAGTGTTGCAGGAAGCAAATTTCTGCTTGAAAAAGCTAGCCTTGGCTTTTCTAACTGCCTGTGTATAATGGTTTCTAGCTTCCCTGAACAGCTGCATATCACGGGGGCTGTTCGATGCTAATGCAGAACGCCATAAAATGTTTTTGTGTTGGTTAAGGGCAGTCAGGTCTGGGGAGAACCAAGGGCTATATCTGTTCCTGGTTCTAAATTTCTTGAATGGGGCATGTTTATTTAAGATGGTTAGGAAGGCATTTAAAAAAAATATCCAGGCATCCTCTACTGACGGGATGAGATCAATATCCTTCCAGGATACCCCGGCCAGGTCGATTAGAAAGGCCTGCTCGCAGAAGTGTTTCAGGGAGCGTTTTACAGTGATGAGTGGAGGTCGTTTGACCGCTGACCCATTACGGATGCATTAAAGCTTAATGAGGGGACCAGCTTTAAGATGCTAACTGACCAGCTTTATGAGGCTAGGGGACATGCTTTATTAGGCTAGGTGAGCAGCTTAATGAGGGGACCAGCTTTAAGATGCTAACTGACCAGCTTTATGAGGCTAGGGGACAAGCTTTATGAGGGGACCAGCTTTATGAGAGGAGCAGCTTTATGAGGCTTGGGGAGCAGCTTTATGAGGCTAGGGGACCAGCTACATGAGGTTAGGGGACCAGCTTTATGAGGGAGCCAGCTTAATCAGTCTGGTGGACCATCTTTTTGAAGCTAGGTGAGTAGCTTTATGAGGGGGCCAGCTTTATGAGGCTAGGGGAGCAGCCTTATGAGGGGAGCAGCTTTATGAGGGGAGCAGCGTTATGAGGGGAGCAGCTTTTATGAGGGGAGCAGCTTTTATGGGGGGAGCAGCTTTATGAGGGGACCAGCTTTATGAGGGGACCAGCTTTATGAGGGGACCAGCTTTATGAGGGGACTAGCTTTATGAGGGGACCAGCTTTATGAGGGGACTAGCTTTATGAAGGGACCAGCTTTATGAGGGGATCAGCTTTATGAGGGGAGCAGCTTCATAAGGTGAGAAACTTTATGAGTCTAGGGGACTAGCTTTATGAGGTTCCAGCTTTATGAGGCTAGGAGACCAACTGTAAGAAGCTAATGGACCAGCTTTATGAGTGGACCAACTTTATGAGGCTAGCGGAGCAGCTTTATGAGTCTAGGGAACCAGCTTTATGAGGCTAGATGAGCAGCTTAATGAGGGGACCAGCTTTAATACTCTAGGGGACCAGCTTTATGTGGGGACCAGCTTTATGAGAGGAGCAGCTTTATGAGAGGAGCAGCTTTATGAGAGGAGCAGCTTTATGAGAGGAGCAGCTTTATGAGAGGAGCAGCTTTATGAAGGGACCAGCTTTATGAGAGGAGCAGCTTTATGAGAGGAGCAGCTTTATGAGAGGAGCAGCTTTATGAGAGGACCAGCTTTATGAGAGGAGCAGCTTTATGAGAGGAGCAGCTTTATGAAGGGACCAGCTTTATGAGAGGAGCAGCTTTATGAGAGGAGCAGCTTTATGAGAGGAGCAGCTTTATGAAGGGACCAGCTTTATGAGAGGAGCAGCTTTATGAGAGGAGCAGCTTTATGAGAGGAGCAGCTTTATGAGAGGAGCAGCTTTATGAGAGGACCAGCTTTATGAGAGGAGCAGCTTTATGAGAGGAGCAGCTTTATGAAGGGACCAGCTTTATGAGAGGAGTAGCTTTATGAAGGGACCAGCTTTATGAGAGGAGCAGCTTTATGAGAGGAGCAGCTTTATGAGAGGAGCAGCTTTATGAGAGGAGCAGCTTTATGAGAGGAGCAGCTTTATGAGAGGAGCAGCTTTATGAGAGGAGCAGATTTATGAAGGGACCAGCTTTATGAGAGGAGCAGCTTTATGAAGGGACCAGCTTTATGAGAGGAGCAGCTTTATGAGAGGAGCAGCTTTATGAGAGGAGCAGCTTTATGAGAGGAGCAGCTTTATGAAGGGACCAGCTTTATGAGAGGAGCAGCTTTATGAAGGGACCAGCTTTATGAGAGGAGCAGCTTTATGAAGGGACCAGCTTTATGAGAGGAGCAGCTTTAAGAGAGGAGCAGCTTTATGAAGGGACCAGCTTTATGGGAGGAGCAGCTTTAAGAGAAGAGCAGCTTTATGAGAGGAGCAGCTTTATGAGAGGAGCAGCTTTATGAGAGGAGCAGCTTTATGAGAGGAGCAGCTTTATGAAGGGACCAGCTTTATGAGAGGAGCAGCTTTATGAAGGGACCAGCTTTATGAGAGGAGCAGCTTTATGAGGCTATGGGAGCAACTTTGTAAGGGGACCAGCTTGATGAGCCTAGGGGACCAGCTTTATGAGCCTAGGGGACCAGCTTGATGAGACTAGGGGACCAGCTTTATGAGGCTAGGGGACCAGCTTGATGAGGCTAGGGGACCAGCTTTATGAGGCTAGGGGACCAGCTTGATGAGGCTAGGGGACCAGCTTTATGAGGCTAGGGGACCAGCTTGATGAGGCTAGGGGACCAGCTTTATGAGCCTAGGGGAGCAGCTTGATGAGGCTAGGGGACCAGCTTTATGAGGCTAGGGGACTAGTTTCATTAGGCTAGGGGACCAGCTTCACCACCACCTGACCCACATAAAACTCTGATGAACAATGAACAACCCTCTGTACAACCTGTTCGCGTCCTGAACATGTGAGTGCTGCATCTGCAGTCAGTGTAAGAGGGGAGGAGATTACCGTTGCCAATTTAAATGAAAGCACTAGTGATGGATAAAAAACGGCAAAGCCGACGCTCTTTCAATTCTCCATGATCATTAACTCATTGACAATTTTGTCAGCAAATTAGGCATAGTTGGCATCAAATTTCCAGTCAATTTCATCACAACCATATCAAGTTGTTTACTCCTAGTATCTACGATTGTACTTAAGCTACAGTTACACTGTCAAAGTAATATGGGATTCTGAAAAATGTTTACGCTTGGGATAACAAGTTAATTAGGCTGTCCAGTGTTTACGCCTAATCATTTTTGATGCTTTATGATTTCGTACTAAAGAGAAGAAGTATGTTACTGTTGGTGAGTGTTGAATGAAAAACAGGGCCCTAGAAAAGAATATTGATCGGGGACATTGGTGTCATTCTCAATGTGTTACTGCCTCATGGCTAAAGTCAATTCTATTGGTGACCATGAATGACACAATCATGTGTGTGCATGTGCAGGCATAGGACCAGTAAAAAGTGTCAGAACACCTACTCATTCAAGGGTTTTTCCTTTATTTTTGCTATTTTCTACATTGTAGAATAATATTGAAGACATCAAAACTATGAAATAACACATCTTTCTTTACTGTATTATTGAACCTTTATGTACATAGGCAAGTCAGTGGAATCATGTAACATCACATGGAATCATGTAACATCACATGGAATCATGTAACATCACATGGAATCATGTAACATCACATGGAATCATGTAACATCACATGGAATCATGTAACATCACATGGAATCATGTAACATCACATGGAATCATGTAACATCACATGGAATCATGTAACATCACATGGAATCATGTAACATCACATGGAATCATGTAGTAACCAAAAAAAGTATTAAACAAAATATATATTTTATATTTGAGATTCTTCAAAGTAGCCATCCTTTGCCTTGATGACAGCTTTGCACACTCTTGGCATTCTCTCAGATTCATGAGGTAGTCACCCAGTATGCATTTCATCAGAGTAATCTTATATTTTTGGATTTTCACCCTCCTAAAGGACTTAATGATGAAAGGTATGT
The DNA here is from genome assembly GCF_002021735.2 of Oncorhynchus kisutch. Classification (NCBI taxonomy): domain Eukaryota; kingdom Metazoa; phylum Chordata; class Actinopteri; order Salmoniformes; family Salmonidae; genus Oncorhynchus; species Oncorhynchus kisutch. The sequence goes on along the minus strand of NC_034180.2, from coordinate 44,642,616 downwards.
TATGTTGTGAATTTGAACATGAATTAAGTGCTTATTTAAGATTTCTCTGATGTTTTTTGTACGATGTACACAATGACTAATGAAAACTTGCTATGTCCTCATTGTGGTTTTACAGACGTGTTTAATACGTCTTATTCATACACTTTTGTAATATTTATGAAATGCATGTTGTTATATTTGGTGGTACTTATTTGTTTTTCCTTTGCCTCCAACCCCCTTCGATGTGTGGAACGGATGTGGGTGGGGCTAGGGCTACATAAGGGTGCAATTTTCAAAAAAATCCCAAAAGCTCTGACGAAGGCCGTGAGGCCGATACATAAGCTTATTAAATATCAGTGATACTGTCAAGAGCAGTGTGCGGTTTCCTTTTTACATCATCTTGTTCAACTGTTGCCATGCACCTGCAAAAAAGATTGCTCAGATGTGCGAGTGCCTTTTGAATAATGTATAAAATAGTAAAAAATAAAGAAAAACCCTTGAATGAGCAGGTGTTTCCAAACTTTTGACTGGTCCTGTACATATATACTGTATGTGTTGGGGATGCATGTAAGCAAGATATATGACTTATTTCATGAACATCACTCTGAAGGAGTTACAGTATGAAAGTGTCAACCCATGGCCCAATTGCTTGATCTCACTTTAACATCTAGTTCGGATGTTTAAACAACATATTTAAAGGTTTCATTTTCCAGCTCTACTGGTACTTGGTGACTAGATTTGCTTAGAAAAGATAATGTAAGATGTGTTCAATTTACCATCTAAACAGCCACAGTGTTTGTGGATGGGTGAATATAGTTTTTTGGTCCATAACCAACGGTTGGATTAGTGTTTTAATCTCAATGTGGATTTCCTTTTCCATACAATTTTCAATTTCAGGGAAACAAAAACAGATCTGAAAATTATCCAAATCTAGTTGAAACAGAGGAAGGAAACATCTTTTGAAAGTTTGGTTGAAGGGATAAAAGCATTGTGAGGACCTATCTGAGAGGAGGCCTCACGCAGTGTCATTCTGAGGAAGGGGGTCGTTTTTGTAGTTTGCTCGAGATAGATAGGCAACCTGATAAATGTGGAAATATGTCAAAACGCAGGAGGGGAGCGCAGGCTCTTTTTGAGGTAAGTGCTGTTATGTTGAGCAGCCATTATATCTATTGTGTGATTGTCAGTAACTTTATCCGCTAGTCAGGTAGTGTACTTTGACTGTAAACATATAGTATCTTCTGCATTCCTTGTGAAGCACAAGGTTGCTGTGCAAAAGTTAGTCATTTGTTTTCTTCAGTTCCTCCTCCAACACTGAACATACATTGAATTAATGATTTTGTGCAAGTCTTCTTAGGAAACAAACATTTATTATAAACTGGGTGGTACGAGCCCTGAATGCTGATTGACTGACAGCCATGGTATATCAGACCGCATACCACGGGTGTGACAAAACATTTATTTATGCTGCTCTAATTACATTGGTAACCAGTTTATCATTGCAATAAGGCACCTTGTGGTTTGTGGTATATGGCCAATATATCACGGCTAAGGGCTGTGTCCAGGCACTCCGCGATGTGTCGTTCCTAAGAACAGCCCTTAGCCGTGTTCCCCCCCCCCCCGTGCCTTATTGCTTATGTATAACCTCAGATAACCAATGTGGAACCGCAACCTCATAACTTGACAAGAAACCACACTGCGATAGCGCGAAGCTAACACAAGTCTGACTTCACATGCCAGCCGGCCACAGAAAAAATGCAGTCAATATTCCTCAGAAACCCTGGGAGACTTTGACTCTCTGCTTGCTTAGCGCCTAACAACATGCTTTAGACTGGAGCGGATGTAGACCTATCGGATCCCTGCGATCTGCAACTCTGCCCGACGACAGAGGCCTAGGTAATCCCGGCTGGCCCTCTTGCAGCAGCAGTGCTGTTAGCATTGTTAATGGGAATTGTTGGGGACTGAGGACCTCTGCTCCACTCTCTTCTTCACAGGCCCCTGGCCCCTGGCAGATGGATGGGCCCACCTCACTATCAGCTGGGCCCAGACACAAGGTCCAAGAGTGGCGGAACAAAGTTGGAAGAATGATGTCTCTGTGGGGAGAAGGGGGCGACGTGGACAGGGAACGAGAGAGAAAGAGAGGAGAGGGAGAGGCCCCAATGAAAGTGGAGGGCCTTTGTGATAGGTGTAAGAGAGGAGTGTGGATGCTGTCTGAGGACTACATTCTCATCAGCCAGCCAGGCAGCCAGCCAGCCTGCAGTCCCCCCCAGTCCCCCATCCTTTTCAGCCACCTTTTCACCCCTGCCTGGTGATGAATGGTGGCACTTGCTGAAAGTGAAGCCTGCTGGCGTACCTTGGCTCAGCTTAGGGTGACCAATTCAACAAATGGCTGCCCTTGAGTCGCCCACTCCAGGCTGACTTTGGGCACTGCACCAAAGAGGAGACTAGTTGTACTCCAAAACTCAATCTTCCTGCGTGAAGTAACGTGTAAGTAAACCCACTAAAACTAAAGGGAACATTTTGAGCTTTCTGTGTCCTCCAGCACTGTTTGAGTGGGAAGCTTGGAAGCGAAAGACACAACAAAAGCAATAAATAGCAACAGTAACCATATGAATGTATATTGGTATTAGATCTCCAATGTACATGGCAACAAGTCAGTTTATGACAATTCCACATTTCAGAACCAAAAAGTTTATTATGATCTCACCTCCAAACTGTCATAATTGTAGTCAGGCCTTACAGAAATTATGTAGAGAGAGAGATGTACAGCACTGTATGTAGCTATTGTATGTACAGCAATGGAAAACATAATTTACTCTCCTTAACAAGCATGAATATAACTAATAAAACCACATTACTAAGAAAAAGTTGGGGGTTGACATGCGGCATTACTGCAAACTCATTACTGCAAAATCTCAATGGTATAGAGCACTCCTGTTCTCTCACTCTTTCTCACTCTTTGGAGTGACTGGTGCGAAATTGTACTCTCACTGTCTCTCTGTATCTCTGTCTATCTCTGCCTCTCTGGTGGCTGTAGATCAGATCACCATGCTCCTGGCTGCTACAGTGTATCTACTGTGACCGAGTGACAACTGCGCTCTATTAGGCTGAGAGAGGCTAGCCTCGGGGCTGGCCCCTGTCCCGGCCTCTCCCAGCCTGACTGGATCCCTGCCATCTGCCACAGCTGTTGCCTGGCTTTAACTGCCACTCTAATTGACAATGAACCCAGACCCCTGTGATAATTGTGGCTGCTTTGTGACTTGGGCAGGTAATGCCTCCCTTTCAGGATTTATCAGGCTCCATCTGTTCCTGGTGGTATCTGACTGCCCCCACTACAGCCACCCCTCTCTCCCAACAACCCCTTTCCTCCTCTGGCTTCTCTTCTCCGGGGTGCCCCCTCCTGTCTCCCTACCCCTCCACTCTCCAACTACCCAGGCCCCCACTAGCCAAACAAATATTGGGGTTTTGTGAGGGATGCATATTAGAAAGCTGCTCTGTGACCCTACACACAAGAAAAGGGGACTCAGAGGCGAGATATGTTTGTTCAATCATTAACTAAAGGCCCTCCCCTATTCGGAGGCTGAAATAAGTGTTGCGTGTTGTTTGTCAGGAACAATGTGAAAGGCCTCTCCTCCTCCTCTTCCTCCTTCTCTTCCTCCTTCACCTTTTTTTAATCCTCCTCCTCCTCCACCTGCTCCTTTTCTTCCACCTCCTCCTCCTCCCCCACTCTTTCTCTCTGTTGACTACATGGCACCCGGCTCAAGCTTTCTCGCATGGTGAGCCTTTGAAAACACTGTAGCGTTAGCAGGTGTGGGCTCCCTGAGAGTTTGATCACTCCTGCTCTCAAACTCAATCCTTTAAGCTTCAACGTTATATCCTAAATGTCCTAAATGTTTGCACATTCACTTTCTGTTACTTCTTACACAATAAGTTACATTTAACAATTTTGCTGAGGCAGAGAAAAGTAACATTGATACAATTTTTATGTCTTTAAAAAATATATAATTCAATATTTATAGTGAGTATATTTTCAGTGAATGAATGGAGCAGGATAATGTTGAATTTTAATGAAATAAGACTGCTTGCTCAGTGAACCACTTTCATTTTAGTCAGACTTTCAAAGTTTCACATCAAAATTGGCTTTCAACTTCTTACTGTCCAACATGAGTAAAAATCATACCAACCAAGATAGGGGGAGAGCAGAAGTTTCAAACGGAAGCATGCCACTGGCATTAGAGGCTTTGCCAAGTGCATGTTCCCATTGCCAGACTTATGTCAAATACTGGCAGATAAGTGGGGAATATGTCCATTTTATTTCACAAAAATGTCCAGATCTAGGCCATGTGCTGGCTAATTGTAGGCAGCATATTACCATCTGTTTGGAATAGATACAATTTTGAATCAAAATGATCAGATATGATGGACATTTTCTATCATTAGTGTCAATGGAGAATGTATAATTATAACTGAGCTTATTATCTTGTGATATCTAGATGTTTGTAGATGCAACATATGACTGTACTTATTCAGATAATTTAGGCATAGCTACCATGTTCTTACTCCTAAACAAAATTATATTCATTTTTATTTTGAATATAAAAACATACAATCTACTTGCGGTGAAGTCGCTCAACATCTACATCACATTAGTCATCTAACAGACTCCCATCCAGAGCGACCCACAGCAGCAACCAGGGTCAACGTCCTGCTCAAGGGCACGTCGTCAGACCTCCCACAAGGTCAAAAACGGGGACCCGAACCAGAGACCTATCAGCCACCGGCCCAAGCTCCCAACCTCCAGGCCACCAGCCCTCCAAGTTCCCCCCCACAGTTCCCCAAGAGCTGCCCCTCAACCATCCAAGACCCCCCGTCCCACAATGCACCAACAACCAACAAAACAAACAAAAGAGAAAAATAGAAAAACATCAGAAAACAACAATGCAAAAACAAAAGACATCAAGGACAACAGGATATGTTCGAGTGCATGTGTGGAACTATTTACATGTGTGTGTGCGTGTCCATGTATGTACACGTGTATGCATTTGAATGAGAGTGTGTGTGTGCGTGTCCATGTATGTACACGTGTATGCATTTGAATGAGAGTGTGTGTGTGAACATTTACAAACACCTGTTTGGCATCAGCCTCAGGCAAACAGGCATTAGATGTAACAATGTTGCCCATCAGTGTCATTCAAACATACTTTCTGTTTGCTTTTGTTTTCACTTAATTCTTTCACTTTTATTTTTGACCGTCATTTTATCCCTGCCCAGCAACTCCACTCCCACTTGTCTCCAATTCCACATCCCAACCCTAAAAAATGTATTGTTTGTGAATGCTTGAATGATTTTTGCAGCATTGTTTGGTTAATAATTACCCATTTCACTTTGGAAAATTGTAATTTTCGTTCATCAATTATTTATTTCACTGTTGCTCAAATGAACAGTAATTGTATTTAATGCAACAACATTGCTTTTATTATAAGTGCTGTTCAGCTCTCGTTGTAAGCTCTGTAAGCTATGCATAGAAAACATGTTTAACAACAATTAAGCTCCAAGATTTACTCACACAAATAAAATCACCCATCTGTAATTAAGAATTATTTCAGCACATTAGGAACAGAATATTTAACTCAGCAATAATTTTAGGTTTAAAAGCTTGGATGAGAAAGCACTCTAAACATTGCTGTGACGTGGATATAAGATATGACACTAGAGTGGAAAAAGAAACATGATATACTCTCAGAATTAGTGGTGACTTGAGAAACCCTAGAGATTCACAAGTAAACATTGCAGTTAGTAGGTTCATATTTAACACATTTGGTTAGTTGAGGGGTTCTTGGAGGAATGTTTAATGTTTCAATACAGTAAATGGTTCATGGGGGAACCTTTAATGTTTCAATACAGTAAATGGTTCATGGGGGAACCTTTAATGTTTCAATACAGTAAATGGTTCATGGGGGAACCTTTAATGTTTCAATACAGTAAATGGTTCATGGGGGAACCTTTAATGTTTCAATACAGTAAATGGTTCATGGGGGAACTGTTTTGCTGACGAGTGCAGAGGACTTTGAAATTATTTCGCCGTTGGATTTGTTTCGCTGCTAAACTCCAAATATGTGGTTTTCGGTGATGCCCGTATGGGATAGATAGCTACTTAAAAGAAATGACCCATTCCCATATGAGTAGTATTTTATTAACAATTTTGAATACACAAAATTGTCTGTCAAGCCTGACTGTAGCCTCCTGTTTTAATCTGAAATGTTTCTCATGATGGCAATGACGGTTATGATGATAATTATTAGGTGTTGGCTTAGATCACTAGCTAGCTACAGTATCTTCAACCTAACCCTTGGTATGTTGGGTTGTTTGGATGATACAACTGCTGGGTTGCAGGCAGTGGTGTAAAGTACTTAAACAATTTAAAGTACTACTTAAGTCGTGTTTTAGGGTATCTGTACTTTACTTGACTATTTATATTTTTGACATATTTCACTTTTACTCCACTACATTCCTAAAAAAAAAGAATGTACTTTTTACTCCATACATTTTTCCTCACACCCAGAAGTACTTGTTACATTTGGAATGCTTAGCAGGTCAGGAAAATTGTCCTATTCACGTACTTATCAAGAGAACATCCCTGGTCATCCTTACTGCATCTGATCTGACGGACTCACTAAACACAAATGCTTTGTTTATAAATTACGTCTGAGTGTTGGAGTGTTCACTTGACTAGCCGTAAATAAAATAAATAAAAAAATAGTGCCATCTGTTTTGCTTAGCATAAGGAATTTGTAGTTTTATACTTTTACTTTTATATAATATATAAAAGTATATTTCAGCAATTACATTTACTTTTACTACTTAAGTATATTTATAACCAAATACTTTTAGACTTTAACTCAAGTCATATTTTACTGGGTGACTTTCACTTTTACTTGAGTCATTTTCTTTAAAGAATGACAATTGGGTACTTTTTCCACTACTGGTTGCAGGCATTGGGTCACTTAGTCGAGTTATTCTTTAAAAAGAGCCAGATTGGGCTGTTGATGCTGGGTTATTAAGATATGACCCAGCAGGTCAGATCAGAAGACTGAGCCATGGCTTAGTAGTATCGTAGCTTTTAGATAGTTATTTTTGGCCACCCATGAGAGTAAATGTCATTGCTGATAATATGTTCTGTTGTATTGTCATCAGATGTTAAAGCTGAATTCCGCATTATGGGAAACAGTGCCACTATCAGCCCAGCACCTTTGTTATTGTTTTGTTGTCGAAAAAGAGGTGAGATACGTCGAGCAGTGTTACAAAAAATTGCAGTACATATTCTGCTGTTCTATCGCATGTGCAGTGACGTCAAACAAACAGTGTTTGTTGTTGCCAGTAACTTCTTTGTTGTTGTAATATCCTAAACAGACATGGCAGATTCTCCATGAACTATTCCAGCTTGAAATCCACCAGAGTGGTGTACGGTGTCCATTTTAGGACAGCATCAAATGATATGGACACTGTACTGAGTGAGTTCATCTCTACATCCTGCTGAAACTGAATTCATGATCTCTTGGAGCAGAAGTAAATGATTGCTGCCTGAGCTGTATGGCCACCCTCGTTTGCTGTACATTCCAGGGTTGTAGGGATGTCTCTGCACGGTGTGTTAATGTCTCACCTTTTGATGTGGCTCTGAGTTGGGCTTCAGGTGTCACAACGTGTTGGTGGCCTAATGCAAGTGTGACTCTGACGAAGGATTCTTTTCCTGAGTGGCGAGCTGTAATATAATGTTGTTTTTTATGGTGTTCCAAATTCTGTTTAGTTGATGTAATTGTAAGTATGTTTTGATAAACATACTGTAATTAGGGGCTTTATTGACATGCACAACACAGTGATAACACATGAACATCACATATTATAGTTTAGTTTTATTTTGCAAACATAGCAGCTAAAAGCTGATTTGACCTATTCATGTACAAACAATGTCTTCCTGGACAACAGTGTGTTTGGTTGATGTACTGTGTTGGAGACTTGGGACTCCAGAGTGGTGCAGCGGTCTAAGGCACTGCATCTCAGTGCAAGAGGCGACACTACAGTCCTTGGTTCAAATCCAGGCTGAACCACATCCGGCCGTGATTGGGAGTCCCGTAGGACGGCACACAATTGGCCTGGTGTCGTCCGGGTTTGGCCGGGGTAGTCGTCATTGTAAATAAGAATTTGTTCTTAACTGACTTGCCTAGTTATATAAAAATGAAACAAGCCTACACTATAGGACACAGTCCTGTTAGACATGATCTTAATCAGAATGATAAGCACATAAAACATTTCAAATTACCCCCAACACAGTCTGAATAAGGAACTGATTTAGTTAGATGATGGTTATCAATATTAATTATTGAATCAGACTTCAATCATCAGGGATGGGAGTGAACGTCACATTATAATGAATAATTCCCCCAAAACAGCTGCAGACATTGCCTAAAGCTGATCTCTTTCACACACGTACACATACACACAGTTAGTAGATTCCTATACAAAACATGATGAAGAATCACTAGATAAAAATAGCCAGTGAAACACAATCAAACACCAACTCAACTTTGTCTTAGTATTGACAGAAATCTAGCCAACAAAACACTTTTCTGTAATTCTAGGTAGAGTCCCATTAGGAGTGGATTCCATCGTAGGCTTCTAGCCCACACCCTATCCTCCTGACCCTCAGTGCATTCATCTGCCATGCAGGCTGTCTGGCCTCACATGATGGCCCTGCTTAGGCAGAGGATCTCCCTTCTGACCCTCGGTCTACAGGGGCCTGAATTTACCACCAGGCTGACTCTTTGTATCTGTCACGGGCCACAGCTACAGGGATGGATGAGATTAACACAGGGAAATCTACTCTACATTTCAACCCGCCATTAGGAGCCTGGACTGCTGGACAGGGTCTCCCCAGGGAACAACCAAGAGACCGAGGGTGCTGATAGGGGATGTTTGGATGGAGGAGGGGTTGGGGCTGGAGGACAGGGACTCCCCAGGGAGCAACCAAGAGACCGAGGGTGCTGATAGGGGATGTTTGGATGGAGGAGGGGTTGGGGCTGGAGGACAGGGTCTCCCCAGGGAGCAACCAAGAGACCGAGGGTGCTGATAGGGGATGTTTGGATGGAGGAGGGGTTGGGGCTGGAGGACAGGGTCTCCCCAGGGAGCAACCAAGAGACCGAGGGTGCTGATAGGGGTTGTTTGGATGGAGGAGGGGTTGGGGCTGGAGGACAGGGACTCCCCAGGGAGCAACCAAGAGACCGAGGGTGCTGATAGGGGTTGTTTGGATGGAGGAGGGGTTGGGGCTGGAGGACAGGGTCTCCCCAGGGAGCAACCAAGAGACTGAGGGTGCTGATAGGGGATGTTTGGATGGAGGAGGGGTTGGGGCTGGAGGACAGGGACTCCCCAGGGAGCAACCAAGAGACCGAGGGTGCTGATAGGGGATGTTTGGATGGAGGAGGGGTTGGGGCTGGAGGACAGGATTACAATGGGAATAGGAAAGACTTTATGGTGTAAAATGTATAGGATATATGTTATCAACCCCACGCTAAAGCAACCTGCAGTCGATGTTTGAAGGCAAATTGGATTTATCAGCTTCAGACATGCTAGACTCTCCTGGTCACAGTAGCAGTGAAGGTAGTTTGTTGATCTCCAGGGGTGGCTGTAGAAAAGGTAGTGCAAATACATTTTGCAAGCTAAATTCACCTGCCACAAATACTTAGCTAGAAGGTTACAGACCACACTATTTTCTCCATTTCCATATTCTCTGCTTCTGTGATTTGTCAGCCCCCAGCATGTCTGGAAGTAATGTCCTCTACAAACCATGAACAGGCGACAGCAGTCCTTGAGTAGACATTCAGTGTCCTTGAGTTGAGTAGAATTTTCCGTAAACACGTCCACAAGATGCGAAGGCAGAAAAAGCACTTTCTGTAATACATGTAGCCTTGTGATGCTTAGATATCTCTACCGGTGTATTCAATGGTAATCAGATGCTCAATCAAGTTAAATGAAAAACAGTAGACACTAAATAGGATGATGGCTGTATAGTTTTCATTAGAATAGCACGGGAGCAGCCTTTTACAACGAGTTTCAAGTGTCAATGAAAGTAATACATTGCAAGGGACCATTACCATATGTTTCAGGCATTGTCGTTAGCAGGCTATTTGTCGGTCAAAGGACCCTGACACAGAATAGGGGTGCTCATTCATCATAAGCATACAACAGCAATTCAGACACAAAAGCCCCATGTTTCTCCATTAATATTCATAGCTTCATTCACATTGTTTTGATATCATTGTAACTTTCTCTTGCCATCTCTGAATATGCGTATGGAGAACTGTTTATTGCCTATTCGCGGTAATTGTTGTATTATGCAAGAGTGTTTTTAGTGTCACTTTGCCACTTGGCATAATGGTGTAGGTTAATAGGTAGTATATACACTCACCAGTACCGGGTCTGACCCCCCTTTACCTCCAGAACAGCCTGAATTCTTCAGGGTATGGATTCTACAAGTCGGAAACATTCCACAGGGATGTTGGTCCATGCTGACGCGATGGCATCACAAAGTTGTTGCCGATTGGACGGCGGTACACCACCGCCACCAGCCTGTACCGTTTACACTAGGCAGGATGGATACATGGACTCCTGCTGCTAATGTCAAATCCTGACTGTGCCATCATCATGACCCAGCAGGAACCGGGATTAGTTGGATCAGGTGATGTTTTATACTGTTTTATACTATACAATATTTTAATATATATATATATATTTTTTTATCTCAGGCGCTATCAATGTAAAGTGGAAAGCTTTTTGCCCATTGAAACAACTCAATAAAAAGTCACGTAAATTCAACAACATTCTCTCAGAATATGTCAAAATATTATATTTAACCATACACTGAGTGCAATAAACACCTGCTCTTTCCATGACAGACTGTCCAGATGAAAGCTACGATCCCTTATTGATGTCACCTTCAATCAGTGTAGATTAAAGGGAGGAGACAGGTTAAAGGACTGAAACGCTGCTGGGTTTTTCACGTTCATGTGTATCAAGAATGGTCCATCACTCAAAGAACATCCAGCCAACTTGACACAACTGTGGGAAGCATTGGAGTCAACATTGGCCAGCATCCCTGTGGAATGCTATCAACACCTTTTAGTCCAAGCCCCAATGAATTGAGGCTGTTCTGAGGCCAAAATGGGGTGCAAATCAATAATAGGAAGATGATCCTAATGTTTTGTACACTCTGTGTATGCCACTTAAGCTGACATTATTAGTTAAGTCACTAATCAACAAACATTCCTGAAACAGAAAAGGTTGTGCCTCAACCTAAAAAAAATGCCAATAACTCAAACAAGTAAATGCATGGATGGGCTCACATCACATGCTAGTCATACACTATAACTCTGTCCCTAATTCCGTAAGAGTAGTACAGACCCACCTCTCAGAATAGTACAGACCCACCTCAGAGTAATACAGACCCACCTCTCAGAATAGTACAGACCCACCTCAGAGTAATACAGACCCACCTCTCAGAGTAATACAGACCCACCTCTCAGAGTAATACAGACCCACCTCTCAGAATAGTACAGACCCACCTCAGAGTAATACAGACCCACCTCTCAGAGTAATACAGACCCACCTCTCAGAATAGTACAGACCCACCTCAGAGTAATACAGACCCACCTCTCAGAGTAATACAGACCCACCTCTCAGAGTAATACAGACCCACCTCTCAGAGTAGTACAGACCCACCTCTCAGAGTAATACAGACCCACCTCTCAGAGTAATACAGACCCACCTCTCAGAGTAGTACAGACCCAACTCAATAAGATATAGTATATAACATAACCAATCATTCCCAAGGTATCTCATTAATCGTAACACAGCCCTTATTACGCTGCGAGCAGGTTTCTCCACCTGGGTCACTTTGTCTGCTTTACTGAAAATAAGCAAAGCTGGTGAGGCGAGACAGTTCAGAGTAAAACTTGGACTTCAGCAGTATGTACAGTTGAAGCCGGAAGTTTACATACACTTAGGTTGGAGTCATTAAAACTCGTTTTTCAACCACTCCACAAATGTCTTGTTAACAAACTATAGTTTTGGCAAGTCGGTTAGAACATCTACTTTGTGCATGACACAAGTAATTTTTCCAACAATTATTTACAGACAGATTATTTCACTTATAATTCACTGGATCACAATTCCAGTGGGTCAGAAGTTTACATACACTTGACTGTGCATTTAACCAGCTTGGAAATTCCCGAAAATGATGTCATGGCTTTATAAGCTTCTGATAGGCTAATTGACATCATTTGAGTACCTGTGGAGTACCTGTGGACGTATTTCATGGCCTACCTTCAAAGGCAGTGCCTCTTTGCTTGATATCCTGGGAAAATCAAAAGAAATCAGCCAAGACCTTTTGTAGATCTCCACAAGTCTGGTTCATCCTTAGGAGCAATTTCCAAATGCCTGAAAGTACCACGTTCATCTGTACAAACAATAGTACACAAGTATAAACACCATGGGACCACACAGCTGTCATGCCGGTCAGGAAGGAGACGCATTCTGTCTCCTAGAGATGAGCGTACTTTGGTGTGAAAAGTACAAATCAATCCCAGAACAACAGCAAAGGACCTTATGACGATGCTGGAGGAAACCGGTACAAAAGTATCTATATCCACAGTAAAACGAGTCCTATATCGACATAACCTGAAAGGACACTCAGCAAGGAAGAAGCCACTGCTCCAAAACTGCCATAAAAAAGCCAGACTACAGTTTGCAACTGCACATGAGGACAAAGATCATACTTTTTGGAGAAATGTCCTCTGGTCTGATGAAACAAAAATGGAACTGTTTGGCCATAATGACCATCGTTATGTTTGGAGGAAATAGGGGGAGGCTTGCAAGCCGAAGAACACCATCTCAACCGTGAAGCACAGGGGTGGCGGCATCCTGTTGTGGGGGTGCTTTGCTGCAGGATGGACTGGTGTACTTCACAAAATAGATGGCATCATGAGGAAAGAAAATGATGTGGATATACTGAAGCAACACCTTAAGACATCAGTCAGTAAGTTAAAGGTCTTCCAAATGGACAATGACCCCAAGCATACTTCCAAAGTTGTGGCAAAATGGCTTAAGGACAACAAAGTCAAGGTATTGAAGTGACCATTACAAAGCCCTGACCTCAATCCCATAGAAGATTTGTGGGCAGAACTGATGAAGTGTGGGTGAGCAAGGAGGCCTACAAACCTGACTAAGTTACACCAGCTCTGTCAGGAAGAATGGGCCAAAATTCACCCAACTTATTGTGGGAAGCTTGTGGAAGGCTACCCGAAACGTTTGACCCAAGTTAAACAATTTAAAGGCAATACTACAAAATACTAATTGAGTGGTTATAAACTTCTGACCCACTGGGAATGTGTTGAAAGAAATAAAAGCTGAAATAGAATAAATCATTCTCTACTTTTATTGTGAAATTTCACATTCTTAAAATAAAGTGGTGATCTTAACTAACCTAAGGCAGGGAATTTTTTACCTGGATTAAATGTCAGGAATTGTGAAAAACTGTGTTTAAATGTATTTGGCTCAGGTGTATGTAAACTTCCAACTTCAACTGTAGGTAGGGTTAAAGTGACTATGCACAGATAATTCAGACCTTTTACTCAGTACTTTGTTGAAATACCTTTGCAGCAATTACAGCCTCGAGTCTTCTTGGGTATGACGCTACAAGCTTGGCACACCTGTATTAGGGGAGTTTCTCCCATTTTTCTCTGCAGATCCTCTCAAGCTCTGTCTGGTTGGATGGGGATAATTGCTGAACAGCTATTTTCAGGTCTCTCCAGAGATGTTTGATCGGGTTCAAGTCCGGGCTCTGACTGGGACACTCAATGACATTCAGAGACTTGTCCCGACTCCTGCGTTGACTTGACTGTGTGCTTAGGGTCGTTGTCCTGTTGGAAGGTGAACCTTCGCCCCAGTCTGAGGTCCTGAGAGCTCTGGAGCAGGTTTTCATCAAGGATCTCTCTGTACTTTGCCTAATTCAACTTTCCCTCGATCCTGACTAGTCTCCCTACCACTGAAAAACATCCCCACAGCATGATGCTTCCACCACCATGCTTCACTGTAGGGATTGTGCCAGGTTTCCTCCAGACGTGTCATTGGCATTCAGGCCAAACAGTTCAATCTTGGTCTCATCATACCAGAGAATCTTGTTTCTCATGGTCTGAGAGTCTTTAGGTGCAGTTTGGAAAAATCCAAGCGGGCTGTCATGTGCCTTCTACTGAGGAGTGGCTTCTGTCTGGCCCCTCTACCATAAAAGCCTAATTGCTGGAGTGCTGCAGAGATGGCTGTCCTTCTGGAAGATACTCCCATCTCCACAGAGGAACTATAGAGTTCTGTCAGAGTGACCATCTGGTTCTTGGTGACCTCCCGCCCTTCTCTCGATTGCTCAGTTTGGCCAGGCGGACAGCCCTAGGAAGAGTCTTGGTGGTTCCAAACGTCTTCCATTTAAGAATGATGGAGGCCACTGTGTTCTTGGGGACCTTCAATGATGTAGAAATGTTTTGGTACCCTTCCCCAGATCTGTGTCTCGACACAATCCAGTCTTGGAGCACTACGGACAATTCCTTCGACCTCATGGTTTGGCTTTAGTTCTGACATGCACTGTCAACTGTGGGACCTTATATAGACAGGTGTGTGTTTTTCCAAATCATGTCCAATTAGTTGAATTTACCACAGGTGGACTCCAATCAAGTTATAAAAACATCCCAAGGATGTTCAATGGAAATGAGATGCACCTGAGCTCAATTTCGAGTCTCATAGCAAATGGTCTGAATACTTGTAAAAAAGGTATTTCTGTTTTTTGCTTGTAGTACATTTTCAAACATTTCTAAAAACCTGTTTTCACTTTGTAACTGTGGAGTATTGTGTGTAGATTGGTGAGGAAATTGTTTTATTTAATACGTTTTAGAATAAGGCTGTAACATAACAAGATGTGTAAAAAGTCAAGGGGTCTGAATACTTTCCAAATGCACTGTATGTGGGTTGATTGGTCACCCCCAAAGTGGACTGAAAGTGACATAGTTGTTTACATTTAGTTTAT
This sequence comes from Oncorhynchus kisutch, assembly GCF_002021735.2. Taxonomy (NCBI): domain Eukaryota; kingdom Metazoa; phylum Chordata; class Actinopteri; order Salmoniformes; family Salmonidae; genus Oncorhynchus; species Oncorhynchus kisutch. The sequence continues at coordinate 44,627,522 of NC_034180.2, read as the reverse complement.
GGGACTCTTAGATGTTTGTTGTACTATAGAATTGGAAAGATATTCCAAAGTTACCTAAATTAATATCAGGCTCCTTATGGCAGCGCATGATACAGATGTGGGATCTTAATTTGATCATCCTGTTGTTGCAGGAAGTTTCCTGCACAGCAAGAAATGCAAACTTGTAGTGTATTCAAGGTTTAAAAAAGGCTTCTAAAGTGTGTAATTTTCACTTTAAAATGTCAAACTTGATTTGCCCTAAATAAAAATGTATAAACCCCTACAGAAATGTCCATTAATTATAATCCACACAATAATTCACATATCCTGTTGCTGCAGGATCGTTTTCCTGCTGTGAGAATCTGGTCAAATTTAGATCCTACATATGGTAGATTACTCTCCTGTCACGCCCTGACCTGAGAGAGCCTTTTTATGTCTCTATTTTGGATTGGTCAGGGTGTGATTTGGGTGGGCATTCTATGTTTTGTTTTCTATGTTTCTTTATTTCTGTTTTGGCTGGGTATGGTTCTCAATCAGGGACAGCTGTCTATTGTTGTCTCTGATTGGGAATCATACTTAGGTAGCCCTTTTCCCCTCCTTTCAGTGTGGGTGGTTATCTTTGTTAGTGGCACTATAGCCCTGTAAGCTTCACAGTTATTTTTCGTTTGTTGTTTTGTTGGCGACATTTTAAATAAAAAGGAAAATGTATGCTCACAACGCTGCACTTTGGTCCACTTCTTTCGATGGCCATGACAGAACTACCCACCACCAAAGGACCAAGCAGCGTGCCCAGGAGAGGCACACGGGACAGTCGGCGTAGCCGAGGATGGAACCAGAGCCAGACGGGGTGAACTTGGAGGGGAGTGAAGGGAGCGAAGCAGAGACAGTGAAGGTGTTGATTTGGAGATTAGAGGAGAGAGCTATGAGAGAGCTGCTGTGTTGGTGTGGGTAGGTCTCCCCAGCGTGGTTCATCCCGTGCCTCCTCCACGGACCAGGCCTCCAGTCGGTCTCCCCAGCCTGGTGAGTCCAGGGCCCGCAACGAGGGTGCCCAGTCCGGGGCCCGCAGCGAGGGTGCCCAATCCGGGGCCCGCATTGAGGGTGCCCCCAGTCCGGGGCCCACAGCGAGGGTGCCCAGTCCGGAGCCCGCAGTGATGGTGCCCAGTCCGGGGCCCGCAGCGAGGGTGCCAAGTCCGGGGCCTGCAACGAGGGTGCCCAGTCCGGGGCCCGCAGCGAGGGTCCCCAGTCCGGGGCCAGCAACGAGGGTCCCCACACCAGAGGCGCCACCAAAGCAGGGTGAGCCAGAGGTGGAGCGGGGTCTAGGTAGCCCTTGTTCCCTCCTTTCAGTGTGGGTAGTTATCTTTGTAGTGGCACTATAGCCCTGTAAGATTCATGGTTGTTTCTTCGTTTGTTGTTTTGTTGGCGACATTTTAAATAAAAAGGAAAATGTACGCGCACGACGCTGCACTTTGGTCCACTTCTTTCGACGGCCGTGACATCTCCTATGTCTATTTATAACTGTCTTCCTCTAACTGTGCTGGATGATACTTTACCAAGTGTTTATACTTGCATAGTATACAAACAATTTATGAGGGGGTTTTGTGAGGAATGGCATGGTTTGTGGTGGTCATATATTTCCGCTTTCTAGGATGTATGAGAATGTGTTGTGTGTTATTGTAGACACGGGTTGGCGCTGGGCCCTCACTCACTCTTCCCTCTGTCTATGGGGAGAATGATGGCTCATCGCTGTGTGCCCTTGAAGGCAAGGTGTCTGTGCCTAGTATATCCATCACAATCAATGCCAGATCATTTATATTAAATGCTTTTTTTTAAAGCTACGCCGGTGTACGCCTCATTGTACGTGCCTGTGAGTCGAGTGTGAATTTAAACAACGCCATAAACAGTGTGGCTCTCCGTCACCTAATTTACAGCCTCACTTCCTGCTAGGCAGAGGAAGAAGAAAGGGACAAGGTTGGGAGAAGGTTGCATAACGACACACCTGGGTCATGTTCATTAGGGACCAAACTGAAGAAAACGGACTGAAACAGGGAGGGGCTATTTACACTGGTGACAAACTCTCATTTTCATTTTTTACTTCAAAATTTTCTGTTGAATGCCCTATCAAACACAACCCGGCTCTTTATTCTAAAGGTGCTGTGGCTTCCAGCCATAAAGGTGAGTGAAATCCATTAAAGGGGTCTTTGTTATACAAAAGACTGCTATTGGACATTTACATAAATGCTATGTCTGTTGGTCTTTCCATTAATCTCAATGACATTTTTGCACTGTAATTTATTTATATATTGCCCTCTTTAATGTGGAATGAATTAGATTAAGGGTTATTAGCATATAGCACAGGTGTAGCTGTTGATTTTTGAGACTGTCCCTTGGCTGCAACTTAGGTCAAAACCTAGCTAAATCCTCATTGAGGTTGGCTAACAATGTACTAAGAATATTGTCACAATGCTGATTATGTGGGAGGTGGGGATTCAGATAACCACTATGGACATAGAAATCCTAATTTGAGATTTAGATAACCACTATGTGTGAAACCAAGCAATGTGTGAAAATCTAGCTGTTGTAATGCTCTTGATGTAATCAATGCTAGAAAATCACCTCGTTCACTCAGATCTTAAAGCACAAACATTTTATCATGCTGTGCCGTATATACACCATGACATAACAGTATCGTAACCTCACTTCACATAGTAAATCATTAAATGAACCTTGAAATACAGACTGATGAACAAGAAGGTGTAGGATCACACTTTATTTACATAGTCATACTACCAACAAACGTATCTTATCTAAACAACTGATTATCTGTTGATAAGCAACTGCTTGCTACGGTTACGGTTAGGTTATGGTTTAGAATAAGGGTTAGGGTAAGGGTTAAGGTTAGAGTTAGTGCTGGGGTTAGGGTAAGGGTTAAGGTTAGAGTTAGTGCTGGGGTTAGGGTAAGGGTTAAGGTTAGAGTTAGTGCTGGGGTTAGGGTAAGGGTTAAGGTTAGAGTTAGTGCTGGGGTTAGGGTAAGGGTTAAGGTTAGAGTTAGTGCTGGGGTTAGGGTAAGGGTTAAGGTTAGAGTTAGTGCTGGGGTTAGGGTAAGGGTTAAGGTTAGAGTTAGTGCTGGGGTTAGGGTAAGGGTTAAGGTTAGAGTTAGTGCTGGGGTTAGGGTAAGGGTTAAGGTTAGAGTTAGTGCTGGGGTTAGGCTAAGGGTTAAGGTTAGAGTTAGTGCTGGGGTTAGGGTAAGGGTTAAGGTTAGAGTTAGTGCTGGGGTTAGGGTTAGGGTAAGGGTTAAGGTTAGAGTTAGTGCTGGGGTTAGGGTAAGGGTTAAGGTTAGAGTTAGTGCTGGGGTTAGGGTAAGGGTTAAGGTTAGAGTTAGTGCTGGGGTTAGGCTAAGGGTTAAGGTTAGAGTTAGTGCTGGGGTTAGGGTAAGGGTTAAGGTTAGAGTTAGTGCTGGGGTTAGGGTTAGGGTAAGGGTTAAGGTTAGAGTTAGTGCTGGGGTTAGGGTAAGGGTTAAGGTTAGAGTTAGTGCTGGGGTTAGGGTAAGGGTTAAGGTTAGAGTTAGTGCTGGGGTTAGGCTAAGGGTTAAGGTTAGAGTTAGTGCTGGGGTTAGGGTAAGGGTTAAGGTTAGAGTTAGTGCTGGGGTTAGGGTAAGGGTTAAGGTTAGAGTTAGTGCTGGGGTTAGGGTAAGGGTTAAGGTTAGAGTTAGTGCTGGGGTTAGGGTAAGGGTTAAGGTTAGAGTTAGTGCTGGGGTTAGGGTAAGGGTTAAGGTTAGAGTTAGTGCTGGGGTTAGGGTAAGGGTTAAGGTTAGAGTTAGTGCTGGGGTTAGGGTAAGGGTTAAGGTTAGAGTTAGTGCTGGGGTTAGGGTAAGGGTTAAGGTTAGAGTTAGTGCTGGGGTTAGGGTAAGGGTTAAGGTTAGAGTTAGTGCTGGGGTTAGGGTAAGGGTTAAGGTTAGAGTTAGTGCTGGGGTTAGGGTAAGGGTTAAGGTTAGAGTTAGTGCTGGGGTTAGGGTAAGGGTTAAGGTTAGAGTTAGTGCTGGGGTTAGGGTAAGGGTTAAGGTTAGAGTTAGTGCTGGGGTTAGGGTAAGGGTTAAGGTTAGAGTTAGTGCTGGGGTTAGGGTAAGGGTTAAGGTTAGAGTTAGTGCTGGGGTTAGGGTAAGGGTTAAGGTTAGAGTTAGTGCTGGGGTTAGGGTAAGGGTTAAGGTTAGAGTTAGTGCTGGGGTTAGGGTAAGGGTTAAGGTTAGAGTTAGTGCTGGGGTTAGGGTAAGGGTTAAGGTTAGAGTTAGTGCTGGGGTTAGGGTTAGGGTAAGGGTTAAGGTTAGAGTTAGTGCTGGGGTTAGGGTAAGGGTTAAGGTTAGAGTTAGTGCTGGGGTTAGGGTAAGGGTTAAGGTTAGAGTTAGTGCTGGGGTTAGGGTAAGGGTTAAGGTTAGAGTTAGTGCTGGGGTTAGGGTAAGGGTTAAGGTTAGAGTTAGTGCTGGGGTTAGGGTAAGGGTTAAGGTTAGAGTTAGTGCTGGGGTTAGGGTAAGGGTTAAGGTTAGAGTTAGTGCTGGGGTTAGGGTAAGGGTTAAGGTTAGAGTTAGTGCTGGGGTTAGGGTAAGGGTTAAGGTTAGAGTTAGTGCTGGGGTTAGGGTAAGGGTTAAGGTTAGAGTTAGTGCTGGGGTTAGGGTAAGGGTTAAGGTTAGAGTTAGTGCTGGGGTTAGGGTAAGGGTTAAGGTTAGAGTTAGTGCTGGGGTTAGGGTAAGGGTTAAGGTTAGAGTTAGTGCTGGGGTTAGGGTAAGGGTTAAGGTTAGAGTTAGTGCTGGGGTTAGGGTAAGGGTTAAGGTTAGAGTTAGTGCTGGGGTTAGGGTAAGGGTTAAGGTTAGAGTTAGTGCTGGGGTTAGGGTAAGGGTTAAGGTTAGAGTTAGTGCTGGGGTTAGGGTTAGGGTAAGGGTTAAGGTTAGAGTTAGTGCTGGGGTTAGGGTAAGGGTTAAGGTTAGAGTTAGTGCTGGGATTAGGGTAAGGGTTAAGGTTAGAGTTAGTGCTGGGGTTAGGGTAAGGGTTAAGGTTAGAGTTAGTGCTGGGGTTAGGGTAAGGGTTAAGGTTAGAGTTAGTGCTGGGGTTAGGGTAAGGGTTAAGGTTAGAGTTAGTGCTGGGGTTAGGGTAAGGGTTAAGGTTAGAGTTAGTGCTGGGGTTAGGGTAAGGGTTAAGGTTAGAGTTAGTGCTGGGGTTAGGGTAAGGGTTAAGGTTAGAGTTAGTGCTGGGGTTAGGGTTAGGGTAAGGGTTAAGGTTAGAGTTAGTGCTGGGGTTAGGCTAAGGGTTAAGGTTAGAGTTAGTGCTGGGGTTAGGGTAAGGGTTAAGGTTAGAGTTAGTGCTGGGGTTAGGGTTAGGGTAAGGGTTAAGGTTAGAGTTAGTGCTGGGGTTAGGGTAAGGGTTAAGGTTAGAGTTAGTGCTGGGGTTAGGGTAAGGGTTAAGGTTAGAGTTAGTGCTGGGGTTAGGGTAAGGGTTAAGGTTAGAGTTAGTGCTGGGGTTAGGGTAAGGGTTACATTTAGGGTTAGATTAAGGGTTAATGTTAGGGTTATGGTAAGGGTTAAGTTTAGGGTTAGGATAAGGATAAAGGTTTGGGAAAAGGCTATGGTTAAGGTTAATAGATAGCTAATTGTAATGTTACTGATAGTCTATAGAGCATCTACAGATGGACTATCCAAATAAAATGTTAGCTTGGTTGAATAATGCTGATTCATGCACATTCTGTTGTAATGATCTTACTGCAATGCATAAATCACTAAATCGCCGTATTTAATGTGACTCGTTGCAGCATATGTGGAATGCATATGATCAGACTGAAACAGTGATCAGAGTGAGGCAGGATCAGAGTGAGGCAGGATCAGAGTGAGGCAGGATCAGAGTGAGGCAGTGATCAGTGTGAGACAGTGATCAGTGTGAGACAGGATCAGAGTGAGACAGTGATCAGTGTGAGACAGTGATCAGACTGAAACAGGATCAGAGTGAGACAGGATCAGAATGAGACGGGGATCAGGGTGATACAGGATCAGGGTGAGACAGGATCAGAGTGAGGCAGGATCAGTGTGAGACAGTGATCAAGGTGAGACAGGATCCGGGTGAGAAAGGATCCGGGTGAGACAGGATCAGTGTGAGACAGTGATCAAGGTGAGACAGGATCAGTGTGTTCCACAGTAACGCCCTGAAGTGCATATTCATGTATATCTGGCTTTTCATAAATTACAATTTCCATGCTTTTCTGACTTACTAAGAACGATATACCTCGCTATTGACAGGCAGGATTGCCACTGACTGCATAAATATGTGAGCAAGATGTGCTTCATTAATATGGCTAACACTTCCATTTTTCTTTTGCATTTGATACTGTAGGTGGATGTTGGTTTTATCATGTGATTTTCTGCTTGAGCTAGCAGATAGGCAGGTGTGATAGATTGCATCAGAGCGCCATATTATTGATTGAGATAGTTGGATTTTGTCTAGTCCCGGTGATGGATTCAGTCATGTTGGCTGGATTAGGGAGAGAGAGTCCTCCTGGTTTTGACCTCAAGGATCTATCAGACGATCCCTGAACAATATAAATATTCCACAGAAGATTAATACAGAAGATTTGGACTCACTTCAGCAGCCAATGAAAAGGTGTGATGGCAAATGTTAAGACAGCCAACATGGGAGATCTCTCACAGATACAGTACACACATACACATGCGTGTACATGGACAAGAATGTGTATACACACACACACACACGCTCAAGCACACACATATATATACACAAATACAATTTGAATCTAGGTGCACCGCACCATTTCAGGGGAACATTGAAATGGTTGAATGAAGATGGATAGGATATCCAGGAATATAATATGCCCACTGTTAGCCATTGCTAGCCCCATCTTGGGCTCCTTGCATGCTGTCTGTCACTTACTTACCCACCAAGCCAGCTACTGGTGCTGAATATAATGGTCTGCTCATGGCTCTGTGCCCTTGATTCCCCCAGAAAGGGAAATGACCTAGGATGTAGAGAAGGAGCCCAGACGTTGATGGTCATACCTTTGCAGATGATCAAAGTTAAGGTCTTTGGAGTTTGGCCTTGCCCCATCCCACCGGATGTTCCCTGGCGCGTCTCTCATGCATGACATTTCAGGCTAGGTGTCGGGTTCATTACCTCGGCAGTGTTAGGCATGGGGAAATTCAATCATACACACCCAAAATTGCCCCTATGAGCACTCACAAATTAGTAACATATTGTATGAATTGCAATTTGTAACATATCATACAAAATGGATGATGTAGTGCACAATTGTGTACAATTTTCGGGGTACCGTTTTGGCTCGTGAGCACTACTTTGAAAACTACTGGCTGAAACGATACTAGACCTTTGGAGCATCACTTTAATCAATACAGTCAGCAACTTCCTCTGAAATCTAAATGATATACTGTTTATACTTTATTTTACTCCAAGGATATAGATGTAAATAAATAAATAGTGGTAAATACAGTAATGAATCAGTTTATCAATTTGGATAGTTTTTTTAATTTTATGTTGAAAGAGACATCTTCTCATATACTGTTAACTTAATTCAAATAGGTAAGATTTCATTGAGATTTGTAGTTTAACTTAATAACTTAAATAACATGAGCACCGCTTGTATCGGTATCTTTTGTTAATTGGCTATAGAAAATAAAATGAAGGTACGTCACTGCATGGCCATACATTTTGACCCGTAAATGTGTAGTACATTTGGAACTAGCAGGTAGTAATGTGCAAAAATCTTGACTCTGATCTATCTCTATCTCTGCTATGGACTGTACACATTAATAATAATGGTGACAGGCACACACACTCTGACTTTTCTCACAGCCTCCAATCTGAGTGAATGTCACTGCTTAGAAGTATGTCATAGTACACTTGGTGCAGCTGATGTTGAGTAATATGGCCATGTCCCATTAGAGAGACAAACAAACAAGCAATCCGACACCAAGTGTTCCTTTAACACCAGCACTGACAGTGATGAGGAACTCATATGGTAGACCTTTTCCGTGCACAAAACGACATGCAGAAGTGGGATGTCAGACATTTGTGGCTGTTGGCCTATGAATGCATAGGAGGTAATCAACATTGCTTAAAATGCTACTTTGCATATGGATGCATCATTAATTCTATGCAAATGAGGCCGGGTGCAGGGTCTCTCCTTGTAACCTGGCAGTATAGCCGTCAAAGGAAGGTTACTATGGGAGGCAAAGTCATTAGTTTTCTGCACACTTAGATCATAAATACATTTTTCTACTAGTGGTTGATGTATTATCCCCATGCAGTGCAGTCAGCTCCAACAGTTCATACACTATTCAGCACATGCCGAACCTGAAGACGGTAACAATGAACCTCTGTGTGTCATTGTGCCCCTATTGTATAGAATACATTATCTGAGTTATCCCTTAATGCATGGGTCTGATTTGAAACATGCATACACACTACAGCATCAGGCACATAATTAATGAGTAATTATGCATTTATTTGCGTGACTCCAAAAATAACATCTCTTGTTGACTTGAATTAAATTAGTTACGTTCAAAAATTCAGTGTTCGACTCTCTTGGAATCACTCATTGTGCTTTGTGGTCACATCATATACATTTTAACATCCACAGTGGACTGCTATACCATTGTGGCTCCCTGCCTTATGAGCACACGTCCATTAAGTAAGCTCTATACATTGTGTCCCATGCTAGTAAAAAATAATATAATCCCTATACTAACACAGAGACAGGCACTCTCATAGTCACTTCAGTGTCAACCAAATATAACGATGATACTTTCAGTGAACTGCAATATCCATAATGCATTTGGGACACTCTAATAACAAAAAGACACATATATAATGCATTATGAGGAATGGACTTAAATGAACCACTCAAACTCAATCCTAGCGTCTCTCTCAGTCTCGCTACTCTATAATGAATTAAAATGGCCAGAGGCAAAGAAAGGCTAGTCTGAGCAGTATAATAAACAGGAATGACACCTCAGAGTTTGAAAAGTTTACGAAGCATCTAATAATCCAGCTTTTTCCTGCTTCCTGCAATGAATTCCTGAGTGTCTCATATCCTGTCAGAGAGAGGGCTAAGAAGACACTTTATGACAGGCGGCACCAGAAGCATAACTAGATGTGATGCATAACACATGAGAAAGACAGAGGCTGGGGTGTCATCAGGCAGAATGAGCAGGATTCATCAAGCACATCCGCAACCATCCACAAACATTTCACATGACGTCTGTCTCCCACTCTCCGGATGCTCCTTCTGTAACTCACAGGAGATGAGATGAGCAGACATATTAAACATTAGACATATTAGACAACTGAGCTGTCGTCCAATTAGTGCTGATCGGGTTGTTTATCAATTGCAGGTGTAATTTAGCTTAATTTAGAATACAGCAAATTGTGTATCATTATGAAGTATGTTTATAAAGTGTGCATGTGTGCATGCATCCTATGTGCATGCCTGTGTCTGGAATAGTCAGTGGCCTATCTTTACACAGTAACAAAAACTACAAGCCCTTGACCAACAGGAAGCTACTGTCATGCCTGGTGATTCCATTCAACCCTCTGTAGTCCTCCTCAGTCCCTCTTCCTAACCCAGTCTGCAGGGATGATGCAGGGAAAACCAGGGAAGAAAAACTGCTGAGGTACTAAAAGGACTTGCGTAAAGGAGAGACTAGCTTCCTCGACTTGCCTTTTGGCTGATAAAAATGCTTATACACAATGAGAGAAATCCACAAGAGCAATCAATACTTTGTATAACCAGCACTGGGGCTGGGACTGGGACTAGGACTGAAGCTGGAGCTAGGACTGGGGCTGGGACTAGGACTGAAGCTGGAGCTGGGACTAGGACTGAAGCTGGAACTAGGACTGGGGCTGGGACTAGGACTGAAGCTGGAGCTGGGACTAGGACTGAAGCTGGAACTAGGACTGGGGCTGGGACTAGGACTGAAGCTGGAGCTGGGGCTGGGGCTGGGGCCTGGAGCTGGGACTGGGGACTGGAGCTGGGGCTGGGGCTGGGACTAGGACTGAAGCTGGAGCTGGGGCTGGGACTAGGACTGAAGCTGGAGCTGGGGCCTGGAGCTGGGACTGGGGACTGGAGCTGGGGCTGGGACTAGGACTGAAGCTGGAGCTGGGGCTGGGGCTGGGACTAGGACTGAAGCTGGAGCTAGGACTGGGGCTGGGACTAGGACTGAAGCTGGAGCTAAGACTGGGGCTGGGACTAGGACTGAAGCTGGAGCTGGGGCCTGGAGCTGGGACAGGGGACTGGAGCTAGGGCCTGGAGCTAGGACTGAGGCTGGGGTCTGGAGCTGGGACTGGGGGTTGGGACTGGGACTGGGGCCTTGGCTGGAACTGAGGTTTGGGAGAAAAGGGGAAAGATAAAAAAATAGGGGGGAGAAATAGAGAGAGGGAGAATAGGGAGAGAAAAAGAGGAATATTCTCTTTTCGCAGTCATCAGAGAGAGTGAGAGAGAGAGAGAGAGAGAGAGAGAGAGAGAGAGAGAGAGAGAGAGAGAGAGAGAGAGAGAGAGAGAGAGAGAGAGAGAGAGAGAGAGAGAGAGAGGAGAGAGAGAGAGAGAGAGAGAGAGAGAGAGAGAGAGAGAGAGAGAGAGAGAGAGAGAGAGAGAGAGAGAGAGAGAGAGAGAGAGAGAGAGAGAGAGAGAGAGAGAGAGAGAGAGAGAGAGAGAGAGAGAGAGAGAGAGAGAGAGAGATATATAAAAGTGCCACCCAGTGTAAATCCTAAACTGTAAATCCAGCCATGCAACAGCCCCCAGTCCCTGTTCTCCTATACCCTACACAGTGTAGCCATCCACATTCTCCTTCTCTGCTCAATGTTCCATGACAACAAGGTGAGACGGACAGCAGAGGTTAGCCCGAACAGCTGCTTTCTGGGCTGGAAATTCCAGGCATTGAGGACCATCTGTCCATATGGTCACTGATGTATGTGGGAGCCATCTATCAGGCTGCAGCTCTGCAGCTCTGCAGCTGCCGGCCTTGTCAGGCCTGCTGCCTTCTGCAGGGCGCCCAACAATGAGAGCTACTTCTTCATTTTGTGTCACACAGAATGGCTGATTTGATTAAGTCCCAGGCTCTTATTATGTTAGGTAGGGGTGTAGAATTTCAAGGATAATACATAATGCATGACCAGTTTTGTTGCCATGGTGACATAAATTCAAGGTTACCAGCTCAGACGCATAATTGGGTGTGCATTGAGCGCTGAAGAGGTGCTGTTAAAATTCTTCCCATGAAAGTGGAGCATCAATCATGCTGTCGTAGATTGCGAAGTACTCATAATCAGATGAAATGCCTCGCAGAGAGAGAAAATGTTAAGACAAACCAAAAGGCTTCCGTTGATAGAGACTGAGCCAACGCAGTGAACGCACACTGAGCCGACCATTTGAAGGAAACCTTGCAGGGTTCTTTTTTATCCCCTTTCATTTTTTTCTCTCTCACTTTCTTGTAAGTTCGTCTCACTTCATTTGGCCCTTATCTCGTTCTCCCAGGCAGTAATATACCCTGAGTCGGTGCACAGTTCCAAATGATGGGAATCAATTCTCACAAGAGATCAGGACCCCTAAGCAGAGCTTCCAGCTCGCGCCTCATCAGACCCATTTCGACAACAGACAAAAGGGAAAAGATTTCTGCCCCTGTGTCTCTTCTGCTAAATTCCTATTGATTTGATGCTGTTCTGTGAGCATAGACTAGACAGAGGGCTGTTATAGGAGATGACGAGGAGTAAGGGAAGGGTAGTAATCCCTGGATAGAAGATCTTCTTTATTTTTTCCCCTTTTCTTTACAACTTTTGGCATCGCTAACAAGTATCAGATGAAAAATCCAAAGAGCTGACTGATGACAGGATAGTGAAGCTACTTTTAGAGTTATGGAACAGTTGAAAAGCTTATGGTTAGAATCAGTTAAAGAGAGAGTGGACGTGGCCTGAAGGTTTGAAAGGCTGGTGTATAGTGTTAAGCATATATTGTAACGTTAGCTCTCTAATGGTCTATAATGGCTCTAGTATATCTACAGGTTGGTTGTGAATTCAGTGCTTCTTCCATTTTTCTCTTACTATTGTATGTGGGTTATGCCACGGACTAACCCAGTCCATCAGTATGGGTGAGCTATAACCCTCATACAGCTAATAATCATAAATCCAAGATTCGTAAGCACTTCTGATCTCTGACACATGCTAACTTAGCTATTCATGGCCTGAAGGTATATGCTGCATTACACTATTAATCTGTTCAATTTATCTAATGCATTCCTCTTTCTTGTCCCTTTGAAAAAAACATGGCAGTCAATCTTTATTTTGTTTTATAGGAGAATCTCTTAGCAGAAGGTGTGTTTACGTGTGTTGCCCATCGAATGACTTTGTATGGCTAATAGGCAGCTCTTTTACGAGAGCCGTATTCTTCCAAAGGTAAAATGTCAAGGACAGACAGCAATCACAGGTCAGTTTATGGGCATGTGGATTCAAACCAGCATGCTATCCATAGGATGAATGGTATATTTGCCATATCTTCAATCTAAGCCTACTAGAAAGTGTCTGTTTGACCAGATACAATGCTATTGAACAGTAAACAAACTGACAACAGACTTTCAGCCCGCTCATAGTGAAGGACATTCAACAAGCACGGCACTTTAAAAAATGACTGATGCTGAGCTGTTTCGTTAGACTTCAGTGTAGCATTTGACATTATCGATCATAGCCCGCTGGTGGAAAAACATTTTTGTTATGGCTTTAAACCCTCTGCTATATTGTGGATAACGAGTTACCTGTCTAACAGAACACAGAGGGTGTTCCTTAATTGAAGCCAACATAATCCAGGTAGAATCAGGAATTCCCCAGTGCAGCTGTCTAGGCCCCTTTTTTTCAAACATTACTAACAATATGCCACTGACCTTGAGTAAAGTGTTTAGATCTTTGAGATCTGGAGACTCCAGGACCTTGAAATGCTTCTTACGAAGCCACTCCTTCGTTGCCCGGGCGGTGTGTTTGGGATCATTGTCATGCTGAAAGACCCAGCCACGTTTCATCTTCAATGCCCTTGCTGATGGAAGGAGGTTTTCACTAAAAATCTCACGATACATGGCCCCATTCATTCTTTCCTTTACACGGATCAGTCGTCCTGGTCCCTTTGCAGAAAAACAGCCCCAAAGCATGATGTTTCCACCCCCATGCTTCACAGTAGGTATGGTGTTCTTTGGATGCAACTCAGCATTGTTTGTCCTCCAAACATGACAAGTTGAGTGTTTACCGAAAAGTTATATTTTGGTTTCATCTGACCATATGACATTCTCCCAATCTTCTTCTGGATCATCCAAATGCTCTCTAGCAAACTTCAGACGGGCCTGGACATGTACTGGCTTAAACAGGGGGACACGTCTGGCACTGCAGGATTTGAGTCCCTGGCAGCGTAGTGTGTTACTGATGGTATGCTTTGTTACTTTGGTCCCAGCTCTCTGCAGGTCATTCACTAGGCCCCCCCGTGTGGTTCTGGGATTTTTGCTCACCGTTCTTGTGATCATTTTGACCCCACGGGGTGAGATCTTGCGTGGAGCCCCAGATCGAGGGAGATTATCAGTGGTCTTGTATGTCTTACATTTCCTAATAATTGCTCCCACAGTTGATTTCTTCAAACCAAGCTGCTTACCTATTGCAGATTCAGTCTTCCCAGCCTGGTGCAGGTCTACAATTTTGTTTCTGGTGTCCTTTGACAGCTCTTTGCTCTTGGCCATAGTGGAGTTTGGAGTGTGACTGTTTGAGGTTGTGGACAGGTATCTTTTATGCTGATAACAAGTTCAAACAGGTGCCATTAATAAAGGTAAAAGAGTGGAGGACAGAGGAGCCTCTTAAAGAAGAAGTTACAGGTCTGTGAGAGCCAGAAATCTTGCTTGTTTGTAAGTGACCAAATACTTATTTTCCACCATAATTTGCAAATACATTCATTAAAAATCCTACAATGTGATTTTCTGGATTTTTTTTCTCATTTTGTCTGTCATAGTTGAAGTGTACCTATGATGAAAATTACAGGCCTCTCTCATCTTTTTAAGTGGGAGAACTTGCACATATGGTGGCTGACTAAATACTTTTTTGCCCCACTGTAAATCTCTCATGGCTCAAAGTTGAGGAGAGATTGACTTCATCAATGCATGTTTTTGTAAAAAGTGTTGACATGCTGAATGAACTGAGCTGTCGGTTTTAAACTGCTACCACACAGCTTGGACACAAGACATGTCACCAAAGGTCTCTTCACAATCCCACAATCCGCAAACATAGGCACAGACACACATACACATGATAAGACGCACACTCTACACACACGTACACATTAATGTTGTATTATAAATATGTGATAGTGGAGATGCCACTGACCTGAGGGAACACTAAATATATTGGTTAAAGTGTTATGAAAAGTAATGTCATGTAATATTTTAAACTCTTTACAACTGCCTTAATGTTGCTGGACCCCAGTAAGAGTAGCTGCTGCCTGGGAAGGAACTAATGGGGATCTTTAATAAATACAAAAATACAAAAATTTCAACTCCAAATGGAAAATAGATGCAGTTGACTTTTACGCCAGAAAAAGTCTGCACCACGCTAACTCTGCTAACTCGGCATGCAACAAACGGCAACAAGCACATGAGAGTGTATCAACAGTACACAGGTGTCAAATTAGAGCCTGAGAAGACACTGGCATGCAGGCCCATCACTGATCACCTTCAAAGGCCCGTGTGGGGAAGCCATTTTGTTTGAGAGTACAAAGAGAAAACAGCTTATTAAGAGCAAGTCTTTAAAAATAGTGAGACAGACACTTCTTTTCAAGTCCAATTTCCCTATTTGCCACCTATCATTCTGATGAGGAGCGCAGACACATTTTCGGTTGAATGCATTCAGTTGTGCAACCGACTAGGTATCCCATTTCCCTTCCCTTTCCCTTTCTTTAAAGCCCCTCAACAGGGTACCACCAACAGGGGGATTGAGGATGGGGTTTTAATGAGCTCTTGTTCTCCCCTACTGTTACAGGTGTGTGGAATGATGTGCCAATGAAGCTCAGTGGGATTAACAGAGGTCTAACCCAGCCAATTAGAAATTAAGGCTATTTTCACTGTTTTGAATAGCTTACAACTGGCCTTTTTTCTTTTGTTGGTATGCTTCAGAGATGGCAACACACAACCTTCCTCTGCTAAGAGTCGCCACGCATGCCTGCTATCACTGAGTCATTGTATGTTTGTAACATTGTGATTTGAAATCTCAGCTCATTCTCTTTATTGCTGTTGGCCACAGATGTACATTGTGCTGTTATTTTGGGGGATTTTGGTGTTAAGTTCATTGCCAGGCTTGATGTAATCATCAGAGTTACTCCCCTCTAACACTGAGAGGGGCTTGACTCCCCTGTCCCCTGCGTGAACCCAGGATACTGCCCCATGTGTTGTGTCCACCCGTTCCCCTTGACATGGGACTGATGTGGAGCATGTGTGCTAAATGTGTGTGTCAAGTGTTGCTAGCTTGTAACCTGCTTGTGTGTATTTATGTGTTGTTCCATTCCATTCTATTCCATTCCAAGCTTTATTACAAATTCCCAAATGTGCTTTATGTAAATATCGAACCAGACTGTCAGCCAGATAGATAGATAGATACAATGATTGATTGACACCCTTTCACTTTACAGTGGAGTGGAATGGAGCAGAACGTTTTAAAAATGTTTTCTTTTTGCTGGTTGAATTACAATGTTTTTACCCTGTAGGCACATGCAACTTACCACAGGTGAGATAAATCACCGGTAAATGAGAATCATTACCTCCAACCAGACGAATCAAGGAATGCGTTGGTCAGGCATAAAGGTCCCTTGATCCAGCAGTTGTAGAGACATAGTGCATGGTGTATGGTGATTAGAGAGGAATGTGGAATGGTCATTCACACATAGAGAAATAGGGAGTGCTCTTTTGCTCCTTCCATTGGACATTGTTTGGAGACTCTTTTGTGGCTTTAGATTTGGGAGTCCCTTTCAGACCAGGCAACAGAGACCCTATGCAGGCAGGCCACAGAGACCCTATGCAGGCAGGCCACAGAGACCCTATGCAGGGAGGCCACAGAGACCCTATGCAGGCAGGCCACAGAGACCCTATGCAGGCAGGCCCTGGCGGGTTCTCAAACAGTTGTTTGGGGATGAAGTTGTAACTGGGTTCCATTTTAGACAATATATTACAGGTGTTTATCCCACGGAATTAGCTGCATAGAAGGATCATTCAGACACTCTATGTCTGCTGTCAGGATGCTTTGCTATCAGAGCATTTCTGTGTCTGAAGCACATCAGCATAGCTAGCTGACATGACAATCTTCTGTTTCAGATCCTATACTATCATATCTGACTGAATTCAGCCTATACAGGCTTAGAGAGAGGCATACCACAGTAAGCCTTTCCAGTATTCTACCAATAAGCCTTTCCGGTATTCTTTCCAGTATTCTACAAAAAAGCATTTCCGGTATTCTTTCCAGTATTCTACCAATAAGCCTTTCCGGTATTCTTTCCAGTATTCTACCAATAAGCCTTTCCAGTATTCTACCAATAAGCCTTTCCGGTATTCTTTCCAGTATTCTACCAATAAGCCTTTCCGGTATTCTTTCCAGTATTCTACCAATAAGCCTTTCCGGTATTCTTTCCAGTATTCTACCAATAAGCCTTTCCGGTATTCTTTCCAGTATTCTACCAATAAGCCTTTCCGGTATTCTTTCCAGTATTCTACCAATAAGCCTTTCCTGTATTCTTTCCAGTATTCTACCAATAAGCCTTTCCGGTATTCTTTCCAGTATTCTACCAATAAGCCTTTCCGGTATTCTTTCCAGTATTCTACCAATAAGCCTTTCCTGTATTCTTTCCAGTATTCTACCAATAAGCCTTTCCTGTATTCTTTCCAGTATTCTACCAATAAGCCTTTCCGGTATTCTTTCCAGTATTCTACCAATAAGCCTTTCCTGTATTCTTTCCAGTATTCTACCAATAAGCCTTTCCGGTATTCTTTCCAGTATTCTACCAATAAGCCTTTCCAGTATTCTACCAATAAGCCTTTCCGGTATTCTTTCCAGTATTCTACCAATAAGCCTTTCCGGTATTCTTTCCAGTATTCTACCAATAAGCCTTTCCGGTATTCTTTCCAGTATTCTACCAATAAGCCTTTCCGGTATTCTTTCCAGTATTCTACCAATAAGCCTTTCCGGTATTCTTCCCAGTATTCTACCAATAAGCCTTTCCGGTATTCTTTCCAGTATTCTACCAATAAGCCTTTCCGGTATTCTTTCCAGTATTCTACCAATAAGCCTTTCCGGTATTCTTTCCAGTATTCTACCAATAAGCCTTTCCTGTATTCTTTCCAGTATTCTACCAATAAGCCTTTCCGGTATTCTTTCCAGTATTCTACCAATAAGCCTTTCCTGTATTCTTTCCAGTATTCTACCAATAAGCCTTTCCGGTATTCTTTCCAGTATTCTACCAATAAGCCTTTCCGGTATTCTACCAATAAGCCTTTCCGGTATTCTTTCCAGTATTCTACCAATAAGCCTTTCCGGTATTCTTTCCAGTATTCTACCAATAAGCCTTTCCGGTATTCTACCAATAAGCCTTTCCGGTATTCTTTCCAGTATTCTACCAATAAGCCTTTCCTGTATTCTTTCCAGTATTCTACCAATAAGCCTTTCCGGTATTCTTTCCAGTATTCTACCAATAAGCCTTTCCGGTATTCTTTCCAGTATTCTACCAATAAGCCTTTCCGGTATTCTTTCCAGTATTCTACCAATAAGCCTTTCCGGTATTCTTTCCAGTATTCTACCAATAAGCCTTTCCGGTATTCTTTCCAGTATTCTACCAATAAGCCTTTCCGGTATTCTTTCCAGTATTCTACCAATAAGCCTTTCCGGTATTCTTTCCAGTATTCTACCAATAAGCCTTTCCGGTATTCTTTCCAGTATTCTACCAATAAGCCTTTCCAGTATTCTACCAATAAGCCTTTCCAGTATTCTACCAATAAGCCTTTCCAGTATTCTACCAATAAGCCTTTCCAGTATTCTACCAATAAGCCTTTCCGGTATTCTTTCCAGTATTCTACCAATAAGCCTTTCCGGTATTCTTTCCAGTATTCTACCAATAAGCCTTTCCAGTATTCTACCAATAAGCCTTTCCAGTATTCTACCAATAAGCCTTTCCGGTATTCTTTCCAGTATTCTACCAATAAGCCTTTCCGGTATTCTTTCCAGTATTCTACCAATAAGCCTTTCCAGTATTCTACCAATAAGCCTTTCCAGTATTCTACCAATAAGCCTTTCCAGTATTCTACCAATAAGCCTTTCCAGTATTCTACCAATAAGCCTTTCCAGTATTCTACCAATAAGCCTTTCCAGTATTCTACCAATAAGCCTTTCCAGTATTCTACCAATAAGCCTTTCCAGTATTCTACCAATAAGCCTTTCCGGTATTCTTTCCAGTATTCTACCAATAAGCCTTTCCAGTATTCTACCAATAAGCCTTTCCAGTATTCTACCAATAAGCCTTTCCAGTATTCTACCAATAAGCCTTTCCAGTATTCTACCAATAAGCCTTTCCAGTATTCTACCAATAAGCCTTTCTGGTATTCTTTCCAGTATTTTCCCCCGCTGTACTATTTACAAGGTCAAGGTTAGAGGGTCAGTGTCACGGGCTTAGTTAAATTGGCATTCTCTCTTTGATAATACATTACTGACTTGGTGATGGCTTGATGTCTCGTGTCACTTTTATCAAGGACGGGTTGTAATATGGAGACGAGCAGGTGGATTTGAGGCCAGACACGGCACAATGGAAGCAGTAGATATGGAACAGAATGGCAAAGGGGATTTGCATAACCTGGTCTGAAGCTGATAGGATAGAGAAAGCCACTCTTGGTCCTGACAGTCTGAAGGATCATTTGAGTGATTTATTCAGGAAATTGTATTTGCGAAGCAAGGGAGATAATTTAATAAACCAGGGCCTGGGTTAGTCCTCAAGAACAGGGTTGGTGAAAAATGATACTGTTCCTTGACGAAGGGGATGTGAGATAACAAAGGCCAATATTTACTTAATGTGCAGATTGGTGCGTCTTCTATTTCCTGCTTATACTTACCATTATCTTATTCAGACTATTCTGAAATGGGCAAACATATTATATGCACACATTGCGTACATATTCATTAATAATATTTGTAGATGCTCAGTTTCATTTCCTTTGTGTAAATGTTGTATTATTATTGTTATTATTATCAAAAATCAACTACATATCAGTGAATCATCTGTAGCTTGAACAATGTCTGTGTAAAATCGTGAAATTTCAGGCAGCAAAAAAATTATTCCCTGTGAACGCAGATTTTTTTATAAAGGCCTATATGGTTTAGAATGTCACCCATCTGAAAAAACAACCCCTTAGCTCAGTCGTTTTCAAAACAATGTACAGAGACATATATTCTGCAACCACTGTAAAAATGACAACAACAGACGATTACTGGGCACAACCTTAATTGCTCTAAGGGTTCAGCTAAAATTATGCTGTATAGCAGAATGAAAAGGGCCAATCTATTATTGAATAAAAGTGGAGTAAGTTGGGCCTTGCTTATTATACATCACGTGTAAGACCTTTAGTGGTATCTCTGTCTAGCCATCACTATATACCCAGTAAGTAGAGGGAATACACTTCATAGAACATAGGGAAGTATAGCAACAGATCTGACTTATCCAAAGCGAACATACTGTATAGGGCTTTGTATATATGGAGAGTGCTTTTGGGCCCTGTTGACATTGCACGTGAGTGCATGTGAAGTGCCTTATTTGTGTCCAGTAGTTATTGTATGTCCAGCTCTAAGAGCACTAAGAGAATACATGTACAGTATAGGGCTCTACAGATATAATTTGGGGCCCAGTGAATGGTGCATAGAGAGAGAGCGAGGATGGGCCTGCTGCTCTCAGTCTCTCTCTGTTCTCTCTCTCGCTGTGCTGTACTGGGCCTGCTGCTCTCTCTCTGCTCTGCTCTCTCTCTCCCTCGCTGTGCTGTACTTGGCCTGCTGCTTGCCATCTCTCTCTCTCTCTCTCTCTCTCTCTCTCTCTCTCTCTCTCTCTCTCTCTCTCTCTCTCTCTCTCTCTCTCTCTCTCTCTGGCAGTGGTCTGTTAATGTTTAAAGGCAGGAGGCCCAGGGGACTCTAAATCCCTGGGACACAAAGAGCCTCTGTGTGCTGCCGAGGTCACATCTGCCCGATGACTCTGGAGCATAGGAGGCCCACCACCACCACTAACACCACCACCGTCCATCAGCAAGGCCCTGCGTGGCTGCAACTGCATGGCCCACTTTCAGGACGAACGCTACTGTGGCTTCCATAGTGACTTGATGGACGTGATAGTGGTGATAGAGTGTGAGATCTCCGCTTGCGTCGCCTGTCATATTAAACTCGCTGTCACGTACATACCCTATCGCTGAGATGTTCAGGAGAAATATGACATCATAAAATAAAGAGAATGGGAAATAGGGTCTAAAATAGGGTGAGAGTGCAGGGTGAGATTAGGAAGTGAAATGATATTAATGTGTATTTTAATCATGATGTTGCCTAGATACGAGAGACTATAAAGGATGGGTGGCGTTACAATGGCATGCTAACAGGGAATGGGCCACTGGAGATGATTATCATAAAGAAATGATTTAATTTCTTGACTTACTCGATTGGTCTTATCTGCTGCCGAAAGGTACTCTACCTATTTACCCATGAAATACTGCCACAGGGGTTTAGCTACCGCTAACATTTGCCTTGACGTGATTCTTTCCAAAAACAGATGTTTACACAGTGGCCACATTTGGGTGCCTCTCCTTAAAGGAAGGTCTTTGAAGGTGAATAGAGAGCTTTAGAGGAGCGTGAACCTTGTTATTTTGATTAAAACACATCAAAAGAGGAATGGGTCTCTGTCGCTACCTCATTTGTCAGGTCCTCACCGAGAGAGGGAATATTGTGCCAGCTTGATGTTATGCAGAAGTGATTAGCATTGCTATTGACTGAGTAAACACTGATTAAAAATATATGCCTCTAATGAGCATGGGAGCACCAATCAGATAGTGTGAAGGCCAGCTGCCGACGTGCTACAAATCACTAGGTCTGACTAGAGGCTATGATGTTGGACTGGATCTTTACCACAGCAAATTAAATGAGCCAGTTAAGTGTGTATGTACAGTGAAACTATTCAGACCCCTGGACTTTTTCCACATTTTGTTAGGTTACAGCCTTATTCTAAAATCGATTAAATAGTATTTTTTCCTTGCCAATCTACACACAATATCCCATAATGACAAAGTGAAAATTAATTACAGCCAAGCTACAAGCTTGGCACACCTCTATTTGTGGAGTTTCTCCAAATCCTCTCTGCAGATCCTCTCGAGCTCTGTCAGTTTGGATGGGGAATGTTGCTGCACAGCTATTTCCAGGTCTCTCCAGAGATGAATGATCAGGTTTAAGTCTGGGCTCTGGCTAGACCACTCAAGGACATTCAGAGACTTGTCCCGAAGCCACTCTTGCGTTGACTTGGCTGTGTGCTTAGAATGGTTGTCCTGTTGGAAGGTGAACCTTCGCCCCAGTCTGAGGTGCTTAGAGCTCTGGAGCAGGTTTTCATCAAGGATCTCTCTGTACTTTTCTCCATTAATCTTTGCCTCGATCCTGACTAGTCTCCCAGGCCCTGCCGCTGAAAAACATCCCCACAGCATGATGCTGCCACTATCATGCTTCATCGTAGTAATGGTGCCACATTTCCTCCAGACGTGACGCTTGGCATTCAGGCCAAAGAGTTCAATCTTGGTCTCACCAGACCAGAGAATCTTGTTTTTTCATGATCTGAGAGTCTTTAGGTGCCTTTTGGCAAACTCCAAGCCGGCTGTCATTTGCCTTTTACTGAGGAGTGGCTCTGTCTGGCCACTCTACCATAAAAGCCTAATTGGTGGAGTGCTGCAGAGATGGTTGTCCTTCTGGAAGGTTCTCCCATCTCCACAGAGGAACTATAGAGCTCTATCAGAGTGACCATCGGGTTCTTGATCACCTCCCTGACCAAGGCCCTTCTTCCGATTGCTCAGTTTGGCTGGGCGGACAGCTCTAGGAAGAGTCGTGGTGGTTCCAAACGTCTTCCATTTAAAAATTATGGAGGCCACTGTGTTCTTGGGGACCTTCAATGCTGGTGAAATGTTTTGGTACCCTTCCCCAGAAGGGGTACATGGAGCTCTATAGACAATTCCTTTGACCTCATGGCTTTGTTTTTGCTCTGACCTGCACTGTCAACTGTGGGACCTTATAAAGACAGGCGTGTGCCTTTTCAAAACATGTCCAATCAATTTAATTTATCACAGGTGGACTCCAATCAAGTTGTAGAAACATCTCAAGGATGATCAACAGAAACAGGATGCAACTGAGCTCAATTTTGAGTCTCATAGCAAAGGGTCTGAATACTTATGTAAATAAGGTATTTCTGTCAATTTTTATACATTCAATTTTTTTTTAACCGGTTTTCACTTTATGGGGTATTGTGTGTAGACTGATGAGGATTTATTTATATATGATCCATTTTAGAATAAGGCTGTACCGTAACAAAATGTGGAAAAGGTCACCGGGTCTGAATACTGTCCGAAGGCACACTGTGATTCCGTGTGACCCTAAAGGACCATATTGGCTGTCTTGGCACCTGGATATCATCAAGACAAACTTGAATTCTCAAAGATTATAGAGGGAGAGAGAGTGACCCGGATGCGGAGTGAGCCCGACAACCCATCAAATGGACCCAGTATAATCAGCCAAAGGGGACAGTGTTGTTAACGTTATACATCTAATGTTTCTAAAAGGCTTTCTGGGCTGTGACATGTTTGGAGCAGCACACTGGCTTTTTATGCAACCAGCTGTAAACATTCCATCATCGTTTCACCATGTGGGCATCCATCCAAAGACGGGGAGGGAGGTCACCCCCTCCACCCTTTCTACCCTCTTTGCTCTTGTTTACCACTGAGAATAAAACGTTCTGGAACACATTAAGAGCAGGGACTTAGAAAGAGAACGGTAGGGCCCCTTTCAGGCGATGACAATGACAGGGTCATGAGGTCAGGGAGTTTGATACCATCCCATTCAGAGCTTCATTGCTGGTAGAGAGGCTAGAAGGCCTACTGTGCATTCTCTGTGAAAGGAGGGGAGCCGTTTCACCAGGAAAGGTCATTTATGACGGGCTGCGGGATGAGGTTACAGAGGGAAGAAGGAACCTCCCCATACCAGAAGCATGCCTCTCAGCCTGCGTCCCAAATAACACCCCAGTCCCTATACAGTGCACTACTTTTGAACAGAGCCATATAGGAATAGGAAAAAGGGTGCCATTTGAGAGTTCAACCATTTGGGAGGTGGAAGCGTCATGACTCTGCACTCCTCTCAAAGAGGAGGGTAACATTAGGGGGACAGCACTTCCAAATGTGTTCATCAGGGTTCTGTTAGAGCAGGATATCAATCTTCATGAACCTGCCAGTTGAGTGTCGTATCAACGTTAGACTACAGCAATTGATAAGAATACCACTTAAGCCAGATAATAACTGGGGTAATAACCTGGACAAAGAGGAGCAACAACAGGGTTGCTATGGGTGTATTGTCTCTATGATGGGAGACTGTGTGTGGAGGGGACTGGGGGTGGAGTGTGTGTGTGTGTGTGTGTGTGTGTGTGTGTGTGTGTGTGTGTGTGTGTGTGTGTGTGTGTGTGTGTGTGTGTGTGTGTGTGTGCGTGTGTGTGTGTGTGTGTGTGTGTGTGTGTGTGTGTGTGTAAATGAGATAGAGGATGTGTGTGTGCATTGCAAATAAACTTCTACATTATAAGAATTGTTGCATCCAAATTACTTAATTGCAGTGGCTTTTGAAAGTAAAAAAAAAACAGAACTTGAGCGTGCATGCCCCCAAAGTCAATACTTTGTAGAGGCACCTTTTGCAGCAATTACAGCTGCAAGTCTCTTGGGGTATAAGCTTGGCACATCTAGCCAATGGGATTTTTGCCCATTCTTCAAGGCAAAACTGCTCCAGCTCCTTCAAGTTGGATGGGTTCCGCTGGTGCACAGCAATCTGTACACCAGCGGAAAAAGTCATACCACAGATTCTCAATTGGATTGAGGTCTGGACTTTGACTAGGCCATTCCAAGACATTTAAATGTTTCCCCTTAAACCACTTGAGTGTTTGTTTAGCAGTATGCTTAGGGTCATTGTCCTGCTGGAAGGTGAACCTCTGTCACAGTCTCAAATCTCTGGAAGACTAAAACAGGTTTCCCTCAAGAATTTCCATGTATTTAGTGCCATCCATCATTCCTTCAAGTCTGACCAGTTGCCCAGTCCCTGCCGATGAAAAACACCCCCATAGCATGATGCTGCCACTACCATGCTTCACTGTGGGGATGGTGTTCTCCGTGTGATGAGAGGTGTTGGGTTTTCCCCCCAACATAGCGTTTTTCTTGATGGCCATAAAGCTACATTTTTGACTCATCTGACCAGAGTACCTTCTTTCATATGTTTGGGGAGTCTCCCACGTGCCTTTTGGCAAACACCAAACACCAAAAGTGGTCCTATGGACAGATACTCCAATCTCCGCTATGGACCTTTGCAGCTCCTTCAGGGTTATCTTTGGTCTCTCTCTGATTATGCTCTCCTTGCCTGGTATGCCTGGTATGTGAGTTTTGGTGTGTGGCCCTCTCTTGGTAGGCTTGTTGTGGTGCCATATCCTTTCCATTCTTTAATAATGGATTTAATGGTGCTCAGTGGTGCTCGGTGGGATGTTCAAAGTTTCTGATCTTTTTTTATAACCCAACCCTGATCTGAACTTCTCCACAACTTTGTCCCTGACCTGTTTGGAGAGCTCCTTGGTCTTCATGGTGCCGGGTGCTTGGTGGTGCCCCTTGATTAGTGGTGTTGCAGACTCTGGGGCCTTTCAGAACAGGTGTATAACAGGTGTATAATAAAATGCAAATTAATTACTTAAAAATCATACAATGTGATTTTCTGGATTTTTGTTTTAGATTCCGTCTCTCACAGTTGAAGTGTATCTATGACAAAAAAATGACAGACCTCTACATGCTTTGTAAGTAGGAAAACCTGCAAAATCGTCAGTGTATCAAATACTTGTTCTCCCCACTGTATATACTGAGATCATGTGACAGATCATGTGACACTTAGATTGCACACAGGTGGACTTTATTTAACTCATTATGTGACTTCCGACGGTAATTTGACGGTAATTTGTTGCACCAGATCTTATTTAGGGGCTTCATAGCAACCTGAGTGAATACACATGCACGCACCATTTTTCCGTTTATTTTTTGTTGTTATTTTAAACAAGTCATTTTTTCATTTAACATGACCAATTTGGACTATTTTGTGTATGTCTATTACATGAAATAAAAATTAAATTACAGGTTGTAATGCAACAAAATAGGAAAAAGGCTAAGTGGGTGAATACTTTTGCAAGGCACTGTATGTGCTTTATTAACGGAAATCACATATACACGTGTTACCTGGAACCGCTTCAAGTACTTGATTCCCAGAGCGTGGTATGACACAACACACACTTACACACATACAGTCGTGGCCAAAAGTTTTGAGAATGACGCAGATATTAATTTCCACAAAGTTTTCTGCTTCAGTGTCTTTAGATATTTTTGTCAGATTTTACTATGGAATACTGAAGTATAATTACAAGTATTTCATAAGAGTCAAAGGCTTTTATTGAGAATTACATGAAGTTGATGCAAAGAGTCAATATTTGCAGTGTTGACACTTCTTTTTCAAGACCTCTGCAATCCGCCCTGGCATGCTGTCAATTAACTTCTGGGCCACATCCTGACTGATGGCAGCTCATTCTTGTATAATCAATGCTTGGAGTTTGTCAGAATTTGTGGGTTTTTGTTTGTCCACCTGCCTCTTGAGGATTGACCAAAGGTGTCAATGGGATAAAGGTCTGGGGAGTTTCCTGGCCATGGACCCAAAATATCGATGTTTTGTTCCCGAGCCACTTAGTTATCACTTTTGCCTTATAGCAAGGTGCTCCATCTTGCTGGAAAAGGCATTGTTCGTCACCAAACTGGATGGTTGGGCGAAGTTGCTCTCGGAGGATGTGTTGGTACCATTCTTTATTCTTGGCTGTGTTCTTAGGCAAAATTGTGAGTGAGCCCACTCCCTTGGCTAAGAAGCAACCCCACACATGAATGGTCTTAGGATGCTTTACTGTTGGCATGACACAGGACTGATGGTAGCGCTCACCTTGTCTTCTCCAGACAAGCTTTTTTACAGATGCCCCAAACAATCGGAAAGGGGATTCATCAGAGAAAATGACTTTACCCAAGTCCTCAGCAGTCCAATCCCTGTACCTTATGCAGAATATCAGTCTGTCCCTGATGTTTTTCATGGAGAAAATTGGCTTCTTTGCTGCCCTTCTTGACACCAGGCCATCCTCCAAAAGTCCTCGCCTCACTGTGCGTGCAGATGCACTCACACCTGCCTGCTGTCATTCCTGAGCAAGTTCTGTACTGGTGGTGCCCCGATACTCAGCTGAATCAACTTTAGGAGATGGTCCTGGCGCTTTTAGGAGGAGGTCCTGGACTTTCTTGGGCACCCTGAAGCTTTCACAGCAATTGAACCGCTCTCCGTGAAGTTCTTGATGATCCGATAAATGGTTGATTTAGGTGAAATCTTACTGGCAGCAATATCCTTGCCTGTGAAGCCCTTTTTGTGCAAAGCAATGATGATGGCACGTGTTTCCTTGCATGTAACCATGGTTGTCAGAGGAAGAACAATGATTCCAAGCACCACCATCCTGTTGAAGCTTCCAGTCTGTTATTCAAACTCAATCAGCATTACCGAGTGTTCTCCAGCGTTGTCCTTGTCAACACTCACCTGTGTTGACAAGAGAATCACTGACATGATGTCAGCTGGTCCTTTTGTGGCAGGGCTGAAATGCAGTGGAAATGTTTTGGGGGGATTCAGTTCCTTTGCATGGCAAAGAGGGACTTTGCAATTAATTGCAATTCATCTGATCACTCTTCATAACATTCTGGAGTACATGCAAATTGCCATCATACAAACTGAGGCAGCAAACTTTGTGAAAATTAATATTTGTGTCATTTTCAAAACCTTTGGCCACGACTGTACATTGGTATGAGTCTGTAGTCACCTACAATATGCCTACTAAGATAGACATAAAATGCTTACTGTGCTCCGTTGTCCCTGTCATGACTTCCAGAATGATGATGGAATTCTTGTGTATTGTGTTTCATAAGTTTTATCTCCACAGCCAGAAATGGACTAGGGGTGAGGCGTGGGGGGTGGGGCTTATCGGTTTTGGGTTTTCAGAGTAGTGTCAGGGGACAATGTACGACTGTATCAGATTGTGTCTGGGGGGGCCAGTGAGACGATGCAACGACGAGCGCTTGAGGTGTGTTTATTTATCATGCACACATTAGCGACATTACTGGTGCTTTTATTTAGCGAAGTTCAACTTGGAGTGAAATGAAAGATGCTAACCACAAACTCATTCAGTGGGTGGGTGGTGGAGGGAGTTAGGGAGGGAAGGGTGGTGTGGGGCTTTCCATATTTACTTACTTGATATAATGTTTGCATACACTACATTACTCATCTCATATGTATATGTATATACTGTACTCTATATCATCTATTGCACCTTTATGTAATACATGTATCACTAGCCACTTTAAACTATGCCACTTTGTTTACATACCCTACATAACTCATCTCATATCTATATACTGTACTCAATACCATCTACTGCATCTTGCCTATGCCGTTCTGTACCATCACTCATTCATATATCTTTATGTACATATTCTTTATCCCTTTACACTTGTGTGTATAAGGTACTAGTTGTGGAATTGTTAGGTTAGATTACTCGTTGGTTATTACTGCATTGTCGGAACTAGAAGCACAAGCATTTCGCTACACTCGCATTAACATCTGCTAACCATGTGTACGTGACAAATAAAATTGGATTTGATTTGATTTACTTGTGTAATAAGAGACATGTGGTCCATGTTTGATGTCGGCCTCAAACAATTTTGTTTGCACAAATAACTGGCGTATGGGCTTTGTTATGTTGATGTAATGCGGAGAAGGCACTATCTATCCTAGCATAATTATTCTATCCTTATCATACCTACAGCAATGTTGGAACTTGCTAGCATACTTGAAGTTCTTATTGAAATGTACATGTTATTGCAAGACTTTGCTTTCAAACAGCTGTCTGTCCACAAATCATTTACATTAGAAGCATATTTTCACTACTGTGAGTGGAACTTTTGAAGGGAATGAGAGAACATATTTTACAAAGCTCATTGTAAAGCAAAGAATGAGCCACACTCAACAAAATAGAAAGAGTCATAGATGTGGTTTATAGACCCGGGAATGTGATGAAGCTTGGCTTCCAATGAGCCTCTTGTTGCAGGTGGAATTTTGAATGACAGTTCTATTCACTTAGATGAGTGGCTCTGTAATGAGTGTGACCTGTGCTTTAGGGATGTATCTTGCGTTGCCTTCACACAGGTCAACATACAATAGTAATCCTAGCCTGAATTGCTGTACGTTCCAGATGGAAACTACCACCGCTGACTGGTATAACCTTGGTGGCCTGACACTGGATGTTCTGATGAATCCGTTTGGTATTAATATAGAAACAATACACTGAAATCTGATACATTTGAGGATAAAAAACATTAGACAGCACTGTAGTAATCTAGCATTTACTCCTTTACAATATATATCATCACATGGACATAACGATATCTATGGATTCTACACCTTAACCTGTGAATTGATTGTCTGGTGGTTTTTCTTTGATTCTGCTTGCAGAAAAGAAACATGCTGGACAGGTTAACAAACCTGAGATGGGTAATGGGACAGGGCATTAAACCACAGGTAGTGAGGAGAGCTAGGCTATAATCTGTCCGGTAACACATACACTACGTAGCTGGAGAAAGTAACTGCTTGAGATTCCGTATGTACTACTGTCTGAGGTGGATAAAGGGTTGACATTCAAATTTGATTGCAGGACCCAAGATTTAAAACCAGATCAATTATAGCCGTACGGGTTGCTCAATGTCCCACAGATTTGATGAGTTCTGTCTTTGTTTGACAAATGGCTGGGCGGCCATCTTGTATTCACTCTTTCTAGCTGTAGGCGAGAGCCATGTTGCATTGGAATTGCTAGAGCCATGTTGCATTTGAATTCCTCTTGTTTTTAAGAATCAGACCTCAACGTCATCAGTAGAAATAGCCTTTGGATAACAACATTTTATCCTAGGCGCTGCATTGCTTCGACTTCCTATAGCACATCCGGTAACGATTTACTTTGACTACATATCCATAACCCATTAATTACACATCTATAAGCATTTTATGAACTTGTTATAACAGGTCCCAACCAGCATAGTGTCATCATTATGGATGTTCTCAAAAAGTGTGCTTCTGCCATACCATGTTTGCACATTTAAAATAACAGAAATAGCTATTAAGAAGCCAGATGAATGCTGGGCTGTCAACAGGAAGTGATGCCACACTGACCATTCACCTTTGATCTGCAGTCAAAACAGTCCTCTCTATTTCTGTTATTTTAGAGGCAAAGTGAGAGGTTTCACTCTTGATCTGTTTTTTTCTGCTGAGGTGCCTTATACCTGCGCCCAGAGGGGAGTAGTTCAAAGTCCAGGTACAGGGGGTGGCTTGGGTCTAAAATGATTTTGTGAGCCTTATGGAGGGCCATGACCTTAAAGATCTCATCCAGGCCTGTCTGTTTGACTCCAAGTACCTTGCTTGCTGTGGTAATAATCCTTCTCAGCATATTTCTCTGGCTGACAGTGGCATTGCCAAACCAACCAACAATACAAAAAGTTAAAATACTCTCAATAAAATATTTGTAAAACAGAGTCAATATAGTACAGTCCACATTAAAATATCCCAACTTTTTAGAAAGTACAGTCTCTGTTGGCTCTTTTTGTAGATCAGGTCTGTACATTTACTCCACTGAAGCTTATTGTTCAAAAGGACACCCAGATATTTATATTCCTCTACAATTTCTATATTCTGACCTCTGATAGATGTTGCAGAGGTAGGTGTTGTACGCTTCCTGAAGTCTATGCACATCTCTTTGATCTTGTTGGTATTGAGGACCAAGTGTGATTCCTTACACCACTCTACAAAGTCATCTACAAAGACATTTCTCCAAAAAGTGCGATCTTTGTCCCCATGTGCAGTTGCAAACCGTAGTCTGGCTTTTTTATGGCAGTTTTGGAGCAGTGGCTTCTTCCTTGCTGAGCGGCCTTCAGGTTATGTTGATATAGGACTTGTTTTAGTGTGGATGTAAATACTTTTGTACCTGTTTCCTCCAGCCTCTTCACAAGTTCCTTTGCTGTTGTTCTGGGATTGATTTGCACTTTTCGCACCAAAGTACATTCATCTCTAGGAGGCAGAACGCAACTCCTTCCCGAGCGGTTCTCCCATGATGTTAAGCAAAGAGGCACTGAGTTTGAAGGTAGGCCTTGAAATACATCCACAGGTAGATCTCCAATTGACTCAAATGATGTCAATTTTATAAGGTTCCTTTTGTGCATCACTGCAATGTAAATGATGAAATAGCTAACATTATTTCATGAGTTTTATGATGATTTTGTAACGTTATAGCTATTTACAGAGTTGGAAACGTGTTGACATCATGTCAGGGGCTTACCTAGCGGCTAGGTAGCTGCTTTAATGAATAAGGGAGAAACGCTAGCTAGCTTTACCACCCTGTGTTAGTATATTTTACTCACTAAAATACTTATTGCTATGAGTCTGAAATGGGGAATTGAATTTGAAATACTTTGAATATGAATCGTTGTTAAATATTTTAAAACTGAAAAACTGTCGATAGTAGGATTCCTCATCGATGTCTTCAGCAATTGTTTCTTTTTTTTCTTTTTTAAAATATTTTCTTTTTTCTTTTTCCAATTAAGAACATTCAAAACAAAAGTGAAAAGATATTAGACAATGATAGGACAAAGTGACAGTAACAGACAAGCGTAACAAAAAATATATATAATTATTATATAAACAAACATACAATAAGAAAAAATAATAATAACGAGACATTGGATCACCTGCCGTAGGCTACATATTATACATTACGTGTGAAACATTATGTGAGGATTATATATAGATTCAATCAATGAGATGTGGGGGGAGATTCTCCATATAGTCAATAAAAGGTTGCAAAATTCTGTAAAATGTCTTTAACTTATTCCTCAAGCAGTAAGTGATTTTCTCCAAAGGGATACAACTATTAACTTCCGATAGCCACATTGCAACTGGCAGGGAGGAATCCAATTTCCATTTCAAGGCAATACATTTCTTGGCAATCGCTAGCAATATTTCTGTTAGCTTTATAGTATGGCTTTGCCTAAGATTGGTGTTAGTAAAGTTACCCAGTAAACAGACATCCGGGTCTAAAGGGAATGCAACACCGTGAATTGAGTATATGGTATGGCATACCCCCTGCCAGAAACCGCGTAGTTTCAGTTTCAGCAATTGTTTCTGTGCTAGCTAGCTAGCTAGCAACTTTCTGGAAAATGTCAACAAAAAAAATCATAGCTACATCTTTTAACATTCTGTGTTGTATCCTTATTCTTGTTGATAAGTGAGGTGTGTTTATAATTGCTTTATAAATACAAATTACTACATATAATTCATACATTGACCTTTCATGTTTGTGTTAAAGATAAGTGTGTCAAACTGCAAAGTTAATTACCAGGAAGTGCTTAGCTATAAATGCTTCATGAATGGGAAAATATATTTGACTTTACTTTGACTGCATAGAATTCATAGATAGACCCTTCATGTGTGTGTTACAGACCGTTATGACCAAATTAATTGTGATGTGGAGGAGGGTTGTTAATGAGATTGAGTTACGAAAGAGTTATGATATGACCCTCAGCTACAAGATCTGATCTATAAACTTTACCTGGATTCAACCCTGTTTGGATCTTCATGCACCATTTACCTCAGTGAGAAGACGAAGAAGAAGAAGAAGAGAGGTAAGTCACAGGCATATACTAGCCAGTGGGGGAAATGGGGCTAGTGCCAGCTATATATCAGCATCATTTCCTAAATGTGGTTGGGTCTTTGGGCATATTCACTAACACTGGTATGACAGAAGCACACTTTTGAGAACAACAATAATGATGACACTACGCTGTCATTGTAATAACGCATCTATTAAGATACCTAAATATGAGTTCTTGCATAGCATGAAATAAGTGCACTATAGATATGCTATGGATATATTTCATTAACCTTTAATAATGGCGTTGGAACCTGTTATAACATGTTAATGTTATCCTTATAAATGTGTTATAAATGCGAAATGGATGTGGTCAGTCATATTAAATCGTTACCGGACATACTATAAGCTGAGGCTGAGCGCAGGCCTGTCTGTAGGGTAGCTCTTATCTGAGCCATCAGCTCAGAGTGTAATTCAAGAAGCAACAGTGTTGGAGGGCCTCCTTTCTTTATGCATCAGCCATTATTGGGGCGGTGGGATAGTAGCTTTTAGTGCAAAGAGGGCAGGCAAGCCAGGCATTGATGGGTTCACCCAAGTGTTTTACAAAATAATGTGCACCAGTTGGCGAGCCAGCTGAACAGGATAGAGGCCCTAGCTGATTCACACGTTGTTCCCCCTCTCTCCTGACGTCCACCCTGTGATAGGAGGCCCGTTGTGATGGGCATAGAGTACCATGATGTTATCCCCTCTTGTAATTACCACCATTAAAGCTAATCCTGGTCCAATTCGGGCCCCTTTTGTTTAGGCCTTTATCTCCTCAACTCTTGAGAGTTTCTCCTTTCAGAGCGCCACACAAAGATACATGTTTTAGAATCGGTAATTATCTACTATATCCTCTCTGCTGGGAAAAGGGTGGAAAGCCTACTCGAGACGGACAGTTTCTCTCTCTCTAGTCTCTCTTTCTGCCTGTTTGGCTCTCTCTCTCTCTCTCTCAATACCAAAATGCTAATTGTGAAATTCTGCAGAGGATGTTATTGAGAAATTAACGAGATTGAGATTATGCTTCCAATACTCTACTCAGCAAATTGGGTGTAGTCTATTATTAACCAATATTTATGATGATTTAGTAAATATAGCACACCAATTCTCATTCAATCCCATGTCCT
This sequence comes from Oncorhynchus kisutch, assembly GCF_002021735.2. Classification (NCBI taxonomy): domain Eukaryota; kingdom Metazoa; phylum Chordata; class Actinopteri; order Salmoniformes; family Salmonidae; genus Oncorhynchus; species Oncorhynchus kisutch. Next base: position 44,594,280 of record NC_034180.2, on the reverse strand, counting down.
ATGAACAATCTCAAAGCAGATCTGTTTCTTATCAAAGTAATGAAGACCACTGTTACATATAGAGAAAGTACTGGGTGCCGAACATGTTCAAATGTGTTATCACCCCAAATTAATTCACCGTCATTGTTGTCATCATTTTCAATTTGTTAGTTTAAATGTTGATATTTGCTAATCCATTCTGACCAATAGACCTCTGCTGTCATCACAGGAATATCCTTCAGCTGGATAAGTTATGGTCGTTAGGTACAATGGTACCACAATGATGCTATGCTATATGTTGATGCATGGTACTGTATGTGCCACTAATAAATGGAATATTTGTTACACGAGTCTTGGACATTATCCTAATGCTGGCCACACGCTCCTACACTGGGAAGTCTATCACTGAGGTCTATCACTGAGGTCTATCACTGAGGTCTATCTCTGAGGTCTATCTCTGAGGTCTATCTCTGAGATCTATGACTGAGATCTATCTCTGAGGTCTATCTCTGAGGTCTATCTCTGAGGTCTATCTCTGAGATCTATCACTGAGATCTATCACTGAGGTGTATCTCTCACTCTCCTTCCAGAATCATATCAGACATCTCCAATCCAAAATCAAATCTAGAATCGGCTTTCTATTTCGCAAAACAAAGCCACCTTCACTCAAGCCGTCAAACTTACCCCAGTAAAACTGACTATCCTACCGATCCTCGACTTTGGCGATGTCATCTACAAAATAGCTTCCAATACTCTACTCAGCAATTTGGATGTAGTCTATCACAGTGCCAACCACAGGTGGCTGCTGAGGGGAGGACGGCTTATAATAATGGCTGGAACGGAGCAAATGTAATGGCATCAAACACCTGGAAACCATGGAAACCATGTGTTTGATGTATTTGATATCATTCCGCGCCAGTCATTAACACAAGCCTGTTCTCCCCAATGAAGGTGCCACCAACCTCCTGTGCATCGGATTTGAATCAGAATAAGACTGAACAACAGCCTTGGCAGCATTGATGGACAGGATGTCCTCGTTATATCTTCCTCTTCTCCACGGCAACATATCTACCGCATGTCATTGCTCTATTTTGCTCCCCATGTAGAGTCTTCTTTACCCACCATCCTACCAGATGGCTCCATTCTTCCTGGTCCCGGGCCTGCTGTGCTGGGACTGCCTCTGATTGGCTGGCCCAGCTGCTCCCCCACGGCCGCACAGATGAGTGACAGGTGACTTCCCCAAACAGAGGCCCTGGCGCTCCCATTCTGTCAGTTGAGTGACAGCCCCCCGTGGTGTAAGGCTCCCTATTGATGATTCTGGGCATGACATCATTAGTGTCTCTCCAAAACAGCTGTTCCTGATTTCCGGTGTCCAATAATTAACATTTCCCACTAACCAGTGTAAATATGATTTGGTATTGCACCATACATCAACACATGTTCTTGTGTTTTCTGTGTGTGTGTGTGTCAAGCAGTTAATTAAAGATGGAGTTTAACTCAAAGCATTACGACAGTTTAACTTCTTTGTGACAGGGGGCAGTATTTTCACGTCCGCATGAAATGCATGCCCAAATTCAACTGCCTGCTACTCATCCCCAGAAGATGAGATATGCATAGTATTAGTAGATTAGGATAGAAAACACTCTGAAGTTTCTAAAACTGTTTGAATCATGTCTGTGAGTATAACAGAACTTATTTAGCTGGCGAAACCCCGAGGACAAACCCTTTTTGAGGTCACTCTCTTTTCAATGGGTTTTCATTGGGAATCCAGATTTCTAAGGGACCTTCTTGCAGTTCCTATCGCTTCCAATGGATGTCAACAGTCTTTAGAAATTGGTTGAGGTTATTACTTTGTGTAATGAAGAAGTACGGCCATCTTGAACGAAGGTCGCTTGAAGTGTACTGTTAGATAGAGGCGCGTGACCAGAAAGCATGCTTCAGTTTGTTGTCTTCCTGTGTTGAACACAGATCATCCTGTCTTCAATTTTTTTGATCATTTACGTAAAAAAAATACCTAAAGTTGTATTGCAAAAGTAGTTTGAAATGTTTTGGCAAAGTTTACAGGTAACTTTTGAGATATTTTGTAGTCAAGTTGAGCAAGTTGGAACTGGTGTTTTTCTGTATCAAACGCGCCAAATATATTTACATTTTGGATATATATCGATGGAATTAATCAAACAAAAGGACCATTTGTGATGTTTATGGGACATATTGGAGTGCCAACAAAAGAAGGATAGAGGCCCTAGCTCTATCACACACACACACACACACACCTTTTTTTCGCACTATTGTTTAGAGCCTGTAAGTAAGCATTTCACTGTAAGGTCTACACCTGTTGTATTTGGCGCACGTGACAAATAATCTTTGATTTGAGGAGGGACACTGTTGCCCCATCTGACGATACCCCCGGACAGGGTCAAACAGGCAGGATATAACCCCACCCACTTTGTTAAAGCACAGCCCCTACACCAGTAGAGGGATATCTTCAACCACCAACTTACCATCCTGAGACCAGGCCCGAGTATAGTCCACAAAGATCTCCGCCACGGCATATCCCAAGGGGTGGCGCCAACCCGGACAGGAAGACCACGTCAGTGACTCAACCCACTCAAGTGACGCACCCCTCCTAGGGATGGCATGGAAGAGCACCAGTAAGCCAGTGACTCAGCCCCTGTAATAGGTTTAGAGGCAGAGAATTCCAGTGGAGAGAGGGGAACCGGCCAGGCAGAGACAGCAAGGGCGGTTCGTTGCTCCAGTGCCTTTCCGTTCACCTTCCCACTCCTGGGCCAGACTACACTCAATCATAGTACCTACTGAAGAGATGAGTATTCAATTAAGACTTAAAGGTTGAGACCGAGTCTGCGTCTCTCACATGGGTAGGCAGACCATTCCATAAAAATAGAGCTCTATAGGAGAAAGCCCTGCCTCCAGCAGTTTGCTTAGAAATTCTAGGGACAGTAAGGAGGCCTGCATCTTGTGACCGTAGCGTACGTGTAGGTATGCACGGCAGGACCAAATCGTAACGATAGGTATGAGCAAGCCCATGTAATGCTTTGTAGGTTAGCAGTAAAACCTTGAAATCAGCCCTTGCCTTAACAGGAAGCCAGTGTAGAGAGGCTAGCACTGGAGTAATATGATAAATAATAGTTGGTTCTAGTCAAGATTCTAGCAGCCATGTTTAGCACTAACTGATGTTTATTTAGTGCTTTATCCGGGTAGCAAGAAAGTAGAGCATTGCAGTAGTCTAACCTAGAAGTGACAAAAGCATGGGTTAATTTTTCTGCATAGTTTTTTTGTTTCTAGATATACCTAGACACAGGCAGAGACAGGCAGAAAGGTGTGGGTATGGTGTTTAGCTAGCTTTTGATCTTTTTTGGGGGTCAAGCGCTGGTTTTATGTATGTGATCACACCTCTCTGCTATTCAGGCAGGCTGCATATCAGCCTGAGACAATATATTCCATGTTAGAGTCTTCTCTCAAGCTCCCCGGGTGTTTTTTTGTGAGGCACTTAACATATTTCAGTGTGTCAAATTATTCTAAGAAAGAGATCATCCTTTATTTTTATGTCAACTCATTGTTAGGGACCGGTGACCAAGAGGCGATTGAATTATTGAAGTGTGTTTTTTTTCAGCTAAATCTGATTAAGGAATGTGTTTCTTATTAAGGTGAGATTAACCATCTGGTAGCGGAACGTGGGGAGAGAGCTGAAACCGCTGCCCACTCGCACGGACAAAACATATGTGAGGAGCTCTCTACAGGGTAAGGCTTGAAATGTAGAGTGGAGTAGGAGAGGAAAAGTGAGAGAGAAAGTGAGGAAGAGAGAGGAGTGTGAATGTGCGTCTGTTCCTATATGACTAATACCTCGTCAGTGGAAGTGTGGAGTCGAGGGGAATAGGGGATGTTACATCCTGTACTTGTGTGGTGGAAACATGACCATCGGTATTCCTAGATATACTCGATCCCGAGCAAAATCCAGGACATCTTTTCCTCTGGGGATAATGTGGGAAAGTGTGAATATTTTGGAAAAGCCTGTGTTGAAAGCTATGAGCTGTACACTTTTGTGAAAGGTGGGCTCAACTAGGACAAATTAAACACATCATCAGTTCTGGCTGTTCCTGCTCTTCTGGCTAATTTGAGCTGACATTGTTGTACTTTTGTGGCTTCCTCTTTGGCTCCCATTCTATTGGTCTTTTCCGTCATGTTTTAGTCATTAACTAGGCACATTTCCTAGTCGTTCAGCGCCTCTAATATCATATTTAGTCAAGACTGCCTTTATATGTTTTTAAAAAATCAACACACACTCCAATGAAATAGTACACTTCGAAATCTCACTTTTATAGCTTTTTGGAAAATCTCCAGATGTAGGCTACTCCTAAAACAGCAACATTAAAACACTGGTTCAGATTTGGCTTCCAGTGCAGCATTGTAAAGTGAGGGCAACACAGTACATGGTCAAAGAAAGTGCAGCTGGCTTATTCAAGCTAGACAAACACACACACACTCCAGTGAGTGCCTGTCTGCGAAGAGTTAAAAACAAGCCACCTCTCTGACATTGACAAAAGGCTGCTGCTTCTTTTCAGATGCACCGCGGGAAAGGACAATGCCCGCCATGCTAGAGTCATTGAAAAGTCTAACTGGGAGACAGGAAGCTTCCAACACCATGGTGCACCTGGACAACCTTAGCAACCTGGACAATGGTCCCCACTTCAAGGCCAGAACTAGGGGGTACTATTCTAACAATGCAATAAATGGAGTGGTTAACCTTTTACTGCAGTGGGCTAAATCAGGGTCACACAGATTGATTCTTGGTAGTCTTAAACAAATCTACTTTGAAGCAAAAGTATACACCTCATACACATGGTTATTGGCTTAAAAAAATAAGACAACTGTACCATGTCAGATATAGAGATGAAATGTAGTCCATTTTGAGTTTACATCCCAATATTACACTTTATATACATCACAGAAGACTGAAATATAACAAAATCGCTTGACATAAAAGCATTGAATTTTCAGCGGGTTTTTGAACATAACATTCCACCCATGAGTCCACTAGGTCATCTGACTGTAGGAAAGGACTACACAATGTCAAATAATGTCACCTGGCACTCAACTGGACCCTACCACTACCATTGATTTTTGTCTCTAGACATGGTATCTGGAAAACAGTAGGTGTTTTTTTCTTTGCCTGCTTAGAAAAATTCCCTCTGTGGTGCTTCAAGCTTACAGTTTTGAAAGGTTGATTTTATCATTGGTAAAACAGTCTGTGAGTGAATGTTGTCTGCAATTTGGAGGCGAAACAACTGCAATTTCACCAAACACACTTCACTCATACTACAGATGCCATTAAAAACCTCAAAGAATGCTTTGCATTCAGGAGTGTTTATACTTTCGTTGATAGGCCATTTACTGTATCCATGGAAAATTCAAGACTGGAATATACATTTTGCTGCATGTCATTAGTTTGAAAAGTTGTGATAAAACCGGACCAAATATGGGTTCTAAATCAATCAATCGATCACTAGCTCTTTTTGTATCAGCAGATGACACAAAGTGCTTATACAGCTTAAAACCCCAAACAGCAAGTGATGGTGGCAAGGAAGCAGGTTGGCAAGGAACAACTACCTGCAGGAACCTAGGAAGAAAAACCTGCAGGAACCTCAGAAGAAACCTAGAGAGGAACCAGGCTCTGAGGGGTGGCCAGTCCTATTCTGGCTGTCCCGGGTGGAGATTATAAGAGTACATGGCCATTAAGGCCAGATTGTTCTTCTAGATCATGCAAACATTCATAGATGACCAGAAGGGTCAAATAATAATCACAGTGCTTGTAGAGGGGGCAACAGGTCAGTACCTCAGAAGTAAATGTCAGTTGGATTTTCATAGCCAAGCATTCAGAGGCAGAGACAGCAGGTGCGGTACAGAGAGAGAGAGAGGGAGAGTGAGAGATAAGGAGAGGAAGAGGGAGAGATGAAAACAGCAGGTCCAGGACAAGGTAGCACGTCCGGTGAACAGGTCAGGTTTCCATAGCCGCAGGCAGAACAGTTGAAACTGGAGCAGCAGCATGACCAGGTGGACTGGGGACAGCCAGGAGTCGCCAGGCCAGGTAGTCCTGAGGCACATTGACTATTGCAACACAGATACTGGAGACTGAGACAGTGGGTCGGAAGACACTGTGGCCCTGTCCGACGATACCCCCCTATAGTGCTAACCAGGCAAGATATAACCCCACCCACTTTGCCACAGCCCCCTCACCACTAGAAAGATATCAACAGACCACCAACTTACTACCCTGAGACAAGGCTGAGTATAGCCCACTAAGATCTCCTCCACCTCTCTAGCACGAGGGGGCGCAAGACTGGACGGGAAGATCTCATCAGTCACTCAACCCACTCAAGTCGAGTATAGCGCAAAAAAAGCCTGGCAAGACTTGATGCACCCCTCCTAGGGACGGCATGGAAGAGCACTAAGCCAGAGACTCAGCCTCCTGTAGTAGGATCAGAGGCAAAGAAAACCAACCACATATTTAAACTTAAGATGCAGAAGCTGTTGCTAAAAAATGACTATCCTTACTCCATATCAATCAATCAATCAATCAATAAAATTGATTTATAAAGCCCTTCTTGCATCAGCTGATGTCACAAAGTGCTGTACAGAAACCCAGCCTAAAACCCCAAACAGCAAGCAATGCAGGTGTAGAAGCACAGTGGCAAGGAAAAACTCCCTAGAAAGGCCCAAATCTAGGAAGAAACCTAGAGAGGAACCAGGTTATGAGGGGTGGCCAGTCCTCCTCTGGCTGTGCCGGGTGGAGATTATAACAGAACATGGCAAAGATGTTTATAGATGACCAGCAGGGTCAAATAATAGTAATCTCAGTGGGTGATTATCGAGGGTGCAACAGGTCAGCACCTCAGGAGTAAATGTCAGATGGCTTTTCATCGTCGATCATTCAGAGTATCTCTACAGCTCCTGCTGTTTTAAACTCTCTAGAGACAGCAGGAGCTGTAGAGATACTCTGAATGATCGACGATGAAAAGCCATGGGACAGGTAGCACGTCCGGTGAACAGGCCAGCGTTCCATAGATGCAGGCAGAACAGTTGAAACTGGAGCACCAGCATGGCCAGGTGGACTGGGGACAGCAAGGAGTCATCAGGCCAGGTAGTCCTGAAGCATGGTCCTATGGCTCAGGTCCTCCGAGAGAGAGAAAGAAAGAGAGAAAGAAAGAGAGAAAAAGAGAGAAAGAGAGAGAGAATTAGAGAGAGCATACTAAAATTCAAACAGGATGCCGGATAAGACAGGAGAAATACTCCAGATATAACAGACTGACCCTAGCCCCCCAACACAAACTACTGCAGCATAAATACTGGAGGCTGAGACAGGAGGGGTCGGGAGACACTGTGGCCCCATCCGGCAATACCCCCGGACAGGGCCAAACAGGCAGGATATTACCCCACCCATGATAGGTATGAGCAAACCCATGTAATGCTTTGTAGGTTAGCTGGAAAACCTTAAAATCAGCCCTTGCCTTAACAGGAAGCCAGTGTAGAGAGGCTAGCAATATGATCACATTTTCTGGATCTAGTCAAGATTCTAGCAGCTGTGTTTAGCACTACCTGAAGTTTATTTAGTGCTTTATCCGGGTAGTCGGAAAGTAGAGCATTGCAGTAGTCTAACCTAGAAGTGACAAAAGCATAGATTCATTTTTCTGCATCATTTTTGGACAGAAAGTTTCTGATTTTTGCAATGTTAAGTAGATGGAAAAAAGCTGTCCTTGAAACAGTCTTGATATGTTCGTCAAAAGAGAGATCAGGGTCCAGAGTAACGCTGAGGTCCTTCACAGTTTTATTTGAGATGACTGTACAACCATCAAGATTAATTGTCAGATTCAACAGAAAATCTCTATGTTTCTTGGGACCTAGAACAAGCATCTCTGTTTTGTTCGAGTTTAAAAGTAGAACATTTGCAGCCATCCACTTCCTTATGTCTGAAACACAGGCTTCCAGAGAGGGCAATTTTGGGGCTTCACCATGTTTCATCAAAATGTACAGCTGTGTGTCATCTGCATAGCAGTGAAAGTTAACATTATGTTTCTGAATGACATCACCAAGAGGTAAAATATATAGTGAAAACAATAGTGGTCCTAAAACGGAACCTTGAGGAACACCGAAATTTACAGTTGATTTGTCAGAGGACAAACCATCCACAGAGACAAACTAATATCTTTCCAACAGATAAGATCTAAACCAGGCCAGAACTTGTCAGTGCAGACCAATTTGGGTTTCCAATCTATCCAAAATAATGTGGAATGATGGTATCAAAAGCAGCGCTAAGGTCTAGGAGCACGAGGACAGATGCAGAGCCTCGGTCTGATGACATTAAAAGGTCATTTAACACCTTCACAAGTGCAGTCTCAGTGCTATGATGGGGTCTAAAACCAGACTGAATCGTTTCGTATACATTGTTTGTCTTCAGGGAGGCAGTGAGTTGCTGCACAACAGCTTTTTCAAACATTTATGAGAGGAATGGGAGATTCGATATAGGCCGATAGTTTTGTATATTTTCTGGGTCAAGGTTTGGCTTTTTCAAGAGAGGCTTTATTACTGCCACTTTTAGTGAGTTTGGTACACATCCGGTGGATAGAGAGCCGTTTATTTTGTTCAACATAGGAGGGCCAAGCGCAGGAAGCAGCTCTAAGTAATATATTATAATATATATGGTTAGCATGTCCTCCGTGTACATGCTAACCACTTCCGTTCTGATTCCTGGACTTTCTTGTTAGCATCCAGCGGTTTGTTCTCAACATGTATCAGATAGCCTAAGCTAGCGTCCTCTGTGCCTCTACATTTGGTTCCGATTTGAACCATCTCAAAGCCAATAAAAGGGCCTAGTCAATTAAAACAGACCAGGAACTTCATGAGCAGGAAATGAGCCAATTACAGCCCGCAGAGCTGCAAGGGTTAAAACTCCTGAAATATGTAAAGAGACAGACAGACAGACAGACAGACAGACAGACAGACAGACAGTCCAGGCAGGCAGGGGGCAGTTTAGGGTTTCAATCTTGGGGTTAATCTTCAAAAAGTAAGCTGGCAATGTGCAGGTCACTGATAAAGGCTCTAGTCTGTCATCCCACAGGCTCACCTCCAGTGACTCGGCCTGTCACAACGTCATCTGGAATCTGGGAAACAGCCAAGGGCACGGTGAGGGGGGAGAGGCGTGTGTGTGTGTGTGTGGAGGGAGGGGGGGGGGGGTAGTGTTGTGTGTGTATGTGCGTATGTTTTGCGTGAATGCTTGTGTGCGTCTGCATCTACGTGTGTTGTGTGTGTATGTGAACATGTGTGTGTGTGTGTGTGAACATGTGTGTGTGAACGTGTGTGTGTGTGTGTGAACATGTGTGTGTGTGTGTGTGTGTGAACGTGTGTGTGTGTGTGTATGAACATGTGTGTGTGTGAACATGTGTGAACATGTGTGTACTACTTAGCCCTGGACCCTCCCTACCCTGCAGCACTGCACCAGGTCTGGGTCATAAAATCAAACGCTGATTGTGTGATCATGGGTAATTGTGCTTGGAAAGACCGTAAAGGATAGAAACAGGTTGGATTAGTGTTTTGTGGCTTGGTTTTATGTGAAGGTGTGGTTTTATGTCTGGGATGAGTCTGCTGAAAGGTGAGAAGGGGGGAATCAGCGCTGACTTTGTTGTTGAAGTCAATCTCCCTGGAGCAAACTGAGTTGCTGAAAGGCACTTTAGTCGTTGATTGACAATGCAAAGGCAGCTCAAGGACATAATTGAGGATCGGAGAGTCACACATTTAGACAGATGAATGTTGAACATCATATTTCGCAGAATTTACATTTGGAATAGAAAAATACGTGATGGATGTAGGCCTATAATATATTACTTAGTCCATTGGCATGACAAGACATTTGAAAATAATATTTAGAATTTTCTTATGAATATGGGTGCACGCGCAATTTCCTTGCAAACAAATACTCCAACATTCAAGTCGATATACCCCCACTGACTGTATTTACATTTACCTTAATCTTTTTCACATACAATGACCCATGACACAGCTGGTGATGACCCATGACACAGCTGGTGATGACAGATGACACATCTGTTGATGATCCCATGACACAGCTGGTGATGACCCATGAAACATCTGTTGATGATCCATGACACAGCTGTTGATGATCCATGACACAGCTGGTGATGATCCATGACACAGCTGGTGATGACCCATGACACACCTGTTGATGATCCATAACACAGCTTGTGATGACCCATGACACATCTGTTGATGATCCATGACACAGCTGGTGATGATCCATGACACAGCTGGTGATGACCCATGACACAGCTGTTGATGATTCATGATACAGCTGGTGATGACCCATGACACATCTGTTGATGATACATGACACAGCTCGTGATGATCCATGACACATCTGTTGATGATCCATGACACAGCTGGTGATGATCCATGACACATCTGTTGATGATCCATGACACAGCTGTTGATGACCCATGACACATCTGTTGATGATCCATGACACAGCTGGTGATGATCCATGACACAGCTGTTGATGACCCATGACACAGCTGGTGATGATCCATGACACAGCTGGTGATGATCCATGACACAGCTGTTGATGAGCCATGACACATCTGTTGATGATCCATGACACAGCTGGTGATGATCCATGACACATCTGTTGATGATCCATGACACATCTGTTGATGATCCATGACACATCTGTTGATGATCCATGACACATCTGTTGATGATCCATGACACAGCTGGTGATGATCCATGACACAGCTGTTGATGATCAATGACACATCTGTTGATGATCCATGACACATCTGTTGATGATCCATGACACAGCTGTTGATGATCCATGACACAGCTGTTGATGACCCATGACACATCTGTTGATGATCCATGACACAGCTGGTGATGATCCATGACACAGCTCTTGATGACCCATGACACAGCTGGTGATGATCCATGACACATCTGTTGATGATCCATGACACAGCTGGTGATGACAGATGACACATCTGGTGATGATTCATGACAGCTGGTGATGAAAACTGTCAGTACACATCCAGTACCTGTCGACAAATACGTTTACTGGAGTGCCAGGTTGTCTAACTGGCACCTAGACGACCAGATGGTAATTGATTTCATTATATTGTAACAAATGTTACTTTCCATTTACCTTTAAATAGTCAATAACAGTGGTACTGAGAGTACAATACATGCTCGGTATGGAATCTGATGATACTGGATTGCGAGACCCAGCATGATCATTTACTATGTATTATAGAATTTGCGTTTATAAAGTCCTTGTACATTACTTCATATAGCTATGTGCGCTCACACACAATATTGATATTGCCTTGCGCAATGATCTCTAACAACTAGGTTAATTGCATCGTTAATGGCAATGTATGACAATGATGATGAAGTAAGGATTAAAATCTCAGAACTGCTGTCTTTTCACTCTATACCCAGAGTTTCACTTGAATGCGCCATCTATGCGTTCCCACCATGTTGAGTGTATGCCAGAGGAGAGGAGGACAACGACTGGGAGTTGGTTTGATTTATATGTCCCTGAAGTGATGCACAATGCCACACAAACAGTTGATTGACCTAGAACTTCACATTGTAAACCACTTTTGACATATAAAGGCAATTTCATGGAGTTCCAGACACCTAATGGTCCTTTCCAAGAGAGAAATGACACAGACATTTACATTTAGCAGGCACTCTTATCCAGAGTGACTGCATACGTTTTAATATTTTTTTCATACTGGTCCCCCATGGGAATTGAACCTACAACCCTGGCGCTTGGCCATGCTCTTCTAACTGAGCTACACAGGACTAACGCTAAAGTTTGATATTTCATCCCGAAATACTTGACTCTAAAATGTCACCCTATAACTATAACATTGTTTAACCATATATCCTGTTATGAAGTACCCAATCCTCCATCTCCTTCCATTGACTCCTATATGACTTATATAAGATCTGCATCTGGCAATATATAGTTTAGAGGAGAATTCAGCTCAGTCCATCTTTCATTAGACCCAGGGTGAGCAGGGTCAGACGCCACTCCTACCGGACCTAAAAACAGCAGCACATCTGGTGAAGGGTGATGGTTGGAATGATAATGCCCCCTGTCCCTGGCTTCTCATCAGGAAGTTCCCACAGAGAGGCAGCAGCATCGATAGCTTTGTGTGGGAGGGAGGCGATTATGTGTGATCTGCCGACTCAGACTTGGCCTTTTCCCTGTTATCCCCCCTCAGTGAGAAAGCAAGTTTCCGAGCTGGAATGTTACTTATGTGTTTGTTTGCGCTCTCTGAAAGAAGGGGTCCCCCAAGGCTGCGTTCTATCACCTCTGTAATTGTGATTTGCACCTATAACTCCAGTTATGTATTAGATCATGTCTGTAATACGTTAGTTTGAATATTGTCTTTGAGGTGCAGATTTAGCGGAGGATCTGATTTGCATGGATCACATTGGGAACCAATTTTCAGGCAATTGCATGGGAAATCAATGGCAACTACATAGTGGGCTAGTGGGATTCAATGAGGTCATTATTATCCTGGCTGCTTGGCCCTGAAGACATGATTTCCTATGTAACTCAAACACACAAGACAGGGAGACTAATCTTAGAAACCCAGTATGGAACTTTTCAGTTAACCTCAAGAACCGAAATCAGAAACCTGATTTCTACTAACTAAACCATTAGTTGACTATGTTAACTAATGTGAAAGAGAGACATAGAGATGTGGAATATATTTGTTATCTAATGTGGATTTAGTCAAACGTCCGCTGTACCATTTTAATGTGGAATACATTTTGTTATCTAAGGTGGAATTAGTCAAACGTCCGCTGTACCATTTTAATGTGGAATACATTTTGTTATCTAATGTGGATTTAGTCAAACGTCCGCTGTACCATTTCAGGTTGTTCTTGTTACATTTTTAAGACCGGTACAAAAGGCCGAAGACGCAAGTATGTGTGAGGTGTTGGAAGTCAAGTCTGTTAAAGTGACAAGCAGGACAGATGGTGGATGGTGATACCCTTCATGACTATATGGGAAGGGAATTCTTCATGTTTTGTGCCTCTTGTTAAGTCAAAAAGAATGAAATCTATTCCTTCTCCTAATCTTTCACCTGTTATCAGTGTGTTATTAGGTATCACATCTTATAGAGATTACTTCCTGTCTGTCAGGCTATCTGACTGTAGGGCCTGTCTAATAGGGACAGCTACACTCTTTAAAAAAAGGTTCTGGGTAGAACCAAAAATTGTTATTTGATTGCTTCATATATGGCACCCCTAAAGGTTCTCTATAGAACCCTTTTGTAGGGTTCTTTAATCAGAACCCCAGGGGTTCTTCTTCCTTGAACCAAAATTGGTTCCATATATAACCCTTGTGCTCCATAAACCAATTTCCAGTTCCAGTAACCAATTTCAGTTCTATATAGAAACTTTAGGGGTGCCATATATGAAGCAAGCATAGAACCCTCTTTGGTTCTATCCAGAACTATTTTGCTAAATGTGTAAGTTATTATTGGTCCCTAACCTGTAATTAGATTTTTCCAGATAATCGCTGCATGTTCTGTTGATACCTTACACTACAATTACTTACCACAGTTCTCATTCCTTGCTTGTCAATGTACATATCATCTGTCTTGTATTCACATATTGGTCAGGTAAGGTGTTATTTGAGTAAGCCATTAAAAGTAACATCCCTGTAAAGTGGTAACTGATACATGTTTAGCTATCGTTATTTCCCACATACTAACCCATTTCAACAATAGGACATGCAAAGGTTTCTTCCATTATTCCCCATCGGTACCCTGCCATTCCAATCAATTGGGCCTCCAGACCCAAAGGTCATTCAAATAGAATCACGGTTATACCAATCCAAGCATCTGAACTAAGGAACACCAACTTGCCATGTCTGAGACATGAGTCTCTCTCTCTCTCTCTCTCTCTCTCTCTCTCTCTCTCTCTCTCTCTCTCTCTCTCTCTCTCTCTCTCTCTCTCTCTCTCTCTCTCCTCTCTCTCTCTCTCTCTCTCTCTCTCTCCTCTCTCTCTCCTCTCTCTCTCTCTCCTCTCTCTCTCTCTCTCTCGGCAGCCACCCGACTTTGCTGTTGCAGCAGTTGC